>NC_067287.1:39515749-39854265 GCF_020740795.1 Apus apus | reverse complement strand
CTAAGGAGCTGCCAGCTCTATTTTCTGCCGTGTGAATAACTCAGCTCAGAGCGGGGGAGGCGGGGGTTATTTTTATCTTCTAACAAACCAGATCTTAAAATCCCAGGCTGGGCTGGAGGAGCCTTAAAGCTCATCCAGATCCAACCTCTTGCATGCGCAGGGACACCTCTCACCAGCTCAGGTTGCCCACGTCCCACCTGGTTGCTCCAAGCCCCATCCAACCTCTGCTCTTCAGAGACCAAGAAGCCCCTTTTGTGTTTCCCTGCCACATTCCCACCTGGTCCCCACCTAAAGCCACAATCCCAAATTCATCTGGAAGGAGGCACCACCTGAGCTCCTCCTGCTGGGAAGGAGGCTCAAGGAGCCCTGAGCTCCAGAGCCTGAGCTCTCCAGAGACAGATCCTTAAGGAGCCTTCATTATCTTCCTGCCAGGGAGCATCTGGAGAGCTCCTCAGAGAGAGGATCAGCACAGATCCTGCTGCACCAGGTTCTTTCTCTTCCAAGCTCCATCATTCCATGGAGCACCTCAGAGGGCACCTTTCCTGCTGCTTCCCATGTCCCTAGATTGTCCCCTCAGCATCTCCTGGGGAAGGAGCAGGTCAGGATCCCAGGAAGGATCCAAAGACAAAACTCTCTCCCCCCGTTTTTCCGTCCAGCTCCTCCAGTTGTTTCAGGCTATAATAAGAAGAGGGAAACGACACCCGGAGGCTCCAAGGTCCCAGCTGCCCACGTGGAGCCAGGATCATGTTCCCAGGGCTTCCTGGTGCCTCAGGACATGGATTATTTCCCTCTCCAGGGCTACCAAGTGGTTTCCTGAGCTCCCCTGCAGAGCAGTTGGAGCTTCTTTTCACCTCCTTTCCCAGAGGCATCTTGGAGCCAGGTCCCAGGAGCCAGGTTGTGTTTGTAGAAGTTAAGCTCCTCAGAATTCCAAAGTTGCTGCCTTTTCTCCCAGCTCCAGGCTCCCTGAGCCACTTGGAATCTCACATTTTCCAGGAGAAACCAGAAATAGTGGGAAATTAGGGTTTGTTGTTTTTTTTAAAGCCCAGGATCTGGACCCTGGAGAGGACAGATTTCCAGGGAGAGGCACGAGAGAATGCAAACTGGGGAGTTCCTGTTGGGAAGGCTCTCTCCAGTTGGGAAAGCCCTCCAGTTGGACAGTATGGCTCTCACCACCACATCCCCACCACCAAGAAGCCCTGCTCTGGTCACAAGACAGGGAAGATGCTCCCAACCACCAGAAGTTGCTGCCCTCTGGCTTGAAGTAGCGTTGCCCTCCCAACCTATGGAGGGACAAAAGCCAGATCCCTTTTTCCTCCCTCATTTTGCCCTGGATGCCCCTCCAAGGACAACCTTATTCTTCTGAACCAGGAAGATGGCTCCTCAGGCCACTTCTGCATCCTGCTGTGCAGCAGCAGGGCCACAGAAACGCCCCCTGGCACAGCTGAGGGCCAGGTTTGATTCCCCTTTCTCTCTTCCCTTTTTTTAATAAAAGCCACAGAATGTCCCATTAAAACACCCTTGGCTCTTTGAGCTCTACCGTGACTCTCCAGTTGCCACCAGCCAGCCCAGAATGGCACAGAGAGGTTGAGCTGGTTTGGAAAAGGGGGGGGGGGGAAAAAGGCAGGATGAGGAGACATCCCCTTTGGAGCTTTCTGTGCTGTACCCGAAGTGCCAGGGACACCAGGGACAAGGTCAGGCAAGAATTCCCGACCCCATTCCAAGTCAGTCACCTGAAGTCAGACATTTGCTCATGTCCCAGCACACTGGAATGGTTCCTCATTGTCATTTCCACCAGCTGGGTAGCCTGGAGCCTCTCCCGGCTCCATCTCCCCAGCCCAGGGCTCTCCTGGAGCCTCTCCCGGCTCCATCCCTCCACCCGGGTTCCTTTCCCGGCTCCAGCCCCGGCGCCTCTCCCGGTTCCATCCACCGATGCCGGAGCCTCTCCCGGTTCCATCCCCCCATCCCGGGGCTCTCCCGGCTCCTCTCCCGGTTCCATCCCCCCATCCCGGGGCTCTCCCGGCTCCTCTCCCGGTTCCATCCCCCCATCCCGGGGCTCTCCCGGCTCCTCTCCCGGTTCCATCCCCCCATCCCGGGGCTCTCCCGGCTCCTCTCCCGGTTCCATCCCCCCAGCCCGGGGCTCTCCCGGCTCCTCTCCCGGTTCCATCCCCCCATCCCGGGGCTCTCCCGGCTCCTCTCCCGGTTCCATCCCCCCAGCCCGGGGCTTTCCCGGCTCCTCTCCCGGTTCCATCCCCCCAGCCCGGGGCTCTCCCGGCTCCTCTCCCGGTTCCATCCACCGATGCCGGAGCCTCTCCCGGTTCCATCCCCCCAGCCCGGGGCTCTCCCGGCTTCTCTCCCGGTTCCATCCCCCCAGCCCGGGGCTCTCCCGGCGCTTCTCCCGGTCCTAGCCCCGCTCACCCAGCAGGACGCCCAGCACCCTGGGCAGCAGCAGGGCCACCATTCCCAGCGCTCTGCTCCGGGCCCGGCGCAGCCCGGCCCCGCTCCGCCCCGGGGGCAGGACGGGAGGCGGGACACGGGGACGCGGGGACGCAGAGACACGGGCCGAGGGGGAAACGAAGGCGCTGGAGTTTTTCTAGCGAGTAGAGAGCTCGAGCGGCCACAGCTCAGGGGGCTGTGCCTTCATCAAAGGGCTGGGAGGTCATCACCCCTTCCCCTCATCACTTCTGTTCCCACCAAGCAGGACAAGTGGGATGAACATCCTTCTGCTTTCCCACCGACCCAGCTCCATCCCTAACAAAGACACAGCAGAGCAGCAGCTGCTGCTAAGGAGGGAGCAGAAAAGGCCCAGCTGGAGGTGGAGGACCAGGCTGGGGCTGCAGGAGAAGAGAGAGAGATGTGAGAAGAGCACAGGGACAGCTGTTGGAGGAGGGATTGGAACCTTTATTCCAATTCACTCACTCAGGTGAGTGAATGAAGTCCACTCTGAAGCCCTATGGAATGTGGGCTTCCCACTGTCCTTCCCCCAGGACACCACAAAACTGAGATGTAGAAGCCCTTCCTCTGCTGCGAAACCACCCCAGAATGAAGGGTGTGTCCTTCAGCCTGGAGAAGTCTTGCTTCACTCAAGTGTCCTCTTCCCACCTCAGAGAAACCTACTGAACTGCTTCCAAAAGCTCCAGGGAACACCAACAACAGGAATCATCTCCAGAAAGGGTCAAACAGCTCCAAGTGACCTGCAGGTCATGCTCCCTGCTGGAGTTTGTCATCAAGAGCTGCTGAAATGCATCAAACAAGGGACACAAAACCATCCTGAAACAAAATGGATGGGAGAACTTGCAAAACCAGAAGTATCTTCCAGAAATGGTGGGTTCTTCATGGTCAGAAAGACCTTAGGAAGGAAAAAAATACAGAATAAAAAGCAAGAGTTAAATGTTGCACATTCACATTCCAAGTGAAAGAAAAGGAACATCAGCAGCTCTGATGCCCCAGAGACCCACCAGAAGCCACATCAATCATTCAAGGTGGTAGAGACCCCATGAGTTTGTTTGTCCAGGTTCTAGTTTTGCTTTGCCAAGCCCCTTGGTGTGGTTTGAAAGGTTGAACCTGCAGAGGGTTCATTTCCCAGCTCGGCTTCCAGGCATAATGTTTGGTGCTGACAGAACTTGGAGACCATCTTGGTCACCAGGAAATACCTGTCCAGGTGTGACTAACCTGGTCAGGCCACACAACCACACCAAGTCCAGTTAGTTTATCCCTGCAGGGTCAAAAACTCACTTCTCTATCCTGCTTTTCCTCCCTCTGCACAACTGGGGTTTGGTTTCCTCAGAACAGCAGAGGTCTTTTCCATAATGGAGCTGATGGACAAGCCACTCAAGATCCCATGGTTGTCCTTCCTCACCTCCAGCAGAGCAGCCATGATCTTCTCTCTGTATGAAGAGAAGAAATCCTAATTTTGCTCATTTTTTGGGCAAACTGGATGCCAAAGAAAGCAAGGCAGGAAGGACACCCAAATACCTGTTGGCCTCGGGGTGAAGCTGCTGGAGCTTCTTCATTAATTTGGTGAAGTTGCTCAAGTTCAACATGTTAGGGGGGATGAAGGCGTCGTGGGAAGAGCAGGGAGCAGAGCTTTGCTGCTGGACATCAGCCTGGAACTGCACCAAAAGCAGAAAGAAGTGAAGGGGCTGCAAGACACAGCGTGTCTGTTGCTAATAAATATCCCCGTGGTGGATACAAAGGGATGAACAAGGTGGGAAGCCAAAGGTGGAGAAAAGCAAGAGGAAACATCTGCTGCTGCCTGAAGGAACTCGGGGCAACCATCATCTGGCTCAACCACTCAAAAAAAGCCACATACCAAAAACCCTTCAGCTTGCTGACCAGGGCGCTTGGTTTCTGAGGGCACTTGAGCAGAGGATGAAGGTCCTGAAGAAGGTTTGGGGAGGAGAAGGGTTTTCCTAGGAGCAGAGGTGGCCTCAGCTGCTCTCCCAGGCTTGAAGGCTGAAGGGAATGTTTGATCCTCTTCGTTTCTCTCACTGTTCCCAGCAGGTGGGATCCCTTTCCCAAGCTTCTTTCTCAGCACTTGGGAAGGGAAGCCTTTCTGGGCTGAAGGCACCTTGTCAAGTTCAACACTTGCTGCTCTTCCTCTTCTCTCCTGCTTCCTGCCCTCCACAGCTAAGTTGGCTTCATCAGTGTCTTTAAAGGAGAAAAAGTGGAAGAATAAGTCTGGAAAGTTCCCTGTAGAACCCGGTTGGTTCCCTGGAGAGCACTCCAACCACCACCCACCACTAGCAGGCCCAGCATCTCACCTCTTCGATCGCCTTCTTTTCCGTGGGGCTTTTTTGTTGTTCCAGGTGGGACTGAAAAAGCTTCTCCTGCCAAGTCCTCCTCGGCATCAAACCAAAATTCCTTCCCTTCTTCGTTCTTCACCCAACTTTGAGGGGCAAAAACACCTGAGTGTGTTTAAAAACCAGGCATGGAGAGCCAACTTCTGCATCTGGAGAGGACTCCTCCACCCCTGGGTGCCAAGATGTGACACAGTCTGGTCATTCCAGGTGACAAGACTCAGCCAGAGGGGACAAAGTGTGAACCATTCCACCACAGAGAGGACAGCTGAGGACCCATGGGTATGTCCTACACAGGGTTAGGGTGGTTTTCCCCCCACTGTTGGGACTAGAAGGTCACTCACCAATTCCCACATCCTCTTGATGTTCTCCAAAAGCCCTGGAGGAAGCAGAGTCACTTGGCTGCCCAGCACCAGTTTCACCTCCAGCCTGGAGACCACCCTACAAACAGGTTTCACTCGTGTCACAGCCCTTGATTAACCATTCTTCTGAGCTTCAGAAAATCAACTGATGAAAAACCCACATTTTTTAAAAGTTAACCCACCCTCAAGAAACCTCCCCCAGGTTGTTTGATGGTGAAAGGACCACCCCAAATCCTGGTGGCAGCTGCAAGGAGAACCCCATCCTGAGCTGAGATCTGCATCTACCTGAAAGGACTTCCCAGCATCCATTAAATGAGTCACCAAGAAGTCCCTGTGGACTGAAATGTTCCCTCCTTCCAGTCCTGGAGCTTCAAAGGCAGCTCCTCTTGGGGCTGAAACAGAACTGAACCAGAAGCAAGACTTTCACACCAGAGTTGAAACCGCAGTTTCAAAGTCTACGACAACCCTGAGTGCCCTGAAATATTAATTCGCAGCTTTCCAAAAAAGAAACCAACTGGGCAAGCAGGGAATCAGGAAAACCCCCTGGATTTTGGAAGCTCTTGTTCGAAAGGTGGGAAAAGCACCATGAAATCAAGTCACTGTGCTCAGAGTGAACTCCTGAACTCACTCCTTGTCTCTGTGGCCTCCAGCCAAGACACAAAGCAGGGCTACTTACTCACTGCAAAGGTCCTCTTGGAACAGCTGCCAAAAGAAGATAAAGAAAAGGTAAGATTTGTCTTCATTTTCCCCAAGAAAGGATTTGTGTCCCAACCCAAAAGCAATGGAGAGAATTACCTGGCAGGGGACGTACGGAAAAGAGGCTGGGAACACGTTCACCTCCACTGAGAGGGGTGGGAGGGCACTCAAGGGCACCCCCGTTTGGATCTTCACCCTCATGCTCTTGTATTTCCTCTTCAGCTCTTCCAAGACCAAGAGGAGAGATGAAACCTGTCTGGTCTTTCCATGACATCTGACAAAATATGGAGAAGATTAACTGAAGAGATTTGACTCTTCTGGAATTTAAACATTGGATGGTGCTTAAAGACTCCCCCGCAGCCATGATGAGTAATTAGTGCTTTGTAATCAAGTGATTACACCTGAAGAGGAGGTGGAAGCACGTACCTGATGGTGTCCTCCAAAGCTGGGGTGCAGACCTTCAAGCAGTGCTGGTAGCACAGCTGGTAATGAGCATTGAGGACCTGCAGCTCTGCCTCCATCGCCCTCTGCAGGCTCTCCTGGCAGCAGCTCCTCACGGCTGGTGAGCCAAGGTGGGACAGCCTTGAGGACAATTACATCTTCTGAAGCCTTTCCAGCCAGCAGGGACACCAACCACCCCAGCAGCTCTGCTGATCTGCCCTTGGTTTGTCTCCACAGCCACCACCCACCCAGCCAGTGCAGGGCCAGAATGTGGTTTCCCTCCTTGTCCCCTCCTGGTCTTCCCCCAACTTCAGGAGGTCTTCAGCTGGTTCCTCCCACCCACCCTGAGGAACAGCCCCCAGCGACCTCTTGGGGCTTCTCCATCCTGGAAAAGGAACCATCTCCACCAGCAGCTGGAATTCCCAACCGAGAACCATTCCTCACCCACCTCTCAGTCTTCAAAACCCTGCTCCCAAGTTCAGCTTGGAATTCCTGCTGCTCCTGAAGAAAAACAAAGTCCCACATTTGTCCAAAGAAGCTCTGAGCAAACGTGTATAAGTAAAAATTGGTTGGATGTTTGTTGCTTTTTAAAAAAAAAAAATTACCTGATTTTCTGATTTTTCAGCTGTTGAAATATTGTCCCCCCGGTGTCTGTGCAGTGGGAGCTGTGACTCAGTTTTCCCAGTGCCACCAGCACCTGCAGGGGTTACCCAGCACCATCCTGGGGGTGGAGGATTGTCCATCAGGGTTATCTCAGTGTTGACGGCCCTGGAGAACAGACAGAGCTGAGCACTGGTGCTCCTGCTGGTGGTGAAGCAGGCTCGGAAATCAGAGCTGGCATCCACAGCCTGGTGGATCCTGGAGGAGCTTTTCAGGTCTTCTTCAGAGCTCAGGCAGCAGGTGTTTGCAGGGGAGGATTCCTCTCCAGCTTCCAGCTCGCCAGTGCAGTCTGGCAGAGACACAGAGTCCTGGAGCTCTGCTGCTGGGCAGCTCTGGTCACACTCGGCAGCAACAGAACCACCTTCTGAAACATCAAGATGTGGCTCCTTTGCCAACTCACTCCTTGCAGCTTCATGTGCTGGATCCATCAGCTCCAGGGCTTCAACCTGCCCAGAAAACTCACTCAAGCTGCTCCCATCCTCCACATCTGGCTCGTGAGCACTCAGATATTCCAGCCGGGAATCTTCATCTAAGAGGCTTTGCCTGCAACCATCACACCCCCCACATTTGAGGTGGGGGTCTCCACATGCCCCTCCTGACACAGCAGCTCCTTCCTTGCTTTCCTCCTGCGCCAGCCAGCAAACCCCCTTCTCGTGGCACATTCCAAGGTCTGCAGCTGCAGAGGAGCCCCCAGAAGGTGTGAGCTGCAGGCCTGATGCCCCATGTTGTGCCTGCCCAGAGGGGCCAGCTCCTGCTGCAGCATCTCTGCTGAGCAGATGCTGGTCCCCCTCAGAAGAAGACAGAAGGTCTGAAGTCTGATGGCAGGACCTCCTCTTGATCCTCTCCAGCTCCATGGGACACTTCAGCCCTCCTCCTCTCCTGCTGCAATCACTGCAGCTCCTCCAAGGCACCAGCCTGTCTCTTTCTCTCACCTTCTCACCTTCAGAAAAAGAAGATAAGTTCCACGATGTACAGGATGGCAAAAGTGATTAAAAATATGTTAAACTAACCACCTTGTTTTTCCCTCCTTCAGGCAAGGACACAAGCCAGGAATAGCATCCTCAGAAACCCATCAATCCTATTTTGCTCCACTCCTGGGAGTTTCCACCCTCTTCCCACTGAAGCGTATCTTGGCTGACTCATCAGAAGCCCTGGAGATACACAGGGAGCTCTCTTCCCATGCAGGCAGCGACTGGGCAAGTCAGGATCCTGATGGATTCTGAGACCACAACCTGACCCTGCAACGTTCCCAGTGGAACACTGGCCTGTAAAGCCCTTCTTCCTATGGAAAAGCTGGATCCATGGCCACTAGGTTTATCGCAGGGAACATCCTCCAGGCCAGGAGAGATCAATGGGCTAAAACTACTTGAATGGGCAAGTCCAGAGGAGGCCACGGGGATGATCCAAGAGCTGGAGCCAGGCTGGGAGAGTTGAGGTGTTCAGCTTGGAGAGGAGAAGGCTCCAGGGAGACCTGAGAGCACCTTCCAGTGCCTGAAGGGGCTCCAGGAAAGCTGGGGAGGGGCTTGGGACAAGGGCAGGGAGGGATGGGATGAGGGGGAATGGATTAAAAGTGGAAGAGGAGAGATTTAGGAAAAAATTCTTTGGTGTGAGGGTGGTGAGACCCTGGCCCAGGTTGCCCAGGGAAGCTGTGGCTGCCCCATCCCTGGCAGTGTTGAAGGGCAGGTTGGATGGGGCTTGGAGCAACCTGGGCTGGTGGGAGGTGTCCCTGCCCATGCAGGGGGTGGGACTGGATGATTTTTAAGGTGACCTGGGGCTGGGGCAGTTGGAATGAGATGACCTTGAAGGTCCCTTCCCACTCAAACCAGCTGGTGATTCTATGAGTAAAAAAGGTGAACTTGGAGCTCTGTGCCTCCGCAGAACTCAAAACCCTGGTGTTGGGGAAGGGGGGAACACACGTTGATTCCTTTCAATTCTGGGGCAAAAAAAGACCTGTAGGAACGGCTGGGAATCTTGACAACCACGTGTAAGACAGAAGGGAAAACAGAAGTGACTTCCCTCCCCCCAACACTTTTTCCTTGAACAAGAAGCACACCAGCTGCCCCGGCTGAAGAGTAAGCGCGGTGGTGGTAGCTGCTCCTGAGGCAGCTGGGAGCTCCGGAGCAGCCGGGGGGGAAGGAAGGGGGGGCTCATGGCAGTCTGGGGGGAAAGGGGGGATTCTTCTTGGCATCCCGGGGGGAAAGGGGGCCCCTCACGGCACCCTGGGCGGGAAAGGGAGGCCCCTGACAGAACGTGAGGAGAACAGGGGGCCCCTCACAGCCCCCCACGGGCCGGGGGGGAAGCGGCAGCCCCTCACGGCACTTCACAGAGGAAGGGGGGAGCCCTCACGGCACCCCAAGACAGAGGAGCCCCCAGGCAGGAAAGGGCCACTCACCCCGTCCCCGCAGGAGCCGCCCCCGCTCTCGCGCCCGCACCGGCCGCCCCGCCCCGCCCGGGGGCCGAGCCAACCGCGCACGCGCCCAGCGGCCGCCAGCCCGCGCTCCCAGCCCATTGGCTGGCGCGGGGGGGGGGGGGGGGGGGGGGGGCGCCCGGCTCTGATTGGCCGGTGCTGCCCATGAGCCCGCCCCCCGCTGCCCGCTCCCTCGTCTCCTCGGGGCGCCCGGGACCGGCCGGGCGGGGCGGGAGGGGGAGGGGGAGCGGGGGCAGGGGCGGGAGGGGGAGCGGGAGGGGGAGCGGGGCGGGAGCGGGAGCGGGGCGGGGCGGGGAGCGGGAGGGGGAGCGGGGCGGGAGGGGGAGCGGGAGGGGGAGCGGGAGGGGGAGCGGGAGGGGGAGCGGGGCGGGGCGGGGAGCGGGAGGGGGAGCGGGAGGGGGAGCGGGAGGGGGAGCGGGGCGGGGCGGGGAGCGGGAGGGGGAGCGGGGCGGGAGGGGGAGCGGGAGGGGGAGCGGGGCGGGAGGGGGGCGGGGCGGGGGCGGGAGGGGGGGCGGGGGCGGGGGCAGGCCCGGCGGCTGCTGCTGCTGCTCCTGCTGCTCCGGCCCCGCTGCTCCGGGCCGGTGCTTCCTTTCCGCAGACGCCGAATTCTTGGCGAGCGCCGCTGCCCGCCAGACGCCGCCCCCATAACCCCCGCACCTCCGGGTGCGCTGCACGGACGCGGCGTCACCGCAACAACGCCCGCAGTGGGCGCGGGGTGGAATTCAATGCAATTGGCGCCTCGTGGATCAACCCCGCTGCCTCTTGCCGTGAAGCGATGAGCGGTTCCTCCCGCCGAGGAGGATTCTTCCAGGGAAAGCCGCTGCCGGCGGTACCGGTCGGCACGTCCGGTGTCAGCGCGAGTCCCGTTAACATCTCGGGGTGTCTCGGCGCCCGCGCCCACCCACCGGGGCGCACCCGAGCGGCGCTGGTGGCAGCAACGTGTCCGGAAGGAAAACCAGCCCCTGACACCAGGATAATCCAAAGGAAAAAAAAAAGTCTGTATTTTCCAAGAGAACTTTTACCAGCAACGCCCTCGCGCCAGACCTCCCCAGCTCCCCAGGCAAGTGACGTTTCTGTCGGCGTGTGCCGGTCTCCCTTTTCCACACTCCTCATAGGTTTGACCTTGGGGGGGGGAAAACTCAAACCAACCAAACCAAAACCATGTTGGAGAACATTCCGTTTGCAAATGATAAAATGATGCACGTTTTAAACAAAGCGATTTTAAATACAAACTCTAGGCAAACCTGCCCTGGTTCTCCCCCAGGAGCTGCTCCTGGCTGGGCTGGGTAACAAGGATCTCACCCTTTGGAGATCCTTGGAAAGGACTGGGGTTTGTGCTATAATTATTACCATTCAAAGCCCTGTTCTTGTACATTCTTCTCAAGGAAAAGAAAATAATTTGCAGCAAACCAAGCAGTGTTTTTTCTTCCCTTATTCTACAGCTAAATCCTACTGAAAGGGGCAGGGGAGGGGGGAAATCATGGCTTGGACATTCAGCTACTACTTCAGCACACACAAAAGGTTCCTACAAAGAGCAAATCCAGGTTGAAATGCACGTCTGGTTTCTGTCATGAGGTTCATGCTCATGGGGTGTGAGATGGGAGAGACTCTGAAATCATTAACACGTTTGAAATAATTAACACATCCCTTCTTGATGAGCCAAGTCTGACTTTTCTCTCCTTGGACCGACGCACAGTTGCCACCTCGTTCCTCCTGAGTTGTGGCAGGAGGGAAGAGTTTTCACCTCCACCATGAACTGACCACAACGCTTGATCATCAGGAGTTACAGCTCATTTGTTTGCACTCTGAAAAAAATACAAACCACCCTTAATTGTTTTGAGGCCCTGGAGGCTTCACACACCAGAAATGAGACGAGTTGACCACAGGGAATTGGACATTGGTATCCACAGCCATGTTGAGGTATTCCACAAGAAACCTGGCTCTCCACCTGAACGTTCCTTCTCCGAAAACCCCAAAAGAACCCAAAGCCCCCAGCTGGAGTAGAAATTTCATTAGGGACATTCCTTTCATCCCCACAATTTGATCAAGGAGGACACGCTTCTTTCCCCAGGAGCACAAGACCCTTCACCGTCTTTTCCCTGGTGGTTCAGTCCTTCATTCCTCTCAGAAGAGAGGACAAGGTGTTAATTTTCCAGCCAAAGCAGAGCAACACATTCAGCCAATGGGTTTTTTGGTTCATTTCATTTGTGAAGGTGCTGAAGGGAGATCCCAGCCCATCCCCTCCACGTGGAAAATAGCAGTGGTTGAGACTCCCAACCTCCAGAAAAAGGCTGGGGAAACATCTGGGATTGGAGAGATGGGGACTTCATATGGTCTCCTGGGTTTGGTGGTGCCTGTCCACCAGGAGATGCTGCTCCATAGCTTTTCCAGGAGGGCTCAAGAAGGAAGGACAGCTGGATTCCTCCTGTTCTCCTTTGAGTTGTACATCCAGAGCCACTTCCAACAACCCGGAGCTGCATGTCCTAACAAACTGCCCCCACCACCTGTGGTGGTGGTTTTCCTGGGAAGTGGAGAAGCTTTAGGATGACCTCAGGGAAGAACTTGCAACTTCCCAGCATGTAGAAAAACCCCACCTAGGCAGGAGTGTTTCCTAAAGTGCTTCTTGGGCTGAAATACCACAAAGTTGCTCATTCCACAAAGCCGTTGCCTACTTGCCCTGAAATGAAATAGTCCCTACAATTCAACTGCTGCAAAAACCCCTCCCAGCTCCTTGGTTTTCTTGGCAAAGTCATTTTAAGGTCACTTTTAGCTTCCAAGACCATCTTCTCCCACGGTTTCCATGGGAGGAATTTTGCTTTGTAATGGCTTGTGGTTCCACAGTGATTTGAAGATGAAAAGCCTACCGTGAGTAACTCAACCGTCATCGCTAAATTGCCAATGTCACCATGAGAAGGTCCAAAAACTGGAGCGTTTTGTTGTCTTTATGTTTTCCAGCAAGACACAACAATCCCAGTCCAGGTTCAAGTGTTTCCTTGGCATGCCAAGGAGTGGCTGCTGTGCCTTCTGGATGGACAACTTGAGGTGATGTGCTTCTTCCATGGTAGAGCAGCTTCCAAGAGCGGCACGGAAGGATTCCACTCCCCTCAACAGGCACAGCCGTTTGGATCAGCTGCTCCCAGGTTTCTGGTGCAGTGGGTTTGGATCTTCATGGAGAGAACCACAGCTGGGTGGCACGGAGCTAATGCTGGGGTTGTCTGTTCCCAGAAGGCATGAGAGAAAGCAGCCCAGGCAGCAGGAGACAGAAGCAGGTGGGAAGTTGTTCTGGGCCTGTGGAGCAGCTGTGCTTATTGCTGAGACAGCAGAGCGCTACGGTTGGCCTTCATCTTCTCCAGACGTTTCACCAGGTGCCCATTGCTGACTTCCAGCTCTTCTGTTTTATCCAGTGCTGAACGAAGCTGAAGGAGGGAAAAAACCCAACAACGCCCATCAGTTTGTGCAGGGTTTTCCCTTTCCAAAGACAAAGCAAGGTTTGGAATCTAAAGAAGCATGGGCAGCAGGGCCAGGGAGGGGACTGTCCCCTCTGCTCTGCTCTGGTAGGACCCTCCTGGGGAACTGGGGCCAGGTCTGGAGCCCCCAGCACAGGAAGGACACAGAGCTCGTGGAGTGAGGAGGCCACAGAGATGATCCAAGGGCTGGAGGAGCTCTGAGAGAGTTGGGGGGTTCAGCCTGGAGAGGAGAAGGCTCCAGGGAGACCTCCGAGCACCTTCGAGTGCCTGAAGGGGCTCCAGGAAAGCTGGGGAGGGACCTGGGACAAGGGCAGGGAGGGATGGGATGAGGCAAATGGATTAAAACTGAAAGAGGGAGATTGAGGTGGGACATGAGGAGGAAATTCTTGACTATGAGGGTGGTGAGACCCTGGAACAGGTTGTGAAGTTGTGGCTGCCCCGTGCCTGGAAGTGTGGGAAGTGCAGGCTGGATGGGGCTTGGAGCAGCCTGGGCTGGTGGGAGGTGTCCCTGCCCATGCAGGGGGCTTGGGATGTAGATGATCTTGAAGGTCCCTCCAACCCAGCCTGAGATTCCATGATTAAATCCATCATTCCTGAAACACAGCCCCATGATCTGCACTTCCAAGCCCTTGAGTCAGCGAGGAGGCTGCAGGCCCAGCAGAGGACCCACCTCTCTCTGCAGCTTGCGTTTCTCTGCCTTCAGCTCATCCTCCACCCTCTCGGCATTCTCAGCAGCGGTTCTGTAACGCGCGACCTGCCCTTCCAACCGGATCACCTGGGGGAAACCCCACCTGCTGAGTTAAAAGCTGTGCCAAGAAGCTCCCCTGAAGCTCCACACTTCCATTAGCCAAGACATTATCATTAATAAACTCAAGGCACATTGAGTCTTTATGACTTGAGTGTGACAGCCTTGATGGTGCAACAAGGGAATAACAACCACAATCATCATCATTCCATTGATCATCCAACTCTCCCTTGGCATTCCCTCCATACCCAGAGAAAGAACAGAGGCCAAAGCACTTACGTTCTGTTCCAGTGCTGTTATCTCCTGCTCAGACTTTGCCAGTTTGAACTTGAGGTCGCTGATCTGCCTGTTGGCATCTCCTGGATGGAGAAGAAGGTGGCCAGACGCATCAGACCATGCGGTGACAAGCGCCTTCCAACAGGTCAAATATCCACACTACAGGGAACCCACCCGGCAGCTGCAGGAGGGAGATTTCCCATCGGAATCTTGCACCCACAGAGGGAAATCATTCCTTCACCTCTGCATGGCCAGCTCCCAGTTGGAAGCCCCCTTGGAGGCTGGAAGCTCCATTGGAGGTGGAAGCTCCTCTCTACTCCAAGCCAGGTGGTCTACAGCACACACAGTTCCTCACTCACACGCAGGACACAAAAGCTCCCCCAAAAGCAGAACACAGCTCACTTTGGAGGTCAATCATGTGCACGTCTGTCCCGTTCTCTAAAACTTCCTCTTCTGGCTGTGGACCTTCTAGCTTGCCATTCCTCTGCTTCTCTTCCAGTTGTCTCTTTAGTTTCCTAATCTGAGCGGCACAAAATAATTTGTCATTAAAAAAGGGGGCCTAGGGTGGCCCAGGACTCAACGAGCTCTATGGAACAGGCTGAGATCTGAACTTCAAGACATTTTTAGTACCAACCAATCTCCTAGAGATTATTTAGGCAACTGGGTCAGTCTACTTAAGTATCAGTGTTTATGGCTGAGGATCACCCATGGGTGGAAGATCAGGGGGAGAGGTTGTGCCAAGGGGAGGTTTAGGTTGGATATTGGGAATGATTTCTTCCCCCAAAAAAGGGTTGTCAGGGATTGGAACAAGCTGCCCAGGGCAGTTGGTGGAGTCTCCATCCCTGGAGGCATCTCAAAGCTGTGGAGGTGTGGCACTGAGGGTCATGGGCAGCGTTGGGTGAATGGTTGGGCTGGATGACTTTTCCAACCTGTGATTTCAAAAGCCCCTCATGTCATCCAGCTTTCCAGGGATTACCTGGTCCAGCAAGGATTCCCGTTCCTCACCAAGCCTCTTCAGCCTGTCTGCAAGAGAAAACTGGGAGTTGAGTAGGGAGGGACCTGCAGGGTGCACCTGAGGACAGAACTGAGGTGGGAGGCAGTGGTTCGGGGGGTGCCGCACATACCATGGGGCAGGACACGGCCAGGGGGAGGTGGTGGTGTTCACATACAACATGCTTGGTCCCAGCTGCATGCAAAGAGGCTCGATCTTCTCCCTGAGCTTAGCATGCAAGGGCTGGGGGGATCAAAGAGCTGCAACACAAACATCTCACAGAGCTTGTTGGGTGGGATGGAAACGCCACCCAACACTCCTCAGCAAAGCTGGCCACATTAGAGCCTCACTTCTTCGTCTCAGAACCTTGGTTGCCCATGATACAACTTGGTCAAACAGCCTTTTCTCTTTGCTCCAGGTCTCCTGGTCAACCACCAGGTATCTGGACCAAACCTTGGGCTTCACTTGGAATTAAGAAGTGAACAGACACTTCACATGATAGACTGGGACAACTGGACACCAACAACTAGGAGGAAGAAACCAAATCCCTGCTGATTGGAGCCTCTCTTGGGAAAACGTGAAGGCATTTCAGCAAGTCCCACATACACCAAATCCCACCCATCTTCTCTGAACACTAAAGGGACCTCATTAATTGACAACCTGTTTGCTCACAGAGCTCAGATACACTCACTATGAGAAGATATTTGGACCTCAGGCAGGTCTTGCTCATCATGTTTTAGCTGGTGCCAGAAGAACCAAACCGGGGGGGTGTCCAGAGCTCAGCCCCACAGCTGAAGTTCAGGAGAGTAAGGAGGATAAAGGAGGTCAGATGTTGAGACTTGGAGACAGGTTAGGAGAGATGAAGATACGAAGTTACCAAGGACTGGAAAGAGATTGAGGGGCTGATGGAGAAGAAAGGTCCAGAAAATGAGGCCAAACAGGGCCAAAGAATCCACCTTGATGCTGAAGAGAACTTGGCCATGGACACAGCCAAGCAGCTTGGATCAACACGACCACTGGTGTGGTGGGAAAGGTGCCTGCGTGGAGAGAGGACATCTCCTCCAGCTTCCAGTGAGGAGGCCCACCAGCTTCCCCAACCCCAGAATGGATTGTTGGGATGAGCCTCCACATCAGCAGAGAATATCTGTGGACTCAGGAGACACTTTTCCAACCCATCAAGGAGCTGAGGACCTGGAGCAGAGACATGTCCTGCTCAATCAGGACATGGATCAGCCAATTCCAATTCTCATCTGCTCTTATTTCACCTTCACCCCCTTTCCATCTCACCTTGGTGACACTATTCCCAGGCTGCTCTACAAAGCCTGTGACACTTCAGGTGAGCACTCTGGTGTCAACCCATCAGAAGAACATCTGAAAATACCCAGAGAAACCAGAGAGGAGCAAGAAATGGTGAAGAAAACTGCAGAAAAGGAGGTCTGAAGTGGCATCAAGATTCAGGCAGGTTTATAAACAGTTCTCTGGACAGGCAGGTTGGAAGGACAAAATGTTTATTTCCATTCTTGAAGAGCACATCTGGACACACGTCCATGTCACATCCTGCTGGTGCTTTGTACCATCCCCAAAACCCAGTCCCCCACCCTCCAGCTCCTCCAACTCGCACTTCCCAGTGCCCAAAAATGACCTCACAGGGATTTTGGAGGACTCCAAACACATCCTCTTCCACCCAAGGATCAATTGATGGAGGAAAAGTATCTCATGGCTACCAGCAATCCAGAACCATCCCAGCTTTCAGAAAGGCTGGAAGGGGGCCCAGCAGGGCTGTTCTTCCAAACAAGGGGAATGAAGACCTAGCAAGTTCAGCTTCATTCCAGGCAGGAGAAGACTTGAAAATCCTTCCTCCAGGAGCAGTAAAGTTGACAAAAATCAAAAGAAGAAAAGCAACTGATGCCATCGTGAAGGGGGATTTGAAACCATCAAATGGAACCATCAAATGGAACCAAATGACCTCTTGGACAAGGAAATGATTTGGATACTCAGAGCAAAGCAGCACTTGGCAGCAGGTGACACTGGCACTTGGCACTTTCTCCAGGAAAATGCCCCCCCAAAAAAGCAGCCCATGTGGAGACGTGGTGGGCAAGGCCCCATGGTGGCACCAAGTCAACATGGATTGATTCCTTCCTTCTTTCCAGCCACCTGAGACCTGCACATTGCCCTCTGGGGTGTCTTTCCAAAGTGGAGACTCCCACTGGTCAAATTAAGAAATTGGTTCCTGGGCTTTAATCACTGAAGGCAGAAGCTGGCCCATCAGCTCTGCTGATCTCCTGAGTTACTTCACAAGGTGCAGACCCCGTGCACGTCCATCCCCACATGCACACCAGGATATTGAGCATCTAAGTGGGTGGGGAGGGAGCGGGAATAGCCACCCCAGGAGTTTCATTGAGGTGTTCCTCAGGAGCAGCTGGAAGTCCTTTGGGTGACCTTTGCTCTTTGGGTGACCACCTGGGGTGACCACCTGGGGGTGGGCTGAAGATGCTGCAGTTAGGATATAGCACAGTCCTCTCTGGGCTTCCCCTTCCCTCTCCTGCCAGCCTGCAGCTCTTCCTTGCTGGGAGGACTTCCATCCCTGGGACTGCTTCCCAAATCCTGCCTCAAAACTGTCTCATCTTCCACCACTTCAGGCCTCCCTGGTGCTTCCCCTCTCAAGCACCGTGTTGCTCCTTCAGGCTCATTTCCACCTGTTCCATGCAAGCTGTCACCTCCAGCCAAGGCACCTTCAGCTCCTCTCCTGCCCAACAACTCTTCTGACTCTTCACCACCACCAAACGCTTCCCCAGCATCTTCCAGTCTTCCCTGTGCTGCACCAGAATCTCCATCCTGCCCAGCTCTCTGTGCCAGGGGATGGTTTACACTCTCCACAGGAGACACCCCAGCAGCACAGTGCTCTGCAAGCTCCAGCTCTTTCTCATTGTCTCTAAGTGTCTCCTTATCAAATTGGTTCCCAGGAGCTCCACCAACATCTACAGTTGGCTCCTCTTGAGGTTCCCCCTCCTCCTGTTCACCTACACCCTGCACTTCACCTCCCAAAGGAATATTGTCCTCTCCCACCCCACCACCTATCTCTGCTTCACCACACTGTCCTGTCTGAGGTCCCACTTCACCTGCCTGGCCTCCCACCTCACCTGCTTGAGGTTCCACCTCACCTACCTGAGGTCCCTCCTCACTTGTCTCAGCTTCCACCTCACCTGCTTGAGGTCCCACCTCACCTGCCTGAGGTTCCACCTCACCTACCTGAGGTCCCTCCTCACTTGTCTCAGCTTCCACCTCACCTGCTTGAGGTCCCACCTCACCTGCCTGAGGTTCCACCTCACCTACCTGAGGTCCCTCCTCACTTGTCTCAGCTTCCACCTCACCTGCTTGAGGTCCCACCTCACCTACCTGAGGTCCCTCCTCACTTGTCTCAGCTTCCACCTCATCTGCTTGAGGTCCCACCTCACCTGCCTGAGGTCCCACCTCACCTACCTGAGGTCCCTCCTCACTTGTCTCAGCTTCCACCTCATCTGCTTGAGGTCCCACCTCACCTGCCTTAAGTCCCTCCTCACTTGTCTGAGCTCCCACCTCACCAGCCTGAGGGCCCACCTCACCTGCCTGGGCTCCCACCTCACCTATCTGAGGTCCCACCTCTGCTGTTCCATCTCCTCCCCACCCTGTCCTGCTCTCCTTTCTCTTCCCAGACTCACCCACCGTTTTCAGTTCCGACTCCCGAGTTTTCCCAGCCCCCGAACTGGCTCCCTGAGTGTTCCCCTGTTCCCCAGGGCCTGGCTCTGGCTCTGGCTCTTTTCCCTCAGGAACACATCCTGGAGCCTTCACAGGAGCCTTCTGCCCTCCTGTGCCTCCAGAGCCTGAAGACAACTCCAGCTCTTCTACCAACACCTCCTCCTGCCCGTCCTCAGCTGTAGCACCTTCAAGTTTGCTTCTGTCTTGCCTGTTTTGTTCCTCTGGTGATGCTGAGGGATTGTCCTCTGAGGAAGGTGGCTGGGCTCCTGCCTGATCTCCACCACCGTCTGGGCCACCACTTTCAGGTGACTCCTTCCCCTCCAAACCCCCAGCCTTCATTGCCCCCACCTGCCCCTCAGCTGTAAAATCCCTGCCTTCCACAACCTTCTCCTCCAAGACATGTGGGACCTCATTCCCAGATCTTTCTCCTGAGGTCTGAAGCCACTCAGCCTGGTTCTCCACATGCCCCTCCTCACCCAGCAGACCTGCTGCTGGAAGCTCAGGTAGTGCTGCCTGGTCAGGAACCAGCTCACAGCTCCCACTTGTCGTGTCACCTTCCTCACCCACTTCTCCATCCCTCAGCCCATGGCTGGCTCTGAGATCCCCACCTTCTTCCTGGTGGGATGAAGCTTTTCCCAGGCCATGCTCTCCACTTAAGCCACTAGGCATCTCCTGAGCTTGTGAAGAGCCCACCTCCAAGATCTGATTTGTCCTTGGCATGAAGTCCTGGTGTTCAGCCTCCCTCCTGACAGGCTGCTGGGCTGCTGTGCTCTCCTCCCTCCAGCCCTCTGGGTCACTCTCATCACCTGAGACACCTCCTGAAGGGCTCTGGCTTTGCTCTCTTAACCTCCTCTCTGGTGACACCACCGCTGAGAGGCCACCATGTTCTTCCTTCTCCTCAGGGTGCAACATCTGTCCTTCCTGCTCCTCAGCCTCCTCCTCTCCATGCTCAGCGTTCCATACGAGTTCTCCTTCCCCCACATCCTCCAAAATCTCACTTCTCATCTCCACTCCAGTGGCTTTGCCTAGAAGACCAGTGAGAAAGTTGAAGGCACCACCCCAGGGCACCTGCCTCCCCCACTGAGAGCCCAAGAGAGAGAAGGGTCTGAGGAGAAGAGGTGAATTCCAAGGTCAGCTCCTGCCAATCATGTGAGGCAAAGCAGCAGTTGGATTAGTAAAAGTGTCTGGGGGCTTCTGAGCAGGGGGATTCCCCCACCCACCCTCTCAAAGCAAGAGGTCTCTGCTGCTGGCTTGGGTTCCTGTCAGGTGCTGGATGGGAGAGAAGCACCTATCAGCTCCTGGAGAGGAGAACCTATCAAACCCATCAGCTCCTGCAGAGAACCTATCAGCTCCTAGAGGGAAGAATCCATCAGCTCCTGGAGAGGAGAACCTATCAGCTCCAAGCAGGAACCCCTGCAGACCTGACACTGAGGGATTCTCTTCCCTCTCAGCAACCTCATCTCCAACCTTCACCCTAAGACCCTGCCCAGGAAGCCAGCAAAGGATGATTCAGGGCTGTTTTGTCACCATCAGTGACAACATGCTTGGCCAGGAAGTGGTTCAGCTGCTAAGTACCAACACGGACCAGAACTTCAACCCCTCCCAGAAGGAACTGGGGCTTCCCTGGGCTGAAGGAGGTTCCTAGGACACTCTTCCTTCCATTTAGAAGCACCAGGAATGACCACAACAGCATCTGTGGTCCCAGCAGGTCACTTGTGGGTCTGTGTTCTACCTCCTTGCCCCAAAAATAAACCCAACCCTTAATAATGGAAAGAGAAGAGTGAGAAAACAGGTTGTCCTCAAAACCCCACCCACCTTGCCTTGGTTTTGCTCTTCCAACGTTCTTCCCACCCAGAAGTAGCAGGAGAACCTACACCTGGAAGCATGCAGCCCCTTCCTGGTTCTCAGGGGGTTGGTTTGGCCCAAAAAGGAGGCCAGATGGATCCTTTCCCTTTCCTGCCACTCAGGTAACATCTCTGAGAGCCCCTTCCATCAAGAAGGTTCTGCCAAGGTGAAGGTTCTTCACCAAAGCTGGTTCTACCAACCAGCTTCCTCCTTCCCAACGTTCTGCTTCCCAAAGTCCCTTGGGAATGAGCAGTGTGACTAGTCAAGAAACCACCCAACATCCCAGCTGTTTTGTAAGGAACCCAAAAGCTGCTCTTTTGGGGAGAGGTTCCTGACGTGCTCCTTGAGCACCTGGAGGGGATGATCTGAATTCCTTCCATCTGATTTGTATTCTCCTCCCTCAACTGGATGTGCAGGAAGCGGAAGGGAAGAGAAAGAGGAAGCAGGAAGTGGCACAGGAAGCGATCCCACCAGGACCCCCAATTCCAAGCCAAGAGAAAGGAATGGATGGACAGACAGACAGACATGGAAGGATCTCCAGCACTTACCCAGTATCCCATCCCCTCCCGGCTTTAATGGAACATTCCTGGAAGGATCCAGGTGTCCTTCGTTTTCTAGGCTGGCTGGTGTCTCCCCGTTGGTGGCTATGGCAGAGCTTGGGATTATCCCATGTTTCTGTGGAGAAGGAGGAGGAACCCTTGGGATTCTGCTGCTCCCTTGGGGTCTTCTCCTTGACATTCCAAAGGAATAAATCTACTTCTATCGTTTTCATGGCAAAAGGGCTGGAGGTCAGGAAGGGGCATCACGAGTTCCCCGTGACGGGAAACGTGACCTCAGCCTGGCTTCTGGTTTCAGATGAAGTACAACGTGCTCCTCAGGGAACATCTCCCACCAAAGCAGCGACCCAACAGCAAGTCTACACAAGGAGGGGGTATAGGGGGAGAATTCCTGACGTGGCCACTTCCAAGTGGGATGAAAATGGGAAGTCCTGCCTGCTCTAAATGGGATTCAAACATCCTGCTAAGTGGGAGGGAAAACAAGCAGGTGGAAAGGAGGTTTCTGGTGTTCCCCCAACCCCTCTCATACCTTCAGCTGCTCCTTCAGCACAACCACTTCATCTCTAAGGTCATCCCGCTCGCTCCTGACGGACTCGAGGGAATCCCTCTGCCTCTCTAGGGCCTGAGCTCCACAGGAAGGGGGGAAGGAGAAAGGAAAGGAGACAAGTGAAGGCCATGGAAAGGATCCAGGTGGGAACAGGAAGGAGAAGGTCTCAGATGGGCAGAGACTGGTGGGGGACAAAAAGGGTTACTCTTATACATGGGGAGGGGGGGAACTTCCAATCCAAGAGGGGGTTTATCCCAGGAATTCCTGAAGCCAGGAATGCCAAGCCCAGCCATTCAGCAAAGTCCTCCTTCCATGGAGGACTCTCCTCTGCTGGACCAGAAGAACCTGAACCTGAAGAAACAACAACCCCAGTGCTGCTGGGACTCCAGGATTGACTGAATTCCCACCTCTTTTCCAAGGTGGAAAATCCAACTGGGGGGGTTTGGGAATCAGAGCCAAGTTGTTCTGGGATTTCATGGCAAAAACCAAGGAATCTCCTTGGTCCTTCACCCAAAAGTCTACGGAGGGTTTCACACATGAGGGTTTGCAAAAGCAGGACCAGCTGGAGAAGGGAGAAGGACATTCTGGGAAGCCATTCCAGGAGCTGAAAGTCCCTACCCCTATTTTTTTGTCTTTCCACTCGATGGTCTCCTGAAGATCAGCAATTTCCCTGACATGGCTCTGGTGGGTCTGCTGCAGCTGCTGGATTTCCTGAGGGACAGGGATGAGAAGGAGGAGACAGGAAAGAGGTGAGCAAAGAAACTCCAAAAAGGCCTGGGAAGAGAGAAAGGAAAAGGTAGGTGGGGAATAAAGGAGGATCCAGGTGCAGAATTCCTGACACCTCAGCTGGAACCAGAGCCCTGAGGGACACCCCAACTCCACACCCAAGGTAGCTCATGGACAAGGCCACAAAGGTCCAAGTTCAGGTCACCCTTCTCCAGGTGGCGTTTCTGTGGCTCAGCTCTGCAGCTCTTTGGCCTGGAATGCTGGGATGTCTCCAGGAGAGGGAATCAAGACCCTCCAGGCCCCATTTTGAGCATCTCCAGCTGCTTCCTGGGGACACACCAGGCCAAAAAAAGAAGCCAGAAGAAGACACAAAGGAGTCACTCACTGCAAGCATTTCTTCTCTTTGCTTCAAAGCCTCCTTGATTTCCAGGAACTGGAAGTGCAAGATGCTGTGGGCATGTTTCTCCCTCTCCAGTTCCTGGGAATAACCACACATCCAAGACAGGTTTTCAGGGACCTCATGAAGAAAAGGGGATCCCACCCCTCCATGAATCCAGACATACTTTGCTCTTCTCCTGGTACTGACGCCTGGACTCTGCCAGCTGCTCCTCCAGCTCCAAGAGGGCGTCCTTCAAGGTGTCCACTTGGTACATGAAATTGGTCTTGTCATTGTCCAGTTGTGCGTTGGACACCATGGCTTTTTTATACTTCTCCTCCACTTCAGCCAGAGAGTCCTGCAAGGAAGAAGCAGGCACAGAGAGGGTGGCAAAGGACACTTGGGCCAAGGAAAAGACCTCCAAGAGAAGCCACTGAGGTGCTGAACAAGCCAGCATGCTGAGAGGAACCAGGGCTCATCCGTGTCCCCCCAGTGACGAAAACCTGCACGTTCCCACCAGGAGCCTTACCTCAGGAGAAAGTGCTTCCCACCCTCTGCTGCTACAGCTTCTGCCCTTCCCAGAGTTTTGTCCTCCTTCTCCCTCCTCCCCCAGCCCCTTGGCAGTTCAAGAAGGTGACCAGTTGGAACTGGTTCCTCTTTTAACCTCAAGGTGAACTTGAGTTGAAGATCACGAGGCCTTCAATGAAGCCACAGATTCCAGGGATCCTTGCAGGGTGGGAACCACCAAATATCCTGCCCCAGAACTTGCCATGAAAGCCCTCAAGCTTTTCTCACCTGCTGCATCATTTCCCACCCCATTTCCTGCCCCTCATCCCTTCCTGACCAATTCACTCCCTGAAGGCAGGATCCCCAAGGTCTGGAAAACCTCAACACCACCTGAAGAGAAGACAGCTGATGACCAAGAGCTCAGGATCCTTTCCTGTGTGGTGGGACCGTTGGATTCCCATGGGATGTGTCTTTCAGGCCATCAAGCTGGGCAGATCCAACCACCGCCCCTCCCCCCCGCCCCGTGTCCTGCTGCAGCCCAAGGAGGAGGAACCCCAGGAGAGCAGAAACAGAGACCTCAGAAATGAGCTGGAAAACTTCTCAGGCACCTTCCTTTCCAAGCCCTCCCAGCAGGAAGCATGCAGGGTGAGTTGGGGGTGTGGGGGGGGGCGGTCTCCTGGCTCTGGATGTTTAATTTGTGTTAATGAGCACACTCCCAATTAAGCAGTACCTTCATTTCTTTCAGCCCCTGCATGTATTTGCCTTCTACATCCTGAATCTGGTCCTTCAACTCATAGAGATCCTGGGGGGAAGGGTGAGAGGGGTGAGTGATGCCACCTGAGGAGCTGCTGCTTTTGCAGCAAGAAGCCTCAAGTTCCTCCAATCCCATCATGTCATTCCTACTAATCAGCATCATCAGAAGGCAGGGGCAGCCCTGGGTGGCATGAGGCCCAGTCCTGCCAGCCAGCTGGGACATGATGCTGGGTTGGGTTGCTGGGGTTTTTGGTAGTGGGGAAGGGCCCCAGGGGTGACTCAGTAAGAAGCTGAGAAGCTGCCCCTGCTCCAAACCAGCCAAGGAACCATTAGAGGGACAACAGATGCTCTTCTGCCATTAACATACAAAAGGACTGAGATAACACCTGAGCAGAGGAGCATTAAAGAAGATCTGAGCTGGAGAAGGGGAGACGCTGGGGTGAAGATCCTGGTGGTTGGTGAGGAAGAAGGGGAAGAAGGTGCCCTAGCAGAAGTTCCCCTGCAGCCCATGGTGAGATGGCAGCTGTGCCCTTGACACTCCTGGAGGAACGTGGTGGGACATTCGCTGAAGGTGCCAGGAGCAGTGAACTTGGCCACTGGACTTGGATTTTGTGGCCTGTGGATCTGCTGCCAGTGACTTGGATAATGCAGCTGTGGAAGCCCCCGGGCCAAGGGAGGTGCCTGTTCCTGAACAGCCTGGGACTCTGGGAAGCCCACCCTGGAGCAGCTCTGGACCTGGTGGGAAGGACTCATGGAGGAGAGGTTGGCGGAGGACTCTGCCATGGGAGGGACCCCGTGGGGAAGCAGGAAAGGACTGTGAGGAATCCTTCCTGAGGAGGGAGTAGCAGGAACTGCCAGCCTCTAAACCCTATCCCCCTGTGCCTTCTCAACCTTTGTCTCCACCCATGAGCTTCTCATTGGGTTTGTCTTCCCCATCCCAGGGTGTGAGGGGGGAGCTGAGTGAGTGGCCATGGGGCTGGTTCTTTGTGGTCATATTGGGCCCAAACCAGGACAGGAATGAATGGGAACAACTTCTGTGGTTTCTTCATGTGTCAAATCTGGGGCAGCAGAACCTCCTGGGCTGGGTTATTAATGAGTTATTGTTTCTTACCTTAATTTCTCTAATTGATGCCTCAGTATCAGCTGAGATGGATGTGTCCCCACTGCCCCTCCGGGAAGAGGTCCCACCCAGGGAAGCTAAGGTAGCTGCTGATAAGCTGGAAACACAACGTGCTCCCTAGAATTTGAAGTGAAAAACGGTTGTTTTCTTGATTTATAGATGTTATGGGTTTGTAGTTCAGGGCTTTGGGGGATTTTTTCATTGGTTTTGGCTAGTTTTGGGGTCTGTTTTGGTTGGGGTTCCTTTAGAAATCCACAATTTGCACTGACCAGCAGCTCAACTGCTGGATGAGGCAAAGTTGAGTAAAATGGGACTTTCTAAGGACAAAACACATTGAAAAATGCAGGTGGGACAAGGGAGAGTGAAGAGAAGAAGCAGCTCAGGTGTGTTTGGAGGCTGCTGGGCCAGGGGCACAGCCCAGCTCCTCACAACCCCAAGGGAGAACTTCAGGGGCTGGTCCCACCTTTGCCAGTTGTTTTCAACACTCACCTTCTCAAAGTCTTTCTCTGGCCTTTCCTCAATCTGGAAGACAAAGATTGAGAAGAGCTGGTGAGGGCAAAGTAAAAGGGCATCGTTCTCCTGCCCCAGGATGTCATTCCTGGTGGCAACCAGGAGAGCTTGGGGGAGCTCAGCTTTGGGGTTGGGCCTTAATTCTGCCCACAAATCAGATTTAATGTTACAGGTTGGACTCCAATCAAGGGCCAATCAGCAAATTTCTCCCAGTGTTGTAGAAGGAAAGACTTTGAGGAGCAGGAGGATGGAGGAGTAGGGTGAAGGAGGAGGAGGAAGAGAGGAGCTGACTCACCACAGGACTGGCCCGAGCAGAGCTGGCTCTGGAGGATGCCCGGGATCCTGAGGCCAGGAAGGAGCTGTACTCAGGAGGCTGCAGCAGGAAAAGCAGCAGGAAAAGCAAGGAGAGAGGTGGGAAAAGCATCAGGATTGGGAAGGAGAGAAGATTTGGGACCTGGCATCCAAAAGAAAGGCACCAGAAATGGTTCCATGCAGAGGGATGGGGAACAGAATGTCCACCTGGAGAACGTTCCAGCTGAGGAAGCCCCGTCCTCAGAGTGAGAAGTTAATGAGCCCTTTGCATCTTCACCCCCAAGTCAACACCCCTCAGGCTCAACACCCACAGCTCCATCCTGCTGCTCCTCAGGAGCCGTCAGGTTCTCTGGTCACCCTTTCTTCTCCCAACATGTCCCTGGACTCAGAGGCCAAAGCAAGAACCTGCCTGTGGTTAATGAAGCTCAGACCACCTCAGAGACCACCAGGGAGGGCAGCATAGTAGGCCTTGCAGACCAACCCCCACCCCAGCAGGGAGGCAGGACAGACAGACAGGACAGCCAAGGAGGCACAAAGAGCAACAATCAAAGGGGCGTTTTGGTGCCCTCAGAGCAGCCTGTGCTGCTGCTGAGCCTGGAGAGTTGATATTCCAGCTGCTGAGGCTCCCAGGAACCAACCCAAGGAATGATCCTCCTCTGGCAATGCACCACCTCAGTTTTTGAAAGTTTCTCCCAGCTGGTCACCACAGGGATGTCCTAGACTCCTCCTCCATGGACATTAATTAGGCTTTATTCATTAAAATTAAGCTTCATTCCAGGAAAACCAAGCTTGGAGCACTCATGAATGAGAAGATTTGGTTCCTCCCAAGAGCAGAACCACATCAGACCTTGAAGGGACTTATTTCCCAGAAAGACAGACACCCCACCCAACCCAAGGGCTTTGGAGACCTTGAGGCATCACTTTTGGAATGGAGATCATAGAATCATGGAATTCCAGGCTGGTTTGGGTTGGAAAGGACCTTCAAGATCATCTAGATCCAATGCCCCTGCATGGGCAGGGACACCTCCCACCAGACCAGGTGCTCCAAGCCCCATCCAGCCTGGCCTGGGACACCTCCAGGGATGGGGCTTCCAGAACGTCCCTGGGCAACCTGGGCCAGGTGCTCAGGATGGACGGGGGGTTGTGTGGTTGGGTTTGGAATGGTCTTCTTCTCCCTCTTTTGGGAAGGAGGGAGAAAAGGGCCTCTGAGGTTCCCCGAAGGGAAGGGAGAGCTCTGCAGATCCATCCATCACTGCTCCAGGATTCCCAGGAAGCTCAGGGTGACACTCCTGGCTGGGAATGTCCCTCAGCCTAAAGGGGCCATGCTTGGGGATGGGGGGGTGACAGGAGGACAGAGACAGAAAAGGTCTTACAGGCTGAGAATGACGGCTGAAAAGGTTCTCATGGAACCCACAGGCCTAGAGTGGAGAGAGAAGAGTCAGAGCAGCCAGATCCAGGCTTGGAATCTGCCCAGGTCACAAGGAGCACGTTGTGGAAGGGCCAAGAAGCACCAGGCCACCATTCCTGACCCAGCCCAGCACCTCAACCATCTGCACTGGCAAAGGGGCCACCTCCGTTCTTCCAACTGCTCCAAATCCATGGGGAAAAGCAGCTGAGCAGCTTCCTCCTCTGGCCTGTCTAAAATCAGGAGGATCATGGGATCCCAGACTGGTTTGGGGTGGGAAGGGACCTTAAAGATCATCCAGTCCCCTTGCATGGGCAGGGACACCTCCCAGCAACACATGTTACTCCAAGCCCCATCCAACCTACCCTTGAACACTTCCAGGGATGGAGCAGCCCTAAGTAGAGCTCCCAAAATTATCATGGAATGCGTTGGGTTGGATGGGAACTTCAAGATCAATCAGTCCCACCCCTGCCATAGTCAGGGACACCTCCCACTAGACCAGGTTGCTCCAAGCCCCATCCAACCTGGCCCTGGACACCCCCAGGGGTGGGGCATCCCTAATTAGTGCTCCCCAATTTAATTATCATAGAAACATGGAATGGGTTGGAAGGGACCTTCAAGATCATCATTTCCAGTTCCCAGGGGAATCCAAGGGAAGATCAAGACATCCAGGCCTGTCCAGGTGCTGTTGGGTGGCTTCAGGTGAGGCAGGTGGACCCTAGAGGTCACAGACACTCCATGGATGGATGAAGGGTGGGGGGATTTGGTGTCTCTGTCCCTGTGACTCCTGCCGTGGCTGCCAAGCAAGGAGGGGTGAGGAGACCAGCACAACACTGGGTGGCTTGGCCAAGGAATGAAGCCACAACCACCAAAGTCCCTGCAGCAGAACTGGGATGAGGACAATCCAACTGGAGCCGAAGAAGAAGCTAGGTTGGAGATGATGTTGCATCCTCTGTGCCACAGGAGCATCAGATCTCAGCTCCCAAGGAGTTAACACCACCAGGGCAGGAATGCATGAAGGTCCAGGTGGATTCCACACAGTTCATCTCCTCTGGCTTTTAATATGAAACCAGAGAAAACCCAAAGAATTCAGCACTTTGTGAGGGCACCAGAAGCTTTGCTGTTGGTGACCAGCAGGTATGAGGAACCAACCCCAGATGCAGCAGTGAAGCTCCCCTGGCCACATGTAGGGGACAGTTCGACCTCCAGGGGGGGATTCTAAAGCTTCAAGAAGTTTCCTTCTAGCAGCCTGGGAATTATTTGCTTCTCAGACCATGTTCTGCAGTCTGGGCTGACCCAGAGAGCAGAGAAGTTGCCTCAAACTGAATTAAAAGGTCAGTTAATTCAGATTTACCCCCTTTTTTCCAGACCATTGGAGGCCAAAAAAGCCAACAGAGCCACTGGAGGGAAGGGAGGAACTTCCCATGAGTCCTTCCAACCTCTAAAGGTTTGGGTTTTGGTTCTTCAAGTTCTCCTAAGAAGTCTCAGAGGTCAATTGCTCCAGAATCATTCCTAAGTACCAGAGGTTGTGTCATCCCAAGGAAGGCAGAAGAAACCCAGGCCAGAAGGCGACAGACCCTGCCATTCTAGGAAGCAGGTTGAGATGTGGAAGAGCAGCTGCTGTGGTGAAGACCAGGTCAGAATAGTAGGAAGCCTGGATGAAGTGTCCAACAACCAAACCAACCCTTGAGAACTCAGCTGTGACTTGGAGTCCCCTGGTCTAGTGGGAGGTGGCCCTGCCCAGGCAGGGTGGTGGGACTGGAGGAACTTTGAGGCCCAGAGATAAGGCCCAAGAATCCCAGGAACATCTTGAGCAGAAATCCCTTCTTAGCCTCCACAATTTAAGCTCCTCTCCTGCCTCCTTGTCCCCCTGAACACCCAAGGCCACAACACTTTCAAGGTGCTGACACCATGAAGACCAATGTTTGGCCAAGAAAATGCCCCAGCACTGGCTTCTGCCCAAGAGTTTCTGCTCAGGATTCAACTTTCACCCCCTTCTGTCCAAGAACATCAAGCAAGGTTTTGGCTCCCGACTTCTACTGGGACCAAACATGGAGATTTCCCTTCCCCACTGCTGACCTGAATTTCTTCTGAAGCTGCAGCTCCAGGTCTGACCAACCCATCGTTTGCCAGGTAGGAAAAACCTGTTCCACCACGAGGTGGGGATGGAAAGGTGAAGCCCCAGCTTCAAAGCCCATCAGAACAGGGTTGTAGAAGAGGAGAAATCATGTACTAACCCTGCCAGCTTTTCTACTCTGAGATGATCCACCCTGGTCTTCCTCACAATCACTGGGCTGCCATGGAAGGACAGAAGGGACAAGAAGAAATGGATGCAGAGCCAAGACAAAGGACATTTTTTGGGGGTAGCCCTGAGGAAAAACAAGAGGAGACAGAACTTCTCCAACAACCACCAGGAGGAGCAGAAGAGCAGGGTCAGGTGGTGGTTTCCAACCTGGGTGTCCCTCATGGACACCAAAATACCAAGGATGCTCCTGCTGGCCCCTGTTTTGACCCCATTTTCCCTTCTCAAGAACCAGTTCCTGCTGCTCCCCAGAGGAAGCAGAACACAGAGAAAGGGGCCACCAGGCCCAGGAGAGCAGAAGGAAACCAACTGAACCACCTGGTTCCTCATCCCCGGGGCAGCCCAAGCAATTAACAAGCAGCCAATAATTAATTCCAAGTCATAATTAAGAAATTCAGGTCAGTCAGGAGGGCAGAGTTGGAAGAACTTTCCCTTCTCAGCCTTCCCAACCAGCTCAAAATCCACCCAATCCCACCTGGATCGACCCCCCGAGCAGGGTCCTCATCGAAAACATCTCCAGGAAAAGGGAAATTAACGAGTTTTGGGCCATCCTGGTCAAGCAGCTCCAGGGATGAAGCTGAGATGCCCGAAATGTCCCGTTTTTATCCCAAAAAGAGGCCAACCAGCCCATCTGGTTTTGCCCCCCCCCCCCCGCCAAGCATCAGAGGGAGGAAAAGGTGGGGACTGGGGGGGTCAGGGATGTGGAGAAAAAGGGGGGACATGGGGGGAATAAAAAGCAGGGGACACAGGGGGGGAAAATGGGGGGACTGGGGGTGGGGGGAGAAAAAGGGAGGGAAGAAAGGGAGGGACTCAGAGGGTGGGGGGAAAGGGGGAACACAGGGGGGAAACAAAATGGAGGGGACTCGGGGGGGAGAAAAAGGGGGGAACTCAGAGGGGGGAAACAAAACAGGGGGGACAATAAAGGAGGGGCTTCAGGAATGGTCCTTGTTTCCCTGCTGCTCATGCAGGAGGCACCAGCAGCAGGAGCCCAAAGCTCCTCCAGGACCCAGGAGATGTGGCCGAGCCACCCAAAGCCACCTGGGAGCTGCAGCCTCCTCAGGAGGAGCTGTGGGAATTGCAGAGTGACCCAAGGAACCACTGTCCCCCTCCCAACAAACCCAGATGTCCATCAGGAGTGGTTTCCAGGCTCAGCTGGGAAGCCTGAACCTTCTTCTCCCAGACTTTGGAGTTTCACAGGATCTTCTGGCTTGAAAAAAGTCTGTAAGGTCCCGAGTATCCCTGAGGGTTCCACTCAAACTGGGACAACACCTAAAATCTTGGAGCACTTTGTGCTCTTGCACAATCATCTCCCACCAGGAGCTGGGACCATTTTTGTGATCACTGGGTTTTGATTTTCCACCTTCTTGACTTTTTTAGAATTTTGCCCTGAGTTTTTTTGGGGATAGTTTGAGGCAATTCCAGCCTGGAAAACTCTCCAGAGGGTTTTTGGAAGGAGGAAAAGAGGAGGTGGAACCTCCAGAGGAGGCAGAAGTGAAGGAGAAGCAACAAATGGATGATTCAGGTCTTGCTTGTTGGAGGGCAATGAGAAAGATCATCCAGCTCCAAGCCCAGAACTGCTGGTAAGTTGGGAACTTGGGGGAGGAGAAGACCTTCAACCCAGCAGTTGAGGGCAGAAGAACAATGGGGAGATGTTAGGGGGTCTGGTTGTACCCACCCTCAGGCTTCCACGGGAACCCAGTGACACCAGCTCGTCTTCATCCGAGGCCTGGGGGAAAAAGTCAAGTCTAAAACCAGAAGGGAAGGACAAGGAGAAGACACTTGACAGGCGGGGGTGGAGGGGCAGGTGGGAGAGAAGGGGAGGAAACACCCCCCCAGGAGGATGGGCCTTCAAACAGAAGGACATTGAGCCCCAGTGAGTGGTTCCAGTCACCCCCCCTTGTCCCCAGAACCACCATCAAGGTTTCTCACAGGTTCCCTGTGTCTTCCCTGCTCTGTGACAAGATAGAAGGTTCCTGGTTTATGGAATCAAATCCAAACGAGACCCAGAAGGGGTTGGGTGGTCCCCCCCTTCCACACCTCCAACAGCTCCTGGGGGGCTGGGCAGAGGGCTCAGGGGGTGGGGGGTGGGGAAGAAGTTGTTGGGTTTGGTCCTATCCCCAAAGCAGTGTCTTCTGCAGGTGTTTGTGTGTCATGGCTGGGTCTGAAGATCAAAGCAGGAGGAGATACCAACCGAGGGGTTCCTGCGGGCCCGGCGGGAGCAACGCTCACTGTCCTCCTGGGCAGCAGAGACAGAGGGAGACCGTGTTGGAAGGACAGAGAGGAGAGACAGACAGAGCCTCAGACCAAACTATGGGAGGTGACCTCCTTGTGGGGGCAGAAAAGCCCCTTTTCCCCCCCTCATTCCTTTCTCCCCACCCCTGTGAGGGCTCCTTGCACCAGGAGGGGCTTCAGGGGCTCTAGATGAGTCATCCCCAAGGTGGCTCCTCACCAAACCCTCATCACCTTGAAGCCACCTGGCAAGAACCCTTGTGGTGACAGTGGAATTTCCATCTCCACGACATCCCACCCTCTGGGGACTCTCCAAAACCCCAACCCATGGAAGCCGTGGAGCGACGCTGGCTGGAGGCCTACCATCCATTGCTCGATGTCTCCCCACTTAGAATCCAGACCATAATATTTCTAGGGACAGAAAAGGGAAGAAAAGGAGAAGAAAAGGCAACTTTAGGTGAGGAAGGCAACCAGAGGAGGTCTCAGACATGCAGGGCCAAGCTCCACAGCTCCACACACACCAACTTGAAGGCCAAGTGCCACCAGAGCCACCAGTGTCACCTGCCCGGGAAGGGGGAGCAGGATTTGGGATCCACCTGGGGTCCCTCAGCACCTTGTTCCTCCTCAGGAGCAGAGCAGGGAATGGGAGCAGGAGGAGCAATGAGGCTTGAGTTCCCCACCAGGGGTGGGGAGGCAGGATGAAAAGGTCTGTCAGGTCATGGTAGGTCTGGTTGTTCATCCCAGTTCAGTCAACTGGGAGAGGACACAACTGATCCCTGTCTGCTCCTGTTTGCTGCACCCACAGCTCCTCTGCAGGGCTCTGGTGGCCCCACCAAGAAGGCCAAAAGAAGACACATGTCATGACTGGAAAGCTCTCTGCTCTTCATCACCAAACCCCAACCTGTCCTTAGTCAGCTCTCCCTCCTGACCTTCTTCCCAGTCCAGCACTTCTTGGCACCACACTGAGAATTCCCCAAGGAACCTCCAGTTCTACCAGACACGTCCCCAGAATCCCCAGGACTCCTTGTCCTCCCCCCCCAGGCGCTTCAGATCTTGCCTTTGTCCTGCTGCCCATTGTGGGCCCGGGTGGGGAAAGACCACGGCCAAGTGGGCTCCTCCAGGAACCACCACGTGTCTTGTGGGATTTTTAGAACTTGAGGAAAGAAAATCAAGCCCAGGAGCTCATGTTTGGGGGAACCTGCAGGTCTGAGAACATTGGAACCACCACCAAGGTTGGAAAAAAACTTCAAGATCATCAAGTCAAACCCAAGATCAGGTGACATGGAGCCTACGAGGCTTTTTTTTGTTTTTAACATTAGAAATTGATTAAAAATATTAGAAATCTAGTAAAAATATTAAAATACATTAAAATAGTAAAAATAAATTAAAATAGTAAGAATCAATTTAAAATTAAAATCAATTAAAAATTAAAATAACAAAATATTAAAACAATTTTTTAAAAATCGATTAAAATTAAAACTATTAAAAATCAAGTAAAAATTAAATATTTATTAAAATAAAAATATATTAAAATAAAAATAATTAGAATATTAAAAATCAATTAAAGTCAGACAAATATATTAGAAATAAAAATATTATAAATCCATTAAAAATATTAGAAATCAATTAATAAACCCACCACCCTGTGGAACTGAAGGGTCTTTTCTGAAGGTGGAGGGAGGGTGGATGACGATGCTGGACATTCCAAGGCTGCTTCCTTCTCCTGCCCTCCCCCCTCCCACCTTCTCCTGGGCTCAGCCATGTCCTGCTCTGCCTGGAGAGTCCCATGGAAGGTCCACGGGGACATCCTGCCTCTCCAGCCACCTGGGGCTCCTGATTGCCAGGCTCAAGTTGCCCTGGTAAGTGAGATGACAATGAAATAATTCAGGCCATGGAGAGAGAATCCCAGCTCAGATCTCCTCTCCAAGTGAGGGTGGGAACATGGCCTGGCTGTCTCCTCCTCCATGTCCAGGTTCCCATTAAGCCATCTCCTCCCCTCCCAGTGGGGCTGCAGATGGAATCAACTCCCATCAAGGAGATGGACAAGAAGCCTGGGGATCCATGATGTCAACTGGAGTTGCTCCAATTGGGTCCATCAAGACAGGGAGAAGGTGGGTTTGTGGGCAGGGTGGTGCGATCAGGATGGAAGAGCAGAGCCCATTATTTGAGCAGCTCCCCTCATCTCAATGAGCAATTCCAGAAGGAACCAGCATTTCCCAGGAGGAGAACATTTCCCAGGAGGACACAAGGTGCTGGGCCAGGGGAAGGAGCCATGCAGGACACAAGCAGGAGGGTTGAGGACAAACTTCTCACTCAGCAAGGAAGGAAAATTCCTCAGGGGAGGGAAAAAAAGGGAATAATCAGGTGGAAAACTACAGGCTTGAGGGATGAGATGTTCCCTCCATCCCTGAAAAACCTCTGTTTCTCCTTCTGGATCCCACCAGTTCACCTGCTCGGAGGCAGGACAGAGCCCCACAGCTCACAGGGAATAACATCTATAATTATTATTATTAATAATTAGTATTATCATTATTCTCATCATCTTTGCCCTTGTTTGGAGCTATGGAAAGAAGAACTGGGAGGAGGGAAAACTTGACTCTGAGGTAGGGAGATCTGAGGGAGAAAAAAACATTCCCATCAAAAGGCCCTCAAGTCAATTCGCAAAAAAGGAGGAATTCCAACAGGTTATTCCCTGATTTTCCCCAGGGATTTTCTGCCAACCAACTCAGCTGGAAGTTCTCCTAGAACCTCTTGAGATCTGCCCAGCCTCAACCATTCCCAGCCTCAACCCACCACCATTCCCAACCTCAAGCCCCACCTCCATTCCCAACCTCAAACCCCGCCACCATTCCCAACCTCAAGCCCCACCTCCATTCCCAACCTCAAGCCCCACCTCCATTCCCAACCTCAAGCCCCACCTCCATTCCCAACCTCAAGCCCCACCTCCATTCCCAACCTCAAGGCCCACCTCCATTCCCAACCTCAAGGCCCACCTCCATTCCCAACCTCAAGCCCCACCTCCATTCCCAACCTCAAGCCCCACCTCCATTCCCAACCTCAAGGCCCACCTCCATTCCCAACCTCAAGGCCCACCTCCATTCCCAACCTCAAGCCCCACCTCCATTCCCAACCTCAAGGCCCACCTCCATTCCCAACCTCAAGGCCCACCTCCATTCCCAACCTCAAGCCCCACCTCCATTCCCAACCTCAAGCCCCACCTCCATTCCCAACCTCAAGCCCTGCCACCATTCCCAACCTCAAGCCCCACCTCCATTCCCAACCTCAAGCCCCACCTCCATTCCCAACCTCAAGCCCCACCTCCATTCCCAACCTCAAGCCCCACCTCCATTCCCAACCTCAAGCCCTGCCACCATTCCCAACCTCAAGCCCCACCACCATTCCCAACCTCAAGCCCCACCACCATTCCCAACCTCAAGCCCCACCTCCATTCCCAGCCTGAAAACCCTTCATGTCCCCCAGAAGGTTCTTCATGGAGCCTCCACCCCCTCCATGGAAGCTCCTTTCCCAAATTTCCCTCCTGCTCTTTTTCCTCTTGCTTTCCCAGTAGGAAAGAAATGATCCCAAATGTCTAGGCAGGTTTGGATCCTCTGGGAAGGTGGGTACACACCCATGCCAAGAGGGATGTGGGGAACAATTCCTACCTTCTGGACTTGGTAGATCTAAGGCAGGGGGGTGGAAACAGGGAAGAAAGAAGGAAACAAAAAGCTGAGGTGAATGAATGACCCAATCCCAACATTCCACAGTTCATCCCAAAGGGAAGAAGCTCCTGATCCACACAGGAAGGACAGGAAAGTACCAGCACCACAAGTGGAGAACCCAAAGAAACATCCAGTATTCCCCTTGGAAGGCAGCTGGTGGGCAGATTTGGACAGGCTGGAGGGCTGGGCAACAGGGGACCCCATGAGGTTCAACAAGTGCAAAGGAACTGGGAAGGAACAACAGAATGCACCAGGACAGGCCAGGAGGTGACCTGCTGGAGAGCAGCTCCGTGGAGAAGGACCTCGGAGCCCTGGTGGACAACAAGTTCTCCATGGGACAACAATGTGCCCTTGTGGCCAAGAAGGCCAAAGGTATCTTGGGGTGCATTAGGAGGAGTGTGTCCAGCAGATGGAGGGAGGTTCTCCTCCCCCTCTACTCAGCTCTGGTGAGACCTCACTTGGAGTGTTGTGTCCAGGCCTGGGCTCCCCAGTTCAAGAGGGACAGGGATTTACTGGAGAGAGTCCAATGCAGGCTACAAAGATGACTAAGGGACTTCTCCAACTATTTCTGCACAACACTGTCCTGCTTCACAGGAGGCTTCCAAGAGATTTCTTAAGAGGCATCTTGGATTTCACTCCCAAATTCACTAGATCATCCAGCTCCAACCCCCCTGCACGGGCAGGGACACCTCCCACCAGACCAGGCTGCTCCAAGCCCCATCCAGCTGGCCCTTGAACACTGCCAGGGATGGGGCAGCCACAGCTTCACAACCTGTTCCAGTGTCTCACCACCCTCACAGGGAAGAGTTTCCTCCTCACGTCCAACCTCAATCTCCCCTCTACCAGTTTTAATCCCTTCTCCCTTGTCTTCTCACCATAAACCCTTGTCCAAAGTCCCTCTCCATCTTTCCTGGAGCCCCTTCAGGCACTGGAAGGTGCTTCAAGGTCTCCCTGGAGCCTTCTCTTCTCCAGGCTGAACACCTTCAACTCCCTCAGAGCTGCTCCAGCCCTCGGATCATCTCCATGGCCTCCTCTGGACTCTCTCCAACAGCTCCACATCCTCCCTGTGTTGGTGCCTCCAGACCTGGCCCCAACAGTTCTCCAGAACTGGACACAGAAGATCTTCCCATAAGCCCCCCCCATTTACCCCTGAGCTTTTCCCAACACAGTTGTGACCAGCCTTGGTGCTCCCTCCACATGCCACTGCCAAATCAGCACCGGGTGATCTCCCTAATGAAGCTGCTGCTCCTTCCACCTGAAGAAACACTCCTCAGAGAAGAACCACCCCAGACACCCGCTGCTTTTGCACCACAGCTTCTCTTGGGATGGCAACAGAACATTGGTCACATCCCACCCAGGACTCACCATGAGGTGTCAAACAAGGAACATGAAACACAGGGGCAGGGAAAAAGACAATTCCCAGGCCCAACCCAAAGATCCAACCCCCCTTCCTGGCCATGTCTGCAGCTTGGAAGCTGAACCAAGACATTCCCAAGCCACCCATGCTCCACAAGAAGCCTGTCAGGACATGCAGGCTCTTCTCAGCCTGAATAAGTCCCCACACAGGGGGGCAAGAAATGGATTCCTTGCTTTTTAGCTCCTCCACCTGGTTCTAGAGAGCCTTGGGAAGCAGGAGAACAAGTGTCCTGATTGTTCACCTGTGGGAATGTGGGAATCGATTTAGCAGAGGAAAAGGAACACGGCGCACAACGAGACACCAGGACCTCAACGTCTTCAGCTGCCGCCTGCACGAGCAGGCACTCGAGGTTTGGTTTTCCAAACCCAAGGTTTGGTTTCCCAGCCCAAATTCCACTTCCCCAGGACACCCCCTGCAGCACCAGCTGCTGATCTCCACAGGGGTGACCGGCTGCATCACAGCAGGTGGTGCCACCACAAAACACCTCGGGGGTGATCATCACAGCTCTTCCAAAGCCTCTCCCCCCAAACCACTTCATTCTCCTCCCCTTCCCAATCCCAGACTGGTTTGGCTTGGAAAGGACCTTCAAGACCCACCTAGTTCCAATCCCCTGTGCTTAAGCCAAACATGGAGAAGGTGATGATCTCCCAAGCTCAGGTTCTACCATGACTTCTGCCATTTCTCCAACCACTTTTGGAGGCAACCAAAACACCCGCCAGGAGTCACAACCAGGGCCATGAACCTTCCACATTCATTAGACTCCTAACCAAGTGCTAAGAACCCACCACCAGACACACCACCAAGCTAGGAAAGTCCAAGTTTGCCATCAAAGAGGAATTATTAACTAACCAACAACCTTTCCTGGGAATAACCAAACTGGCTTCCCCAGGATCAAACTCCCACCGGATTTGCCTCAGTGGCTTCATTCCCACCATCAGCTCCCAGCAGGTGATTCATTTCTCAACCCAGGAAAGAAGATGATCCAAAGACCTCCCAAGGCAAAAGAAGCCACGTCCTTACCTCTTTCTGCTGCCTCTCCAGCTCCTTCATCCGGATCTCCCGCGCCTCCGCCCGCGCCGCCCGCTTGGCTGCCAGGCGCGCCTCAGCCTGGGGAGGGGACAAAAGGGACAACAATGGCACTAAACCCACCCAATTCCAGGAGGAACACACACGAGGAAGAAGTCAACACGTCTGGAGGAGTCAATACATCTGGAGGAGTCAATTCCTGCCCTGCCCTCCACACCTTGTTGTGCTCCACGGCAGGTCCCACGCCCACACGCCAGCACCACCCACGTTGGGTGGTGGTGAAAAGTCTTTCTTGAATTGCCACCTGTGTGGACAGCCAGGAAACCACCACCTTTACTGAGGAAGCTTGGAGTTTGCTCTCCTACCCACCCCTCCCTGTGGCACACATGGATTGTTCAGGTGACCAACACGTGATGGGCACATTCGCCTCCCCACTGAGCACAGACATGGGTCAATATCCCACTGTCCCAACTGGGATCTGCACAGTCCAGGCTGGATTGATGGAAGGAGAACCTGAGGAAACACACCTCAAGTCCATCAAAACCTCCAGACATCCATGTCCAAGATTCTCCAGCCCAGCTGGATGTGCCAGATTTTATATGAAATATTCTCCTTGTAATCCCAGGTCAAACCAGTTCGGCCTCTAAAAGACAATTAGCTAAGGATTTAGAACGCCAGGCTGGAAGGAGAGAAATTCAGAACAACTCAGCAGGGAGGGTAACCAGAGGGAGCTGAACAGGCTGGAAGGTGGGGCCATGCCTTGACCTCATGGAGATCAGCCAGGCCAAGGTCCTGGCCCTGGGTCAGGACACAAATCCAGGCTGGGGGAGGTTGGATGGCGAACAGCCCAGAGGAGAAGGACCTGGGGGGACTGGTGGGTGAGAAGCTCAAGAGGAACCAAGCCAGGAACCCCGTGTCCTGGGCAGCATGAAAAGAAGCATGGGCAGCAGGGCCAGGGAGGGGACTGTCCCCTCCGCTCTGCTCTGGTAGGACCCTCCTGGGGAAGTGGGGCCAGGTCTGGAGCCCCCAACACCAGAAAGACACGGAGCTGGTGGAGTGAGGAGGCCACAGAGATGATCCGAGGGCTGGAGCAGCTCTGAGAGAGCTGGGGTGTTCAGCCTGGAGAGGAGAAGGGTCTGAAGAGACCTTGGAGCACCTTCCAGTGCCTGAAGGGGCTCCAGGAAAGCTGGGGAGGGACTTGGGACAAGGGCAGGGAGGGATGGGACAGGGTGAATGGATTAAAACTGGTAGAGGGGAGATTGAGGGGGGACATGAGGAGGAAATTCCTCACTATGAGGGTGGTGAGACCTTGGAACAGGTTGTGAAGTTATGGCTGCCCCATCCCTGGCAGTGTTGCAGGGCAGGTTGGATGGGGCTTGGAGCAGCCTGGTCTGGTGGGACGTCTCCCTGCCCATGCAGGAACCACCCCCTGATTCATGCCACAACCCCCCCCAGACACTCTCCCTAAGGTCTGCCCAGAGCTCTTCAGCCATGAGGCTTCTAATGTCAAGGTTCTTCTCAGGCAGAGAAGCCACAAACCCCACCACAACTTCCCCACCTGAATCAGCTTGTCCCAAAGTGCCACCCAGCAGGTGGGATCCCTGCCAGGCAGAGAGGTGACCTGCACCCTCTGGAATTGTTTATGGCACCCACTGTGGAAACTTGATGTCAGATCTACGTGCCAGGGGGAGGAACCACAGCCCTGAGACAGTGGGACATGGACCGGAGATGATCCCATTCTTCTACACACTTTTTCACTTCGTATCTTTGATTTACACACCTGGAATGAGCTTCTTTTTTTAAGGTCTTTCCCCACCCACAGAATTAATGTCTTCTGGATCCTTTCAAAGAACTTCTAACCTTCATCACAAATACTGCCACCAGCACCAGAACCTCTCTGAGGGGTCAACAGGATGTTCTCCCACCCAGAACTGAAGGATTTGAAAGTGACTGTTTTTAGCCACTGGAAAGACAGAGCTGCAGGATACTTCAGGCTGGAAGGGACCTCGGGAAGTTTCCACAGGTCAAGTGTCCCACCTCAGTGTTTCCAAACCTGCTCTTCAAAAAGCCTTGGGCTCCAGGTGGATGACCTTTTCCTACAAACACCTGCCTCTCTTGCACAGCCTGGCCTGATCTCCATGTTTCACCCCCTGTGCTGACTAGAACCAACCAGGCTTTGTCCTTCACCCAACCCAAGCACTTGGCACAGCCCAGAGGCAAGTCTCCTCCAAGGGCAAAGAGGGGCACCTGACACACCCAGAAGACACAGGTGGACCCCCAAGAACCTCATCCCAATGGCTGAAATCCAGAGCACAGAAGCTAAACCAACAGCCTCAGGGTCACCAGCCTGAAATCACCAAGTCAGCCAAGTGACTCAGCTTGAAGAAACTCATCTTCAAACCACCAAACGAGTGGCACAGGCCCCAGCAGAGGTGACAGATGGGTGGCAAGAAAAAGAGAAGGACAAAAAACTCAGGTAACTTCCCTTTCATCTGACAAGGAGACCATGTCACACCCAAAATAAAACCAACCACCTCCTGAGGGGCTTCCAGGACAGCCCGGTGGGATAAACATGAGGAGATGGCAACTGGGCTGCTGGGATGAAGGTGGAAACCCCCTCAGCAGCTGAAATAGCATCTCCTGAATGTCTCCAGAACTTGCCCCAACACTCCAGCCACCCATCCTTCCTGGTCATTCCATTGCAAGGACTTGTGGCCACCCAGCTGCAGAACAAAATGCTCATTACTCTGCTTGGTCAGGTCCCTCAGCCAGCCTGGGTGGCTTTTTTAAGATAAACATCCAGCAGATCTTTCTTCTGCCCTAAGGAGTTCAGCAGGTTTAACTCTGAGGGGGAAGTTAAGAAGGTTGGGACCTGGTTGAAGAACTGGAAACAAGAGCCAAATGGGGTGTTTGGCACCAGCTGGAAAGGGTGAGAAGCATCTTCTACAGGGATAAGAGAGAGGCTGGGATGTGGAGTTGTCCCCACACCCTGCTTCCCAACACCCAGCTCCATGGATTTGGGAGCCAGGGCTTCATGCTGAGGAGAGACTGATTGAGGTGGCTTGGGCAGGTGGAGGCTAAGGCCACACATCCTGGAGGAGTGTGTTCCAGCAGCTCTTTCCCTCCTGAAACATCCAGGAGTTCTTTGTTCCCCTGGAAACCCCAAGAAGCTGCCAAGGAGGCCGGGAAATGACACTGCTTTTGGTTTGAGCACTGACAAATGACCACGTTGGCTTGACCCCATTCCCACACCCTCCCAAGGTTCAGCTTCTGAGACCAGTCCTCCAAGCCAGCATCCTATTTTTGGGCAAGGAGCTGGAAGCTTCCTGGTCCTGCTGCCAGAGCGGCTTTGAAAGCACCAGCCTGCCCAACCAACCATGAAATACTCCTGCAGTAAGTGCCCTCAGGCTGGTGGGAACTTCTTGCCAACCTGGCTCAGGACACCAGCCAGCTTTTTCCTCCATCCCACTCCAATACTGGGCCTGTAAAGGCTTGTCCCCTCCAGTCTGACACAACTGTTGACTCTCCAAGCTAGTCAAAGTTAGTCTGTGGGGCCTCCAGAGGGTTCCAAGTCTCTCTGGACAAGCAGCACCAGACATGCAGTGGTTTTGTGACCTACCAGGTGGTGACCCACCCCAATAACTGCTCCTCTCTCCAGCTGAGCACCAAGTGAGCCGTTCCAGGTCACCAGGAGTCACCAGGTGCTCCTCAGCGTGGAAACAAGAGTGTCCATACACGACTTTGAGTCGAGAGGTCAGGCCAAGTGTCCTCACCTGATATTTTAAACACCCTCTGCACCACTTGCTTCCAGGAGAACAAGCCCCTCATCACAGCAGGTCAGGCTGCCCACCCCCTCACCTTTCCCTGCCACAAAGGAGCCCAACAAGGTGGTGTCTCCACCCACCTGAGGTGACACAGACACCAGGACGCCCCCAACACCCAGACACCTCTGGGGTTCCTCCAGCAGCTCATCATCCCACAGCTCAGGGCCAGAGGCCCCCCTAACACCCCCAAGAAGGGCCAGAGGCCCCCCAAGACCCACAGGAGGAAGGGCCACAGAGGACCCCCAGGAAGGGCCAGAGCCTCAAGACCCCTGGAAAGCACCACAGAGCTTCCCCAAGACCCTTGGGAGGAAGGCCCATGAAGCCCCACGCCCCCAAGGCCCCCAGGAAGGGCTACAGAGCCCCCCAGGAAGGACCAGAGCACCCCCCAGACCCCAGGAGGAAGGGCCAGAGGCCCCAAGACCCCCAGGAAGGCCCAGACTCCTCCCGGGCCGGGCCCAGCTCCTTCCAAGGCCCCTCACCCAAACGCTGCCAGCCCAGCCCGCCCCGCAGGCCGGGACCCTCAGGACAGGGACCCCTGGGACAGGGATCCCCCAGTCCCCTCACCAGCTGCCTCCTCCCTGCCTCCCAGCCCAGCCCTCCCGGGGCAGGGGTCCCACCTCTGTGTCCAGCCCCCGCTGCAGCTGCAGGGTGGCAAATGAATCGTGTGACAGGGGCTAATTGGCTGTAATGATGGTGGGGTGGGAGGGACCTGAAAGATCATCCAGATCCCACCCCTGGGATACCTCCCACTGGACCAGGGCACTGCAAGACCCTCCAACCTGCCCTTGGGCACCCCCAGGGAGGTGGAAACCTTAATTAAAGCACCCCAATTTAATTGTCATAGAATAATGGAATGATTTGGGTTCGAAGGGACCGTCGAGATCATCTAGATTCAACCCCTGCCATGGGCAGGGACACCTCCCACCAGACCAGGTTGCTCCAAGCTCCATCCAACCTGGCCTGGAACACTTCCAGGGATGGGGAAACCCTAATTAGTGCTCCCCAAATTAATTATCATAGCATCCCAGACTAGTTTGGGTTGGAAGGGACCTTCAAGATCACCTAGATTCAACCCCCTGCATGGGCAGGGACACCTCCCACCAGACCAGGTTGCTCCAAGCCCCATCCAACCTGCCCTTGGACACCTCCAAGGATGGGGCAGCCACAGCTTCTCTGCTCCAGGGTCTCACCAGCCTCATGATGAAAGCCTTCCAATCTAAATCCACCCTCTTTCTGTTCAAAACTGTCATCCCTGCTCCTGTCACTACATGTTCAAGATCTCCCTCCATCACCCCTGTCACCCCCTTTCCTGTCTTGAAAGGCTGCAATAAGGTCTCCAAAGCTTCCACCTTTCACTAAAGGCCGAAACCACAACCTTTTTTTTAAGTTGGTTCTTCTCCTCTTCAAGGAAATCTAGAGAGTAAGACCCATCTGAAGGCACAAGAGAGAGAAGAAACAACTTCATCAGCTGAGGGCATCTTGGCAGCCCTTGCAGCTCCTCTGGCCACATGCACAGTCACCAAGGCAATGAAGTCCAGCAGACACAACCCAGGGCTCCTCAGAATAAACAACATCCTGTTTTCATCACCAAAAGGTCCTGCCAGCAAAGGGAGGGGGGAAGGAAACTGCTGAACCAGGGGGCCCTGAAGTCAGAGGAACCAGAGGAACCAAACTTATGCTCTTCAGGAAGGGGCTGGGATTGAATGGGTTTTAGCTCCTGCTGATCAGCAAAAAGCTTCAGTGGTTTTGTGATCCTCCAGCTCTCCAACTCAACACATCAGAAGTAGGGCAACCAAGACCCAGCTCAGCCCAGCCCAAGAGCTCAGAATTGCAGCTCAACAGTGTTATGGGTTCAGGGCAAATATCTGCAGAACCTGCTGAGGACATCAAGCTGCGCGGGGTGGTGGATGGGCTGGAGGGCAGGGAGACATCCAGAGGGAGCTGAACAGGCTGGAGAGGTGGGGCCCTGCCCCAACCTCATGGAGATCAGCCAGATCAAGGTCCTGGATTGGGGCACAAATCCAGGCTGGGGGAGGTTGGATGGAGAACAGCCCTGAGGAGAAGGACCTGGGGGGGCTGGTGGGTGAGAAGCTCAAGAGAAACCAAACCAGGAACAACACCCCCCCCTGACACCATGTCCTGGGCTGCATCCCCAGCAATGTGGGCAGATGGAGATGATTCTGAAGCAGCTGCAGAGCCTGAAGGTTTCTTGCAAGGTGAGAGGTTGGAGGTGAAAGCCCTTGGCCAGGTCTTGTCACTGAGAAGTTCCACCCCACCCCATGACAAAGCAGCTGATGTGAGCAACAGGGTTTCTGTCACTGACAAAGGAACGAAAGTGAGTGAGAAAGGTTTAAAAATAAAAACCAACCCCCCCCCACACACACACACACACAGGTGGCTGGAAACATGATTCATGGGCTCAAAAATGGAGTCTGGCTTGTAGACACCAACCGTGTCCTCTGACAGGGGAGAGAGAAGTGGCTTCCAAGTCCTGCTGGTTAGAAAAGCTACATCTGCCCCAGTTGTGAGACTAACGAGGAGGAGACAAGTCCCAGAGCTGAGCCAGGGTTCTAAAATTAGGGGCATGGAAAGCATTTCCTCCCAGCAAATGCCTTTGTGGTGACACCAGAGCCCAGCTGGGCCTCTGCAAAGCCTGGTGCTCCTCCCAGCAGGCATCAGCCTCCAAAACTGGAGCTCTCCATGTCTAGGAGGACCTGCAGAGCCCAAGCTCCCCCAGGGAGAAACACCTGTTGAGAAGGTGTTTTTGTTCTTTTAAAGGGGAAGATTCTCTTCTCGTTTCCAACATCACCAGGAAGTGCTCAGGGTGGAAATGATGGGAATCCAGCTTCTACATGGGAACCTTCTTTCTTGGAGATACATAGAATCCCAGGATGGTTGGGTTGGGAGGGACCTTCAAGATCATCTAGATACAATCCCCCTAGATCCAACACCTCCCACCAGACCAGGCTGCTCCAAGCCCCATCCAACCTGCCCTTCAACACTGCCAGGGATGGGGCAGCCACAACTTCACAACCTGTTCCAGGGTCTCACCACCCTCATAGTGAGGAATTTCCTCCTCATGTCCCCCCTCAATCTCCCCTCTACCAGTTTTAATCCATTCGTCTCGTCCCATCCCTCCCTGCCCTTGTCTAAAGTCCCTCCCCAACTTTCCTGGAGCCCCTTCAGGCACTGGAAGGTGCTCCAAGGTCTCTTCAGACCCTTCTCCTCTCCAGGCTGAACACCCCAGCTCTCTCAGAGCTGCTCCAGCCCTCGGATCATCTCTGTGGCCTCCTCACTCCACCAGCTCCGTGTCTTTCTGGTGTTGGGGGCTCCAGACCTGGCCCCAGTTCCCCAGGAGGGTCCTACCAGAGCAGAGCAGAGGGGACAGTCCCCTCCCTGGCCCTGCTGCCCATGCTTCTTTTCATGCTGCCCAGGACACGGGGTTCCTGGCTTGGTTCCTCTTGAGCTTCTCACCCACCAGCCCCCCCAGGTCCTTCTCCTCTGGGCTGTTCTCCATCCAACCTCCCCCAGCCTGGATTTGTGTCCTGACCTTGGCCTGGCTGATCTCCATGAGGTCAAGGCACGGCCCCACCTTCCAGCCCCCTCTGGTTGCCCTCCCAAGCCCTCCAGCAGGTGGACTATTCCCATGAGAGCAGAGGCCTGCAGCTGTTGACCAACTGGGCCACCTCCAAATACCTCCCAACACTCTAGCACATAACCCAACTCTTCCCAGTTTGCTCCCCTCTCTTCCATCAGGGGAAAGGGTCACCAGTGGATCAGGTTCCAGGTGACCTATGTAGATGACCCTTCAAGAGTTTACCAACCCCAGCAGAGACCTGGAATCAAAGGAGGGGAATGAGGAACGTTTGGGTTAACTTTTGGAAACCAACCTCTGTGCCCCACCTTGTGAATCAGAAGGAGCTTTGCCAAAGATGTGGGACCTCAAACCCCTCCCTTTGGTCAAACACACCAAGGCTTCGCTTTCCTGGAGGGTCAAGCCACTTTCAACTCCAGTCTGTTGAGAGGTGAGAAGCTGGACACCATCACCAAAAGGAGCTTCAAGGACTCAGACACATGACGAGAGCATCAAGTTTTACAAAGAGGGGACTCCAGAGAAGCTGGGGAGGGACTTTGGAGTGATGGGATGAGGAGAATGGCTTGAAATTGGAAGAGGGAGACTGAGGTGGGACATGAAGAGGAAATTCTTCACTATGAAGGTGGTGAGACCCTGGAACAGGTTGTGAAGTTCTGGAAGCCCCACTCCTGCAAGTGCTGAAGTCCAGGCTGGGTGGGGCTTGGAGCAACCTGGTCTGGTGGGAGGTGTCCCTGCCCATGCAGGAGGTTGTATCTGGATGATCTTGAAGGTCCCTCCCAACCCAACCCACCCCATGATTCAAATATATTTGCTTAAAGACTCAGTATGACAACCTATCATAGTGAATTCTCAGGGTGATGGAGCTGCTTCACTGCAGACAACGAGCAGCTGGAAGGGGCAACCATCAACATCTTTGTAGACAAGACTTAGCACCCAAGTAGGTCTTGTTCTTCTGTTTCAGAGGGTTTTTCAGCTCTCATCTGTCATTTTCAACCCCCAGAGCAGGAGGAAGGGAGGAAGCCAATGGTTCTCCTCCTGGAGATGCTCGTCTCTCCTTTCCTTAAAGCTCTTTTGAGACAATCCTGGCCTAAAGCCTCTACAGCCATGGGAAGAGTCAGGATGCCAAAACCCTTGGATCTGAGGAAATGACTCAGGTCCAAATGCTGGGGTAGAACTTGCACCACACCCAAAAGCAGCCAGAACTACGAAAAGCCTTTTGGTTTCTCCCACCTACTCTGGCACCTCATTCTTTACTCCTGCTGATTCACTTCCCTGAGACATTTAAGGTTGTTTTTCTTGATTTTGTCCAACCTGGGGAGGCTTCACTTCTCCAAGATGTACTGGAGATTAACACAAAGCAGTGGGGCTTGTGAAGACACACCTTTGTCTTCCAGGCAGAAGAAAGAAAAACCCACAGGGAAAGGACATAAAAGTGACTCAGAAGGTATTCTGTCCTCTTCTAAGGGGTTAATTTTGTTGATTGAGTCAGGGAGGGGAAGAGGAAAGAAGCATCAGGGCAGGAAGCTCATGCTGGTGACACCCTCCTCAGTGAAACCACAGGGCTCCTCCTGTCAGACAGCAGGACACGGCAAGGGGGAGTTGAGGACTATGTGAAAACCAACCGGAAAGGAGATCGTGGTGAGGGGGGTGGATCTGTTCTCCCAAGGTAGAAGAAGAAGTGGCCTCAGGGGAGGTCTAGATTGGGTATCAGGAACTGGTTCTGGGTTGTCAGGCTCTGACAGGTGGTGGAGCCACCATCCCTGGGGGAATTTTGAAGCCATGTAGATGTGGTGCTGAGGGACGTGGGTTAGTGATGGCCTTGGAAGTTCTGGGGCAATGGTTGGGCTTGATGATTGATCTGAAAGGTCTTTCCCAACCCAAACTATTCTATGACTTCACTAAAATGTAACCCCCCACCCGCCAAAAAAAAAAAAAAAAAGGCTTCTAGGAAGATGTAGGTTGGACAGGATGAGGAGATAAACCCACAGAGTGAAACCTCACTGCTGTGCTCAGATTCTTGGAGTTGAGAGGGACCTTTCTGCTGAGAAACCTCGTTTTCTTTTTGTTTTACTGAGAAATCACGTGTTGTCCTCAGCACATCATCCTTCCAGGGTCTCTGCCTCCAATCAAGTTAAAAGAGCAACGAGGACCCCTTGGAAACCAACATCTCTAGCAAGTTCCTCAGTGATCTCCCCTCAAGAACCAAGGACTCCCAGCACCTCATGAAGGAACCAACACTCAGGAGCAAGTTCCAGCTCCAAAACTCCAGTGAAATGAATTCTTCTCCAGACTGGGGGACAAAGGCTGCAGCTTTTCAGCTCTCTCAGCATAGACATCAAAGGTCCAACATGGCCCAGGTTCAAAAGCAGCTGAGAAAGTTTTCTGGCCCAACTGTGCATTTGAAAATTCCTCCTTTGTCCTCATTTTAAGACCTTTTTGTTCCCTCATTTTAAGACCTTTTTTTCCCCCTGGAAAGAGCTGACCCAGAATTCAGGATGTAATAAGAACAAAGGAATTAACACTTTCAGGGAGTAGTTTTCTAGGTTCAAACCAGAAAGGTTCAAGTGTGAAGCCAGAAGAGAGGAGGAAACATCAACAAAGTCCATCCAAGGTCCCCCCAATTATTTCCTCATGCTGTGGAGATAAAATTGTACCTTTTGCCACCCAAAAATCAGGGAGGACAGAGCTCCCCAAACACTGATTGATAATCATCTGAACACTCCTCAAATATCTACTCCCAGGTGGCCTCCAGCAGATGAAAGACCAAGCAGGTTTTGATCCACAGGGTTGGGATCCCCAGGTGGAGATGACCTTCCGTGCAAAGGTGGAACCTTCTCACCCCCAAGGAGATTTAATTAAATTTAGCTCGTTAGACTGATTAGAGGCAGCAAAGCGAACTGGTAAGAGCCTGTTTTGTTGTGTCTACAAGGTGAGACTTCTTGTCTGAGTGCAGGTCCAAGGGTCACAAGTTGCAGGGTTTTAATACCCTCTCCAGCTACACGGGGTGAAATTCCAAGTCCTCCAAAGTCCTGGAGGAAGAAGATCCAAAATCTAGTCTATAAACATAATGAAGAACCTTACAAGAGACTCCAGCAAAGGACACTGGGTTTGTTCTAAACATAAAACACACAGACACTTCGCTGGGGGAGTCACTTCAAGCTGGAATTTCTGATTTGCAACCTCAAAGGGGAAAAATAAACCCTCGGATTTAAGGTAAAATGTCAAAATCCACAGAAACAACCCCCCCAGAAAAAAGGGCCTGGTGGAATTGTCTTTTCTTGCAGAGGTAACAGCTTCATGCTTTGCCTCATTTTCTGTCCTCTGAGCCCAACCACCCAAGCTTCAAACCAAGTTCTACCTTGTGGCAGGAAAAGCAGACAGAGGGAATGCTGGAAAAATTCCCAATTCTTACAGGATTTTGAGAGATCTGCCCAAAAATCAAGTGAAACCCAACCAAAATAACCCCACTATCCTTCAGTTCTCATTGTTAGAAGCTATGAAAGTGGTTTTTAACCTACAAAATGCTCCTACCTGGCTGAAGACAGGAGTTACCCTCTGGTGCTGGTTGTTCTCCCACCACCCATTCCCTCCTGGAAAGAGGAATTCCCAGAGGGAGCCCAGGAGGTGCCAAGCCCGACGGAGCTGGAACTGCACGACCCATCAGCTGGGATTAGAGCTAAAAAACCAGGCTGGTGGAAGGGATGATTGGCCAGGTTCTGCGTGGGGGTGGGCTGGGATTACTGGCTCCAAAGTGGGGCTGAGCCTGCAGGGATTATCCGGAGAATTTGTGTCCTGACCCTAAGGAATGTTCCAAACAGGACATACACCCCTTGCAGAGCTGGGTGAGGACACTGGGATTCAACATGAAATCCCTCAAATTCCTCCCAAATCAAGGCATCAGCAGCAACCCACCCGTGGCCAGGCCCCTCCTCTGCTCGCTCCTCCCTTCCCTGAGCAGCAATTCCCACCAGCTGGAATGGGAATGGAGAAGAATCAATAAGGTGATGGGCACCTTTCAAATGCGGCAAGTGACCAGGAGTGGAGGGAGGAGGCACCAGCTCTGGAAGCACCTCCCACTGGAGAAAACGCCAAAAAAAAACCCAGTTCCTTCAAGCTTGACAACCAGTTCCTGAGGTGCAGCCCCAAACACACGGAATTTCAGCTTTTACACCAATTATTTACCAACCCACTGATCCTTGTTTGGTAATTCTTCAATTCCAATTTCTAATTCCTAATTTCTAATTCCTAATTCCTCAATTCCAATTGAGCAGGGAAGGAAGGAGCTGGAGCAGGGAAGGAAGGAGCTTCCCAGCTCTAGGTCAGATAATTAATTAGCAATTAGCTCAGCCCCTCAGGCCTGTTTCACTCACTCTTCCCAACTCCACATCCCAAAGGGACACTGGAAATTCCCTTTCAGGAAGAGATGGACACGCTGAGGGGATGAGGGAGTGGATCAGGAGACTCCAGGCTATCTGGGAACGTTCCTATGATCACTGGTGGCTTCTCCAGCACCCAAGGATCTAATATACTTTGCAAAAGAGCTGCAGGACATCAGGACACTCAGTGTGAGTGACCACTGGCCCACCAGTGCAGAGCAGAGGGGACAATCCCCTCCCTGGCCCTGCTGCCCATGCTTCTTTTCATGCTGCCCAGGACACAGGGGGTTCCTCTTGAGCTTCTCACCAACCATCCTCCCCAGGCCCTTCTCTTTGGGGCTGTTCTCCATCCAACCTCCCCCAACCTGGATTTGTGCCTGGGATTGCCCCGACCCAGGTGCACTTGGCCTGGTTAATCTCCATGAGGTTGGCAGGGCCCCACCTCTCCAAGTCCCTCTGGATGTCCCCATGCCCTCCAGCCTGTCCCCTCCTCACAGCTTAGCATTTGAAACCACCCCCAGAAGGAAATCTGGGCTTCCTGCAGCTCCCTCCCCCCTTCCCAGTGGGCAACTTCTCCCCCAAAAAGGATTTTGACACCAGAGAGCCAACAGCTGACACTCCAGAGCTGCTATTTTAAGGGTTTGCCTCCGAGTCGAGCTGGAGACATTCCCTGCCCCTGGCAACCTGCTGGGGGGACAAATCCCTCGTCCCACCCGTGCTCCATGGCTTGTCCTCCTCAGGACAATCAACCTGAGCAGTGTTGGAAGCCTGAAGTTCCCTCCAGCAACAGGCCTGGGCAAACCCTCCTTCAGGACTGAGGGTCACATCCTGCAGCTCAGCATCTGGGCTGGCCAGGAGAAAGGCTGGACTTCCCCACATTGCTACTCCCAACTGGAAGAAGAATCCCAGCTCCTCAGCAGCTGCTTCCTGGGACAGCTGAAGGGGACTTGGGCCAGGCAGGGCCACAAAAAACCCACCCCAGACAGTTGATGATTTCAAGTTCCAACAGGCAGTCCGGGGGGGCAGAGGAGCTGCAGCCACTGACTCCAGTGAGACAGGGCTGGAGGTCTGGGCCTCCTTTTCTACACCATCCCAAGCTGCTTCTTCACACATCTCCTCTGGGAAGGGCTGGAAGGGCAGCCAGGGCCAGGGGTGGGACACACAGACGTGAGGGAAAAGGAGTGTTCAGCCAGGAGAACATTTGCTGCCTTAAAGGGCAGCTCAGTTTTGGAATGTTCCCCACAACCTCCTGGCTTGTGAGGAGGTCAGGAGGGTTGAGTCAAGCCACCCATGAGCATCTCCTGCTTTCATAACCTTCTGTTCTAGCAGCCAGACCTTCAGCCAGACCATTGTTGGTCTCTTTAGGCCCCACAAAGAAAGGAATTAAATAAAAAACTTATCTTGGAATATTTATCTGCCTTCTAAAGTCTTTGTGTCTCTTCAATGTCAAATGCTGCCCAAAGAAGGCCCACCAAGAAGGCCCACCTGGGCAGCACCTTCTACATCCTTAGGGAATCGACTGCTCTCATTGCTCTCATTTGCATAACAATTCAATCCAGGCCACGTGACCTGTGCTCCCATCAATTAAAACCTTCCATCAAATAGTTTCCATCTCTCCAACTGTTGTGTAACATCCTCATGCTTCAGTCACTCAGAAGGAAGGTCAAAGTCCAACCTAAAAAGCTCGAGGGGAACCACTTGAGTTTACAGGCCACAAACCCACCAGGTTTTTATAAAAACATGATTTAAACTTTCCAGTGATTAAAAGCCTAATAATTACATGTACATAGGAAGGTGAAGTTCTTCAAACTCTGATATCTAAATACAGGGAATAAAGACTGAAGTCCTGGTGGGGTTCAGCCAGGCCAAGGTCCTGGCCCTGGGTCAGGACACAAATCCAGGCTGGGGGAGGTTGGATGGAGAACAGCCCAGAGGAGAAGGACCTGGGGGGGCTGGTGGGTGAGAAGCTCAAGAGGAACCAAGCCAGGAACCCCGTGTCCTGGGCAGCATGAAAAGAAGCATGGGCAGCAGGGCCAGGGAGGGGACTGTCCCCTCTGCTCTGCTCTGGTAGGACCCTCCTGGGGAACTGGGGCCAGGTCTGGAGCCCCCAACACCAGAAAGACACGGAGCTGGTGGAGTGAGGAGGCCACAGAGATGATCCGAGGGCTGGAGCAGCTCTGAGAGAGCTGGGGTGTTCAGCCTGGAGAGGAGAAGGGTCTGAAGAGACCTTGGAGCACCTTCCAGTGCCTGAAGGGGCTCCAGGAAAGCTGGGGAGGGACTTTAGACAAGGGCAGGGAGGGATGGGACAGGGTGAATGGATTAAAACTGGTAGAGGGGAGATTGAGGGGGGACATGAGGAGGAAATTCCTCACTATGAGGGTGGTGAGACCTTGGAACAGGTTGTGAAGTTATGGAAGCCCCATCCCTGGCAGTGTTGAAGGGCAGGTTGGATGGGGCTTGGAGCAACCTGGGCTGGTGGGAGGTGTTCCTGCCCATGCAGGGGGGTTGGATCTAGATGATCTTTAAGGCCCCTTCCAACCCAAACCAGTCCCAGCCCATTCAGCTCAGACACTGCCTCCAACACGTAAACTCCCTACAACTAGTACACACCACTAACCTGCTGCTAAACCCCTGTCACTGCAACATCCCCTTCGCTGTCACCACTTCCTTCCTCTTGCTGAGTGACTTCCCCCCTCCTGAGGCTCTTTGGAGGCTCCACAAGAGCCTCCACAGCCTCAGCACAAGGTCCTGGCTGCAAACGTATCAAAAAGACATGAAAATGGTGCTTCCAAGGGCAGAAGTTGACAAGTTTGGCAATTATCAGGGGGTAAAACCCAAGGCGGGTAACTCATGGTGTTAAAGTCATATGGGACAGGGCTGGACCTTGACCTTGGCTGTTCCCAGTTCCAGCACTGGAGGGAGAAGATACAAACCAGGACCAAACGAAGATGTCCCACAGAGGCAGGAAAGGAAAGCAAGAGAGGCTGAAAGCTCCGCTAGAAGAAGACAGCAGGCAGCGTGGGGTGAGGGCAGGGCACCCGGCCCAGGCTGGGGAGGAGGGGCCGCCTTCAGCGGCTTCGAGACGGTGAAGAACCCGGGAGCGCTCCCGCTGCCTCCCGGGCTGGGGCTGCCCACCTTCCCCACGGGAACCGGCGGCAGAACCGCCTGTGTCAGCTGGACGGGAAACCCAGCCCCGCGGCGAGGCCCGAGGCAGGACAGGAGCGGCTGCAGCGCCCGGGCCGCCCCGCGCCCTGAGGTGCCAACACGGACCCTGCGTCCAGCGCCCCCCGCACCTGGCGCTCCCCTGCGGGTGCCGCGGCCCGGCCCGGCCCCGCTCCGCCCTTCTCCGCCCGCACCCCCCGCACCCCCCGCACCGCTGCACCCGCAGCGGGAGCGGCCCCGGGTTCCGCCTCCGGGGGAGGCAGCAGCGCGGCGGGACGGCCGCTCACCTCACGGGCGATCTGGTTCAGCGCATCGTCCTCCGCCGTCAGGCGCTCCCGGGTCGGCAGCCGCTTCCTCCCGGCCCCCTGGCTGCCCATGGCGGCCCCGGCCCCGCGCCCGGCCCGGCCCGGCCCGGCTCCAGCTCCAGCCCCGGCCCCGGCTCCTCCGGCCCCGGCTCCGGCCCCGCCGCCCCGCGCATGCGCCGCCCGCCCCGCGGAGCGGCCGCGCCCCCCCGCAACCCCCGCCCCGCAACCCCCCCCCCCGCAACCCCGCCCTGCTCCTCCCGCCCCGCAACCCCTGCCCCGCCGCTCCCCCCGCAACTCCTGCTCCCCCCGCAACCCCGCTCCCCCGCAACCCCGCCCTGCTCCCCCCGCAGCCCCGCCGCTCCCCCGCAACCCCCGCCCCGGCCCGCCCCCCCCCGCAACCCCTGCTCCCCCCCGCAACCCGCCTTGCTCCTCCCGCCCCGCAACCCCCGCCCCGCCGCTCCCCCCGCAACCCCGCCCCCCCCGCAACGCCCGCCCCGCCGCTCCCCGCTTCCCCCGCCCCCCCCCGCTCCCCCCGCTCCCGCCGCTCCCCGGGCCCCGCAGCAGCCCCCGCCCCCGAGGCCCCTTCCGCCCCCCCGGGCTGAGGAAAATGTCGCTGAAATGGGGGAAAACCCGCCAGGTTTGAGGCTTCGGGGTTTTTTTTCTCGGTCACAAACGTGCGGGGAGAGGGTGAGGAACACGAGTCCTGGTGCCCCGGGCTCCCCCCTGGGAGCCCTTCAGCCCTTCGTTTTCTTCTCAGGTGACTCGTTCTGGCGTCAGGGGCTTTAATTAGTTCACCTTGATGAGGAACAAGTCCTGAACAAACGGATTTGAGCGTCTCGCAGGCCAAGGACACCCCAGGCCTGGCGGGAAAAGGGCTGCAAACCCCCCCCCCACTTCAGGAGTTAATTTTACCCGCTCAAACCCGACAAAGGTCAAACTCCACACCTGCCAGACGCTGGTCTGCAGGTCTTCATGGGCAACCACCAAGATTTGGATGATCCTCAGATCGGAAACCACATCCAGGCAGGTCAATGCAGCGTCCCTTCCGTGGGGCAGCTGTGGGGTCAGGGTGCTGCACCACCCGCTGGCTGCTCCAGCAGGGTAAAGAAGCACCTGGTTGGAGCAGAATCCCTTGCACCCCAAGGGTGTCCTTGGTGCCCTCCATCTGTCCCAGGCCTCCATCCATCCCACAAAGGCCTCCTCACCACCCCTGGGGGTGCTCAAAGAACCTCACCTCTATGGCCTTAAAATTAGGTGGGATGAAGTGGCGGGAGATGCGTCCATCCCCTACAGGATCACAGGTTGGGGTTGGGTTGGAAGGGACCTTAAAGATCATCCAGTCCCAACCCCCTGCATGGGCAGGGACACCTCCCACCAGCCCAGGCTGCTCCAAGCCCCATCCAACCTGCCCTTCAACACTGCCAGGGATGGGGCATCTCTGTGGCCTCCTCTGGCTGTGCTCCAACAGCTCCACGTCCTCCCTGTGTTACGATTCTTTCATTCTCCATTGCAGGGGTGACAAGCGTTGCCTGAAGGGCCACCCTGTGTCTTCAGGCCACCATGTGTCTTCAGGAGTTGAACTCCATCTGACTCCATCACTTCATGGTGCTACTGCAGGGAGAGAAGAGGAGAAACCAAAAATCCCAGGATGCTTGGAAAGAGCAATTCCATCCCCCACCAGGCCTCCAGGGGATGGACTAGATGGTCTTCAGAGGTCCCTTCCAACCCTGACCACTTGGTGACTCTGGCTGTTCCTTGTCAGACCAGCCATGGTCAGGTGGGAGTGAACGGCCTCCTGTCCCCACTTGAGATGTGGGTGGGTGGGTGCTGGGCATGGCCACAGCCATATGACCTCGCCCCACGACCATGCTCCCTCCTCTCCAGCAGGTCTGATCTTCACTGATCTCAGGTCACTCGCACCTTGGCACCACTCCCAGGAGCTGCAGGTGGTTTCACTTTCACCTGCCCAGGAAGCCCAGCACCAGCCGTCATGGTGGAGGCCGTCTCCCTCTCCAGGGACCCTGTAGGACAACTCAGCTTCCAGAAGGTACAGACATCCCTAGACCCCACCCACCACCCCCCGGGACCTTTCCCAGACAATCTTCTAACATTCCCAACCTCAGGAAGCAGCCCCAGGCTGAGCAAGCAGGAGCAGGATCCCAGAAGCAGGGGAGACCAGGAGTTAATAGAGGAGGGAGGTGTGACCACTGTCTGGAGGGCCAAAACAGCTGGTCGAGATCTGAAAGGACCTCAAATCATCATCTCCAGAAATTGCAGGGCTTGCTCCTCAAGTCTACATGGAGTTTCTCCTGGTTTTTCCATGGAGCTCCTTACCTGGGGAGCTTGTTCACTCCTTTATTTCCTTTGGAAATAAAAAGTTGACAAGGAACCCACCAGGATTCCCCCCTCCCCAGGTTGAATTTACCACGAAGTTGTGTTCCAGCTCAAATGTCTCCTCTGCCACCTCCTGTTTTCCCTGCTTTTTATTACTGGTCCATAAAAGAGGAGTTTGGAAGGAGGCTCCTCAGTTCAAGTCCACTTCCCTGCTCATTATCAACAACTGAGTCACCCTCATAAACAGCTTGGTCAGGATTCTTCTGGGAACTCCTGGTGCTGGTGCACCCCCAAGTGATGTCCCTCAACCACTGACTCTCTCCAGCGTGTTGTAGAATCATGGAGTGGGTTGGGTGGGAAGGGACCTTCAAGACCATCTAGATCCAACCCCCCTGCGTGGGCAGGGACACCTCCCACCAGCCCAGGTTGCTCCAAGCCCCATCCAACCTCTCTTTTAAGGACAAGCAACCAATCCAATCTCCGTGTCTTGCATCAAGTTACTTCCTCAAGATCTCCACCTTCTGGTGACAACCATCAGTGGCAGGTGGTTGGATGGATTCAGTTCGATTCAGGACATTCATGACTTAATTCGAGCCGATTTTGAGGTTCAGCCCCACTTGTCTTGCTGCCCGTGGTCAGGACCCGTCCCTGGAAGTGTCCAAGACCAGGTTGGATGGGGCTCGGAGCAACCTGGTCTAGTGGGAGGTGTCCCTGCCCATGCAGGGGGTTGGATGTAGATGATCTTGAAGTTCCCTCCCAACCCAAACCAGTCTTGGGATTCTGGGCCTTGGTGCAGGAGCTGGTGGATCACCACAGCTTGACCGGGGTTGGTTTCCTTGCAGGCCATGGCACAGAAAACAATGCTGAGGACCTCCCTGGAGAGGACTGGTCCCACCTACACCTACAAGGTGGTCCTGCTGGGTAGCACATCAGTGGGAAAGTCGAGCCTGGCCTACAGATACGTCAAAAATGACTTCAAGGAGTCACTGCCAACCGTGGGATGTGAGTGAGGGGCCTCCAGAGCTCCATCTGGATCAGGAGAAGGGCTGAAGGTTTCCTGATCCCTTCCTTCGAGTGTGATGGGATGGAGGACAAGGGGCAATGGGCACAAGCTGGAGCAGAGGAGGTTCCACCTGAACATGGGGAGAAACTTTTTGACTGTGAGGGTGGCAGAGCCCTGGGGCAGGCTGCCCAGAGGCTGTGGAGGCTCCTTCTCTGGAGACATCCCAAACCCATCTCAATGTGTTCCTGTGGGACCTGCTGGAGGTGACCCTGCTCTAGCAGGGGGTTGGACTAAATGATCTCCAGCCCCCACCACTCTGTGACTCTGGGTGTGATTCCATTCATCCTGATGTCCCTGGGTTTGGCCCCAAGAGGGCACAGAGATGTGGTCCCAGCTGGAGCCTGAAGAGCTGGTGGAGAAGGGCAGGGTCCTTGGAATTAGACACCACCCAGCTCTCCAGGTTGGGAAGAACCCATCCTGGTCTGACACCTTGCGCCATCATTGGTGGCCCTGGGGTGACCCCACAGCAGCAGATCCACCTTCTGCTGTTGGCCCAAGAAGGCCCCCACCCTGCACCTTCTTTGCAGGCTCCTTCTTCACCAAGATCCTCAACCTGGACGTGGCCACCATCAAGTTGGAGATTTGGGACACTGCAGGCCAGGAGAAGTACCAGAGCGTTTGCCACCTCTACTTCCGGGGCGCCCACGCTGCTCTTCTCGTTTATGACATCACTGATGAGGTAAGGCTGGAGGACCTGCTCCCCTTGGAGGCCAATCAGGGCCTCCTCACCACATCTCCTGCATCCCTTCCATGTTTGGTGCCACCCATCCAAGCTTTGGCTCAATGGGCTCAACTCAAGGTGGGGTGGTTTGTGTCTCCACCCCTCCAGGAAACCCTCAGCAGAGCAAAGCTGTGGCTGAGGGACCTGGAGAAGGAGTTCCTGCCCGATGAGATAGTCATGGCTTTGGTGGGCAACAAGATTGACCTGGCTGCTGAGAGAGAGGTCACCACCGAGGTGAGCATCTATGGGGACCTCCCAGAGCCCTTGGTAGCCTCCCCATCCCATCAGCAAGCATTGGGACCTGTCCTAGCAAAGCCCAGAAGTTGAAAGGCTTGCAGACATCTCCAAAGTCCACCTTGAAATGGCCACCACAACCCCACAGAGAGGGCTGGGGGAGTGACCCTAAATGTCTCCATCCAGGAAGGGGAAGAGTTTGCAAGGACCAAAGGCCTCCTGTTCATGGAGACATCTGCCAAATCCAACCACCAGGTGAAGGATGTCTTTATGGCCATGGGTAAGCTGGGGGATGGCTCTGGGACAACCAAAGCAGGTGGACTGTGGGGCTCCAAACACCTTCTTCTTCCCCACTTCCCCTCAAAGCTGACCCCACCAAGGTCTGCTCCTCAGCCTGCAGAAGAGCTGGCATCTTCAAGGGTCACAGCTGCAGCTGGCCCTGGTTTCATGGAGTGGTTTGGGTTGGAAGGGACCTTCAGGATCATCTAGATCCAACCCCTGCACAGGCAGGAACACCTCCCACCAGACCAGGTTGCTCCAAGCCCCATCCAACCTGCCCTTGGATACTTGCAGGGATGGGGCTTCCAGAACTTCACAACCCATTCCAGTGTCCCAACACCCTCCCAGTGAAGAATTAAGAATTCCCTCTTTGTGTTCCTTCCCAGCCCAGGAGCTCCTGAGGAGGGAGCAGGAGAAGACCTCAGCCCCCTCCCCACACAGGGGGTCAACGGTGGAGCTGGAGGACAGCAGGGGGAGGACAAAGTGCTGCCAGCTCTGAGTAGGGGACAGCTGGGACCTCCCTGGTGGCTGGATGAGGTCTCCAAGAGGAGCAGTGACAAAGCAGGGACACACAGAGCGGCTCAGCCTGGCCACCCCCCACCTGGGAGAAGGTTAGAGCCCATTTTGGGCCACAGGGACCTCCAGCCCTGGCTTCATCCAAGAGATAAAGCACAAGGAGGGTGTGGTTCTTCCACCAAGGAAGTTCTCTAGAAGTTCACCCCCCTGGCCCAGCTTCATGTCTCCTCTGTGCCTCTTCCCAGCCAACAAGGGAGGGTTTAACTCAGGGAGTGAAGCAGGAACATCCCAGGGCTGCAAATAAAGGGAACGTGTCCCTCAAGGTCCTGGTTTTCTTCTCCCTGACCTGGTTGTCACCTCATAGGTGGGGACCACGAGACACCTGAAGGTGGCAAGGACCTGAGCTAGGGCTCTCAAGCTGTAGCAGGAGACCCTCGAGGTTGTGAGGGGGAAAGAGACACTGTTTGTCACCCAGCAAGATGCTCTGTCGCCTCCTCCAGCCCTGAAGCACCTGAGCTGTCCCCACACACGCTGGTGACACTCCCTGGTGGCCTGTGGGACAAGGCTGGGTTGGGTCACCAAGCAGCAGACATCCCTTGGAGATGCTCCCTGTGGTGAGAAGGGGCCCACAGCCAGGGTAGCCCCCCCTCATCAGGGACCCCCACACCCCCTCCCCAGGAGCACCCACCTGGGGTGGTCCCCCAGGAGAGGACCATCTTCACAAGGGCATGAGCTCCTTCCCACTAGGACCTGCTGCCTGCTCCTGCCTACACCTCATTAGGTGCTAATTGCCCCATTTGCCCCCTTCCCAAAGACCCTTTGGAGCCCCAGGTGTTGGGTCAGGACCTGGGGGGTGGGTGTGGGGGTGTCACCCTCCCCTCCAGACCCCAGGCTGGGAGAGCTGGGACAACCTTCTGGCCTCCAGGCAGGTGAGGGGACGTTTGTGGACTCTCCTCAAGTGCTTCATGACCTGGGCAAATGGGCCTTTTGCTGCCCTTGATGCCGAGGTGCTGGGGCACCCATGGGTGCTGTGGGGACACCAGGAGGTGTTCCTGGGGAGCAGGTCACCTACCCACCCCACCGGACCTTCTCCCAGGGGAGCAGAGAGGGACACGGAGAGGAGAAGGGTTTTTATTGTCACTGCAGCTCAGGGGGCGCCGGGCTGGGGAGGCGGGGCTGGGGGCTGCCGGGGGGGTGGGACACAAGGAGGCCACCGGTCACCTCCCCCCCCTTGTCCCCAAGGTCCCTCCCCCAGGGCCCGACGCCTCCCGAACCGCCCCACAGGCCGGATCCCACGGCCCGTGTACCAGGAGGGGTCGATGTCCGGGTCTGGAAGGGAGAAACGGGGTATGGTGGCATCAGGGGGGGCTTTTCACCCATGGATGGGGGGCACCAGGCCCCAGGGAGGAGGAGAAGGGGCTGGGAAAGGGGCCAATCCAAGCAAAACGTGGGGGACCCCAAGTTGTGTGGGGGTGCAGAAGGGTTGGGCGGGGGTGTTGGGTGGAGGGGGAAGGGTCTTACTCCTGGTGTCCTTACTCCTGATCTCCATGGATCCGTGGGGCACGGGCAGGGCCAGGCAGGAGAGCAGCAGGCAGAGCAGGCAGCTGGCTCCCAGCTTCATCCCTGGGTCCTCTGGTCCCGGAGCCTCCCGGGCTTGGAGTGTCCAACGTGGCTGTAGGGGGGAAGAGATGGGTGGAGGTGATCATGGAATGGGTTGGGTTGGAAGGGAGCTTGAAGTTCATCTAGCTCCAACCCTCTCCCCACTTAGATCCAACACCTCCCACTACAGCAGGTTGCTCCAAGCCCCAACCAGCACTTCTTCCAGGGATGGGGTCTCCAACACTTCCAAGGATGAGGTCTCCAACACTTCTAGAAATGGGATCTCCACAACTTCAGCTGTTGCAGTGTCCCACCACCCTCATGGATACCCCCAGGGTGATCCCTCCACCAGGAGGTGGAGGCTGTGGTGGAGGGGACCCCTGTGGTGACACCTTGACCCAAACCCGATGGCTTTTGGTGGGGCTGGGGCTTGATTCCTGCCACGGGGGAGCAGAGTGAGGAGCAGCAGGGGAGCCAGGAGGTCACCTTCATTCCTAGGGGTTTTTATTGGCTGGGCAGAAGTTGGCAAGAAGCTGGGGAGCTCCTCCAGAGGAACCCTGAGAGCAGCCCCCAAAACCTCATCCCACCCCTTTTTCTTTGGACCATCTGGAGATGACCCAGGAACAACAGCAGGACAAGCTGCTCTTACCTCGGAGCAGGGAAGGTGCTCGGGGCTGAGCCGGGTGTCCCCTCCTGTCCCCTCCTGTCGCCGGCTGAGCTGCTGTCCCCTCCTGCCGCTGATATCCCCTCCTGCCGCCAGCTGAGCCGGTGTCCCCTCCGGTCGCCGTTTTTATGGTGACTTTGATGCTGATGTCAGAGGCGGGGTTGGGGACCGGCGGGTGGGGGGACATCTCCCCTCCCCGCTGTCCCTTGTTGTCCCCTCCCCTGTTGTCCCCTCCCCGCTGTCCCCTCTCATCAAATCAGCACCAGGATCTAGTGACTCAGAGGAAGCCTTTTGATCTCGGGAACGGATCAAGCCCTGGGGCGGGTTTTTTCGGGATCCAGGGAAGTTTTCTCCCCCATCTCCCCACCCTTGGGTCCTGCTGCCCCAAACCTGCTGCTCCCGTCATGGGAGGAGGTGCCACCTGGGTGGCCACCACCCTTTCTCCTTCATCCCCAACTTCCCATTCCCCAAAAAGCTGCTGGAAGGAAAACAGGGAATGAAATGTTGGAGAAGCTTCAAAGCTCTTGGTTTTAAAAACCACCCACCCCATGTTGAAGGCTTCTGGGGACATTTGGTCTCCTGGAGGTGCCACCTTGGGTGGCCAAGAGGGCTGCTCAGGATCCAAACCCACATCCAGCCCAGGCAAAATTGGGATTACTGGGAGAACTGGTTTTATTGCAGGGTTTTGGGGGGTACAGAAATCATCTCCAGGCAGGTGGGAAGTGGGGAAGTGAGAAGAAGGGAGGTGGCTACAACCCGAGGAGCCCCCCGGGGTCTCTGACCCTGGTCAACCAACTTCAGGCCAGGATTCCACTGGAATGTAAGAAACTGGGAATTATTTCCAGCTGGGAAGGCCCAGGTGATGGATTTCCAAGCTTGGAAGACTGACTTCTAGAAGCTTCTACCACTAGCAAAGCCAAAGGGAGGTGTTAATGGCAGGGGAATTCCCACTACTCCTCAGAATTCCAGGGGGTTTTAGTTCAGAACAGCCCCTAAGAGGCTGGAGAGGACAGGAACACGGGGACATTTGGGATCAGGAACCTGCTCCACGGTGACTTCTCATCCTGATGTCCTGGGAGTGCAGACAGGGCCAGGCATTGATCCACCAGGGTTGAAATTCAATGTTGGAGGGGAAAAACCCACCCAAAAAGCCATGTCTGGGGGATCTGGGGGAAGTGTCAGCAAGGTTGGGTCCCATGGTGGGAGCCCAGGGCCACCACAGCTCCACGAAAGGATGGGATGGTCCCACCAGCTCCTAACAATCCCATCACTGGGGACAGGAGATCATGCTCTTCCAAAAAGCACCTGCCAGCTCCACTCATCCACCACCCACCCTCCCAGAGGAGGTGGGTCCTGCTCTGCACCCCCTGGTCCCCCTTGGTTGCCCAAAGCTGAGGTCTCATCCTGCTCCCTCCCACGAGAGCCACGTGTCCATATCCCAGGACCTCCTGGTTCCTCTCCCAGGCAGGATCCCACGGCCTCCAACTTCCCTCCTGCCCAGGGTTTCAGGGAGGGCAGGAGAGAAGGAAGAGCAAGAGTTGGGGGGAAGGTGGTGAGGTCTTGTCAGTCAAATGAGGTGGCAGGAAGGTCCCCATCTCCTCAGGACAGGTGGGTCATCACGGGCTTCTGCAAGGAACCAGAGGGAGAAACCTCAGCTCACCACCACCATGTCCCCACCACCCCAAGTGGTGATGCCAGGGCACTCCCTGTCCCCTCCAGCTGCCACCCCATCCCACGGACCACGCAGGCAGGAGGAACTCCAAAGATCTACATCTTGTCTGTCCATCTTCTGGCACCCTCTGGGAGCCATGGCCAGGAGGATGGTCTCAGTCGTGAGACCGTGCCTGAGAACCTGGGGCTCTGATGGCTCAAGCAGAGCATGGAGAAGGGACAGGTCACTCTGCAGAAGCCCCCAGAGGGACAGGTCCCCCTGTCCACACAGAGCCCTGGCCACCACCTCTGCTGGGTGCTGGTTCGTACCGCGAAGAGCCGCTCCACCCTCCGGTTCTTCCCATTGGGGTTCCTCTGGGTCAGGGAGCCCCGGGACACCGAGTTGCGGTCAAAGGAGTCCTCAAGACCTGCCAGGAGAGATGGGCATCAGGTCCCCAGCCCCCTCATCAGAGGTTCCACCCACCCACCCAAGCCACTCCGGTTGGACCAGCCAGGTTTGGGGCTCCCCACCAGCGAGCAATGGGCAACAAGGTCAAGGATACCTCCCCCAAGGTGACTGAGATTGCTCTTGGAAGAGATGATGGTCCCTTTGAGGTCTACCACCCAATGGGGTGTCACCAATGAAGTCAGGCAGATGTCTCCTGGGACTCTGGGGTGGCAGGAGCCCAGGCTGCAGAGGAAGTCCTGCTTCTTGAAGGGCTGAGCCACCTCAGCCTGACCTGTGTTGACCCCAATCCGACCACCCACCTCCTCCTTTCCAAGTTATCCACCATGGAAGAGGTTTCTCCTACCAGGAGAAGGAGACCCCCATGGCAGACACACAACTGGGGGCAGAAAGTGAGATCCAAGTATCCTCCAAAGCCCAGCCCACCACCCCCACAGGTCCCCACCTCCCACGGGCAGAGCCGTGATCCTTACCAGAGAGGTTGAGGGGACTGTGGAACCTCCTCCTGAACCCCTGCAGCCCCTGCAAGAGAAGGGGAGCATCCTGCTGGGAGGACACAGGTCCCACCTGAGGCCACCACTTCACAAGCAGCTCCTTGGAGACCCTGGTTGTCCCCAGGCACGTGGGGAAGCCAGCAGAGATCAAGCATGTACTCACTTTCACATCATCTGCAGACTCTCCAGGGCTGCTGCTGGTGGGACTGGACGAGAGGAGGGAGGTGGCCTGTGGGCAGAAGAAGAGCAGAGCTTTCTCTGAGGGGTTTCAGATGACCCAGTATACCTTTTTGGGGGGGGCACTGTCACCTCTTTTTTAAACCTGGGCTGACCCTAAGGTGGAGAGGAAGAGGCAGCACCTCTGCCTGGTGGACACCAGCTCCAGGAGATGGAGCTGGGGAGGGCTCAGCAAGCCAGGTGGGTCTTCACAGCACCCAGGGGTGACAGCAGGGGACCCAGAAGTGGCAGCAGGAGGACCAGGGGTGGCACTTCCCATCTCCACTCTCCTCCAGGCTCACCTGTCCACTTGTCTTCTTCTTGGCCTTCACCGTCAGCCCCGCAGCCGACAGCGCCGCGATGCGGGCTTCGATATCTGAGATCTTCAGAGGGAAGGGGGGAAAAAAAAACAAAACCCCATGGAGATGGTGGACAGAAGATCCATCACCAGCCCTCTTTGCTACCGCTGGCCAAAGGGGTGGGCAAGGTGGCCTTCAAGGCCAAGGTCTCACCTCACTCTCTGCCTGCTGCACCCGAGCAGCCGTCGAGGCCACTTTGTCCTCCAGCTCCAACAGCTCCGAGTCAGTGGTGAGGGGGTGGCCAGGTCCTCCCTCCAGCTCCTTCAGGGTCTCCTGGAGCTGGGAGAACTTCCCAGCAGTCAGGTCCACCTGGAAGACAAGGTGAAGAAACCCCAGAATATGTTGCAGAATGAAGCTTCTTGGAGTCCTCCTCTCCTGGTGTGACCGTTGCCTCCTGGGGAGGCTGGGACCATATCCTGTGGAGATATGGTCCCTCCAAACCCACTCCCTCTTTTCTAAGGGTGTCTAGGCTGCTGGGTTGCCACCAGTCCCCAGGTCCCATAGGTCCCACAGGTCCCACCAGTCCCCGTTGAAACCCTGAGGTTGTCACCTGCTGCAGACATTCATGGGCCAAGCCACCTGTGAAGCCACAGTCAACCCATGAGTCACAGGGACACAGGCTGTTGTTGGGGTCTCCAAGGTGGTTGGCACCCCCCAGAGAGAAGCCCAAAGTTCACACCCTTCCCAGTCCCACCTCCCAGGAGAGAGAGAACTTCAAAACCTCCATGTGGTGGCCCCTCTTGGGGTGCCTTTGGTCAAAAAAAGCAGCTAGGTGGGGCAGCTCCTGAGCACACTCTGCTTGGGCTGGAAGGGACCTTCCAGATCATCTAGTTCCATGGGCACGGACACCTCCCAGGTTGCTCCAAGCCCCATCCAACCTGCCCTTGGACACTTCCAGGCATGGGGCAGCCACAGCTTCTCTGGGATGCACCCAAAGTGTGGCCAGCAGGGCCAGGGAGGGGATTGTTCCCTTCTGCTCTGCTCAGACCCCCCTGCAGGCCTGGAGCCCCCAACATCAGGACATGGAGATGTTGGAGGGGCTCTAGGGACCTTTTCCAAGGGCAGGGAATGATGAGATGAGAGAGAATGGCTTAAAACTGGAAGAGGAGAGATTGAGGTGAGACATGAGGAGGAAATTCTTCCCTAGGAGGCTGGTGAGACCCTGGCCCAGGTTGCCCAGAGCTGCCTGGAGCTTGATGAGGCCCTCAGCACATGTGCAAACAGGCTGAAGAAGCTCATCATCTCCCTCTCAACTGATAAGTGCCTGGAAACCAAGGAGATGGGCTGATATCTGCACGGGCAACCATCAGTGGTGTTGACAACCAGACGTGTCTCCAGGCAAGCCACCCTGCAGAGCACTGGCCACCTCATCCCAGCTGATGGTTTTATCATTTTATGGTGCCTTCAAAGTAGACCTGAGGGGGTTTGGTTCCCCCATTTCCCATGGGAAACATCTGTTTCTATCACCGTGTCTCCCAGTTGGAAGAGTTTCTCCTGCTGGAGAGGAAAAGGGGGTAGAAATCAGCTTAGAATCCTGCAACATCCAAGCCTGGAGCTGGTGGAAGACAGTTGCTGCTCAAGAAAGCCACACTGACATGGACCAGTCCCTCAGACCCTGGGACCTCCCTGTCCCTCAGGTTACCTTCTGGGCATCTCTGTCCATGTCCTCACTGGAGGAACTCATCTCTGGCTTCTTGGCTTTCTTCTCTTCCTGCTCCTCTTCTCCAGAGGAGATCTCTTTGTCACTGATGTTGCTGGCTAACTCCTCCAGCTTCCTCTTCAACTCCTCCTCCTCAGCATCAGGATCAAGTGGGGACTCTGGAGCTGGAGACTGAAGGAGAAGAAGAAGGGATTTTTCCAAGGGCCTGTTGTGGTGGACAACAGGGTGTACCCAGGTCCATAAATCATCCTGTTTTCATGAGAAATCATGTGGCTCTGAGAGCAGAGGTCACAACCACCCATATTTTTGTGACCCATTTGACTTTTTGAGGGATAAAAAAATGGGGGGGAACCTCTCTGGAATGATCCCTGTCCATTCCAGGGGCCAGGGTTCAGAGAGCACAGCCTCAAATCAGACACCCAAGAATCCATGTGATGTGACCTGAGCCCTCACAGACTCTCCAGAACTTCCCACCTTACTCTGAACTCAACCTCAAACCCAGTTCAGCTCAATTCTCCCCAGCTTGGGAAGGGAGGAGCAGCTCAGAAGGGACAGAGACAAATCCTCCTTGAGTCACATATCTCAGGTTCACAATAACCAGGTCACTTCCCCACAAGTGCTACTTGATCCTCTCGTGGTTCCCAAGGAGCTGTCACCAACCCTGCAGATGTACAACAGCCTCTTCACACTCCTCCTGAAATGGGCCTTTTTGGGGAGTTTTGAAGTGATTCCCCATTTTCATGGTGCTGAAGGAGTAGAGAAGGCTCTGACTTGGGTGAGGGATGGAGACGAAGGGGTTAAATTGGCTTCTGCTCCTGGCCTGCCATATTTTCTAAAGTTCTCCATTCCCTGGAACCAGAGAAGAGCTTCTGAAGTCAAAAGACAGGATGAAAATCATCAGAGGATCATGGGATGGGTTGGGTTGGAAGGGACCTTCAAGATCATTGAGATCCTGCCTGGGCAGGGACACCTCCCAGGTTACTCCAAGCCCCATCCAGCCTGGCCTTGGACAATTCCAGGGATGGGGCAGCCCTAATTAGTGCTCCCCAACTTAATTGTCATTGAATCATAGAAGCCCAGACTTTGGGTTGGAAAGGACCTTAAAGATCATCTAGTTCCAACCCCCCTGCATGGGCAGGGACACCTCCTACCAGACCAGGTTGCTCCAAGCCCCATGGAATGCTGGTCTTGAACACTTCCAGGGATGGGGCAGCCACAACTTCCACCTGTTCCAGTGTCCCACCATCCTCCCAGTGAAGAATTCCCTCCTCATGTCCCACCTCAATCCCCCTCTTCCAGCTTTAATCCAACCCCCTCATCCCACCCTTCCAGGACTAGTCCAACCCACCAACCCAAGTCCACCTGCCTTCCTCCTCCTCTACCATTGGACTAGATGGTCTCCAAAGGTCCCTTCCAACCTCCACCACTCTTCTGAGCTGGTTGTCCCACACCCTTGGGGTGGCCAGGAGGAGGTCCTGCTGTCTCTGCAGGGAGTTACCTCAGGGTGCCCCAGGACGTTTCCCTCCAGGCGGCTCAGCAGGCGCTCGATGGCAGAGATGCGCTGGTGGAGCTCATGGATCTAGAGGGAAGGCAAGCAGGCAGGCAGGCAGGAAGGAAGGAAAGGGAGAGAGAAGAAGACAACAACCAGAAAAGGAGGAGGAAAAACCAGCCCAGCCCACCAGGAAGGACAGAGGGCACCCAGCAGAAGCAAGCAAGCAGGCAGCAAAGACACCCCTCACCCAGCTAGGAGACATGGCATGAAAAGGTGGCCCTGGATCCTGGAAGCTGCCGAGATCCTCCTCCCTCCTTCCTGCCTGGCTCTTCCAACTGGGAAGAAGAAGACTGAGGGAGGAAGAGCAGAGCCCAGAAGCACATCAAGGAGATGTTGGTGCCTCTGCTGAAGAGCCAGGACACCTGGTGTGTTTTGTTTTGGTAGTGAGATCAGCATGGGCGTAAGAAATGGAAGCGCTTTGTTGTCCTGCTGGAAGGGGAAGGTTTGTCCCCTTTTCTTTCCATTAAAAAAGGACAAAGAAAACCTTTCTCCTTTGATCCAAACCAAAGAGAGCCCGAAGGGTGAGGAACAGGGCTTGTTCTTCAGGAGATCAAACATGACCTCCCCTAGCCCTCCTGTCCCTGAGTGCCTGGGTCCTATTCAGCAGCAGGAAGAAAAACGCCCCAACAAAGGGGTTGGAGGCTTTGTCCTCATCATCTCTGTCCCCTCATTAATGTTGTTGTGCTAATTAGCTCCTCAGGGCAGCTTGGAGAGGTGGAGGATCTGAAGAGCTGAGCCCTCTGGAGAGCTTAGAGGGTTGTCATGAGCACCATCAAAGCAGGAAGCAAGCCCAGCTCCCAGTGGTTGCTCAGTGCTGGGCTCTGGGGTGGCTCCTGGGTGACAATGAGAAGGTCATGATGGGGCCACCAGCTTCAGGTGGTGGCAAATGAGGCAGAGGGTGGGAGAGGACAGAGGACAATGCAGAGGGGGATGGGCTGCGAGAGAGGAGCTTTCAGCCAAGCCTTTCAAGATGGCATCAAAGCTCTAGGAACCCAGAATCACTGAGCTCCAGCAGAATGGGGTTTGGGGGCAAACTGGGCAAACTGGTGCTGCTCCTTGGGGCAGATTGGATGGGGCTTGGAGCAACCTGGTCTAGCAGGAGGTGTCCCTGCCCATACTGGGAGGTGGAACTGGATGTTCTTTAGGTCATGGAATGGTTTGAGTTGGAAGAGACCTTAAAGGCCACCTAGATGATCCACTAGATGATCTTCAGGGTGGCTGCCCCACTCCTGCAAGTGTCCAAGTCCAGGCTGGATGTGGCTTGGAGCAACCTGGGCTGGTGGGAGGTGTCGCTGCCCATGGAACTGGAGATCTTGAAGGTCCTTCCCACCTGCACCACTCTGGGATTCCAAGCTGGCTAGCATGAAAACATGGGTACTCCTGCCTTCCCTCTTCTTTGGGCTTGCAGGCAGCCTCTCCCTGGCCAAGGGTGACAGCAAGATGCATCATTCTGGAGTTAATGGCCCAGCAGACAGGCACGTCTCTTCCTGCTGGGCCAGGCTGGGTGGGAGGAGTGGGTTGCTAGGGAAGCATGAGGAGCTAATCAAGCTCCTGGATGATGTTGGCACAAGAACAAATAGGGTTCAAAGGGGAGGGAGAAGATGCCCCATGGCCATTTGAGTGAGGAGGCTCCAGAGCAGCTGCTGGAGGAAGTCATCTGAGTGGTGGGAGGATTTCAGCCCCATTGCCCCAGCACAGCATTTCGTGCCTAACGGCCTGTGGCCTCGTTAGGGCCACCCAAGCCCAGGGTGGCTGGAAAAGGAGTGGCATTCCCTGCTGGCAGTTAAGGAGAAGGGAAAGGGAGGGACATGAAGGGCTCTGTCAGCTCCATCACAGCCCTTTTTTGGACATCCTTCTCTACCATCACCTGGGAGAGAGGTGACAGGTTGTCCCGACCCAGTCCTACCATGGCAGGAACACTCTGAGCTGCCAGGAACACAAGGATCTTGCTCCTCATTCAAGATCCTTCTCCAGCCCTTTCACTTGACAACAGCCACAGGAAACCCCAGGGCAGGCTGGGAAATGAGCAGCAATGTTGACTAACGTGGCTGGGAGGCCACCTTGGATTGCCACCACTGCTTGTCATCTCCTCTGAAGCATCCTCCTTGCAGCCAAGGAGGGCAAGAGGGGCTTGGCCACAGGGTTGGTCTCCCAGGAGGTTGGGCAAGTGTTGGTTACCTCATTCCTAGCGTGGCTGATGGTCTCCTGGGAGGAGGTTCTGCTCCGGCGTCTCGTGGGATGTTGGGACAGGAACTGGGCTCCCTTGGTGTCCTCATCAGAGGTGTCCATGTCTGCAGAGTACCTGGGCTGCTCGCTCCAGGGGCTGCCTTGGGAGACAGAAGGTACAAGAGCTTCACCCACGGCCCTGAGTGACCTCCTGGACACCGGCCCCATCCTGAAGACAAGAACAACCCTTTGGCTTTGAGAAATGAAGATTCTGAGGACAAAACCTGTCCGTTATGACCAAATTGACCCTGTGCTGGGAACTGGTGAGGCCACACCTGAGGACAGTTCTGGGCCCCTCACCCCAAGAAGGACATTGATGGGGTGGAGAGTGTCCAGAGAAGAGCAATCAAGCTGGAGAAGGGTCTGGAGGACAAGTCCCGTGAGAAGCATCTGAGGGACCTGGGGGTGTTCAGCAAAGGAGGCTGAGAGGAGACCTCATTGTCCTCTAAAAATGCTTGAGAGGAGGCTAGAGGGAGGTAGAGCCACTTCTTCTCCCAAGGAAGAAGCAACAGGACAAGAGGAAATGGCCTCAAGTTGCTCCAGGGGAAGTTGAGATTGGATCTTAGGAACAATTCCTTCTTCAAAAGGGTTGTCAGGCCCAGGCTGCCCAGGACAGTGGTGGAGCCCCCATCCCTGGAGGGGTCTCAAAGCCATGTAGATGTGGTGCTGAGGGACACAGTTTGGTTGGCATGGGGTTGATGTTCCCAAAAATCAAAGACCTTTCCATGTTGGCCCAGATCCTGCAGCCACCTTCTCCCTGGGACATGGGAGCAGCTTGGCCAGGGACATTTACCAGGTTTTGGATTTCTCTCCAGGCTCCTCCTCCTGGCACTGAGGGTGAGCAGGAGCTGGGTGCTGAAGTGCTGCTCAGGAGACCTCCCTCCTGCTCCCTGCTCCTGCAGGACGCGGTGGTGGAACACCAGGTCGGCCTCCTCCATCCTGGATTCCTGGGAAGCATCTTCAGCTGGGGTGGGGCAATCCAGGAATCCTGCCTGAGAGAGCAGGAACCCTACTGAGCAGCCCCTGGAGAAGACCTCTCCCAACCTTCCCTGAACAGCTCCTTGCTCTTCTCCTCCAAGACACACCTTTTAAATTGCCAACTTGATGATCCTTCTTTTTCATTAATCAATTCGTTCATCTCTAATGAACGAGGTCTAATTAACGCTTTAAGGAGCCCCCTGCAATACTGCTCCTCACTGCCAGGGGGCACTAGGAGCTCGCAGCAGAGCCAGCAGGGGCTGGATCCAGAAATACTTTCATTTATTTATCCCCCCATTTCCGTCCTTCCCCAATGGAAACGTCTGGTTGTTTCCTTCAAGCCTTGGTCGCCCATCTCAGCACCTTCTGCTTCTGGTTTGAAGAACCACGATGGAGGAGGGAGAAGGAAGGAGCTGTTTGAAGAGGAAAATTGCACCAGGCAAGGCAGCCCCACCCCCCAAAAAACTATTCCAACCAGGAGCAGCTCCAAAAAGCATCTCAGGCTGGAAGAGCTTCAGTGCTGGAAGGGCCCGTGGGTCCTGCTCCTGGCCAGGAGCTCCTGCACCAAGACACAAAGAGTGTCCTCTAGATTAAGGTGTTGGTGCAGGTTTTGTGTCCCACCCCTCTGTGTTCTCCTCTGGCTGAGGGGACCCCCCCACTCCTGCAACCACCCTGGATCCATCTTCTCCATTTCAGAAGGGTCATGAAGCCACCAGCCACCCCAGCTGCCGCCACACCAGCCCCAAAGCAGGAGGCATGATGGGAGAGGTGTCTGGATTCCTTCCATCCCTTGAGGACTGAGCTCCCTGGCCAACTGGGCTGTCCCCAGAGCTCTGGGACAACACGAGGAAGCTGCTTGTCTGCAGGAAGCCTCTCACTACCTCATCCCACCAGTCAGATGTCCTCCTCCTGACCCAGCCCCAGGCCTTGAGATGGGAGAGGAGATCACAAGACCTGGGAGGAGGCAGAGAGGAGAGGAAAACAACTCTCCCAGTACCTGAAAACCACGAGGGCTGGTGGTCACTGGAGAGAACTGCCCAGAATGACGTCGGGATTGTGCGGAGAACTCGGAGTCCAGCTCCAAATCCAAGGGGTGGATGGAGAGAAGGCGCCGGGTCTTGCGCGTCTGGGCACGGGGAGGAAGAGCAAGGAGGGAAATTCACCCAAAAATCCCAGTTGAGAAGGTCTCCAGGGGCCCTCTGGGGCAGGAGCACCTTGGCCAGGCCTCCAGAGGCTGGTGAAGATGAAGCTGGGGGGTGTGGGGCAAGTTGAGGTCTCATGATGGGGGGAGGAGTTGGGGTTTGATACCTGAGATGTTTGATATGACACATATTTGATATCAGAGACAGGAAAGGTGGGGAGAAGGTCTTGTAGTGAGAGGACAAGGGGGAATGGATCAACACTGGAAAAGGGGAGACTGAGGTGGGATATGAGGAGGGAATTTTTCACTGGGAGGGTGGTGAGACCCTGGAACAGGTTGAGAAGTTCTGGAAGCCTCATCTCTGGAAGTGTCCAAGGTCTTGGAGCAACCTGGTCTGGTGGGAGGTGTCCCTGCCCATGCAGGGGGTTGGATCTAGATGATCCTGAAGCTCCCTCCAACCCATCCCATGATTCTATGATATATCTATTTTATAGGGACCTCCCGATGGCCAGGAATGGGTTCTTTTTCCCAAAGTCTTGGGATTCTACTGACCTTGATGTTCCTGTGCAACCTGGGAGAGGTGCTCATCTCAAAGGAGGAACACAGAGAAAGGCCCCATTTTTGGCACACTAAGCCACCACCATGGCCACCACCAGCACCCCAAGCAGGCCAGCAGCAGCTGAGGACAGAGAGAATCAGAAGAGGCCCCAGCATGAAACACTCACCCTGCTGTAGCACTCAGCTTCAGCTCCACCAAGGACATCATCTTCATCATCACTGTCCTCTCCAGGGCCACCACTGGTGAGGTGACATTCACCTGCAGAGGAGATAATGCCAGGTTAGATATAGCTCCACAAGGGGTTTTTTTGGCATATGACACCAGGAGACGCAAGTAAAAGGGAAGGGGACAAAGGAAAGGGAGAGGAGGAACATCTGGAGGTAGCCCCAGTGCTGGGGTGGTCTGAGGTGACTCCGAAGTCCCACATTCCCTGTGTTCCTGAAGAACGTGGCCAGCGTGAAGAGTGGGTGCATTGAAAGGATGAGCTTCAGGTTTGGTAGGGAACTAAAAGCCCTGTTGTATCCAAGTCTGTCCTTAGAGGACAGCATGGAAGCCCACCTCCACTGCAGATGTCTACCCCAGCCATGAAGGGAAGAGGACATTGGAAAGCCCTCTGGAATTGCAAACCAGAGGCTGGGATTCTCTTTTTTGACTTACTGCTGATGTCTGGGAGGCTGTAAACTCTGTCCTGAAGACCTAAGATGGAAAGAAAAATGGTGGAGAAAAAGAAACAAACATGTTTTTGGGCTTAACTTCACAAGTTCTCCCCTGGGACCCCCTCTGCTCCACTCTGGTGAGACCCCACTTGGACCCACTGGGACCAGTTCTGGAGCCTCCAAAACCAGAGGGAGATGGAGCTGTTGGAGAGAGTCCAGAGAGGCCACAGAGATGCTCTGCTCTGGAGACAGGTGAGACACTGGCCCAGGTTGCCCAGGGAAGCTGTGGCTGCCCCATCCCTGGCAGTGCTGAAGGTCAGGTTGGATGGGGCTTGAAGCAACCTGGGCTGGTGGGAGGTGTCCCTGCCCATGCAGGGGGGTTGGATCTAGATGATCTTTAAGGTCCCTTCCCACCCCAAGCTGTCTGGGCTTCTGGGATTGTACAGTCTTGAAAGCACATGGCCCTCAGAGGGGCTTCAAGGCTGAAGTTCCTCAGGTGGTGCACCCCAACACCTGCCCAGCCCCTGCAGACAAGCAGGGCAGGAGAAACCCTGGTGCTCCTCCTCACCAAGAAAGGTGGAGTTCTTCACCCCCTGGCCCGGATGCATCCTGCCATGGAGAGACTGCAGCACCTTGGCACTTCCAAACCTCTTGAAACGGGACCTCACGTGCTCATAGTACCACTCCAGGGACCCCACCTTCACAATCCTGCCCAAAGAGAGGAGACACAGCCAGGTGAGCGCACCTGGCCTGGCTTCTGACCACCAGGGCTGGTTTTCAGTCAAGGATGGAGCTCAGGGAGTTGTGGTGAGTGTGTGGGCAAGGGTGACAACCTGCAGGTGGGAAGGGACAACCCCCTGGATCAGCACAGGGTGGGGGTGACCTGCTGAAGAGCAGAAGGACCTCGGGGTCCTGATGGACATCAGGCTGACCATGAGCCTGGTGGCCAAGAAGGCCAGTGGTGTGCTGGGGGGCATCAAGAAGTGTGGCCAGTAGGTCAGGGAGGTTCTCCTGCCCCTCTGCTCTGAGGGGGACACATCTGGGGAACTGGGTCCAGTTCTGGACTCCTCAGTGCATGAAGGCCAAGGAACTGCTGGAGAAGGGAGAGCAAAGGGCTATGAAGGTGATGAGTGGACTGGAACATCTCATGAAGCAAGGCTAAGGGACCTGGGGCTGTTCAGTCTAGAGAAGACTGAGGGGGGGGTGGGGTTCATCAAGGCTTCTAAACATCTCCAGGGGATGTCAGGAGGGTGGGACCAGCCTCTTTTCCACAGTGTCCAGTGGCAGGAAAAGGGCCAATGGGCACAAGCTGGATCACAGCAGCTGCCTTGAGGAGGAACTTCTTGACAGCGAGAGTGGCAGAGCCCTGGGACAGGCTGCCCAGAGAGGCTGTGGAGCCTCCTTCCCTGGAGACATCCCAAACCCACCTGGATGTGTTCCTGTGGAATCTGCTGGAGGTGACCCTGCCTAGATGACCTCCAGATTTCCCTTCCACCCCCAGCCCCACTCTATGACCAAACTCTCAGCCCAGAATCATCATGTAACAAAACCCCAGCCTGGTTTCTGCCCAGCAGGACTGGTTTCCAACCAGCACAGGTGGTTGCTGAGGTCTGGAGAGTCTTCTCCTGGCCCTGCAGGGCAGGAGCAGTACCTGGAGAGGCGGCAGGGGTCGCAGACCCAGCCTTGGTCCTTCTTGCTGAAGCGGCTGCAGCTCTTGCAGGTGTAGAAGCTGCAGTCCAGGCACTGCCTCTTGCTGTTCAGCAGGAACTGGAAGGGCTGGAGACAGTGGACACAGTGGGTCTGGTTCAGGTGAGATTGGTTGCTCAGGAACTCCCTCTTGCTGCTTTCCTGGTGGATCCTGCACTTCAGCTCCCTGCAGAAAACGGCCCAAAACCCAGAGGAACTAGTTGGGTCCTTGGTTAGAAGCAAGCTGGGAAAGTGGCCAACCCTGTCACGCTTCGATCGGTGCGGGAATGATTTTCCAGAGGGGAATGAGTCCTGGGTCTCCCAGCTGGTGGAAACAGCTCAGGGGCAAATCCAGCCCATACCAGAACAGCAGCTGGATGGGCTGAACATGGCTCCATATTCAGCATCTGCTGCTCTTCCACTCACAAACAGATTTGGTTGGGCCAAAACCCACCCCCTTCTTTAACTCCTTTTTAATTCCTGCAGGATATTGATTCTCAGGCTCTGGGAAGTTCATTGATCATCAAGCCCAGGAAGGTGGATTGATCATCAATCCCAAGAAGGCGAATTGAACATCAAGCCCAGGAAGGTTCATTGATCACCAATCCTTCTCCAAGGCTCTGGCTGCATCCCAGCCCAACCCCATTTCTGAGCCCAAAGTCCAGCTGGGAATTAAAAGCTTTCTGGAATTCTCAGGGTTGTTGTTTTTTTTTTAAATATAGAAATCTGAGATGAAGAAAAGGGTTAAAAGGGGCTTGGATCTGCTCCTTCACTGCTAAATTCAGCAGAGAGCTTCACCAAGGGCAACAATGTCCTGGCTGCTCAGAGGACAGCAGGTGGAGGAGAAGGTCCCATGAAAGCCCCTCCAACAGGAGAGCTTTCCCACAGCCCCTTCTCCTGGCACCCCAGGAGCCCTCTACAGCACCTAAGGGTTTTCTGTTTGTTCCCCGTGCCACCTCAGGTATGTTTGCCTTTGAGGCTGGGGCTGAGGGACAATGTTTGCCTTGCAGGGAAGGTCCTAGAAGGTTGTTCTCAGGCCCAGCTGGGTGAGGTAGCTGCATTTTCCACAGCTGAAGTCAGCCTGGATCATAGAACAAAACCAACCCTCAAGCCATCAGGTCTGGAGGCTGCTTCAGAAGGACCCTGGAGCCCACCAGGCCACCAGCCTGATGCTGGGGTGACCACAGCAGGAGCCTTGCTGGTGCCATGGAGGCAGTGCTGAGGCTGCTGGTGGAGAGGCCAGGAATGTAAACCAACCTAATCCCAGTGGACTGATTAAGGCTCAGCTCTGGGGTTTTGAAGGTTCTTTGCAGGGTTTTCAACCACCCAGAGAAAATGTCTAGGAGTAAACGTTGATGTGGCTCCTAAAAAAAAGCCCCCTTGGGGCTGAGCTTGGTGCTTTCCAGCTCTCAAGCTGTTCCCAGCAGGATCTCTCCTTTCCCTGAACTGCTTTTTCAGGTTCCCCAGAGACTGGTTGGGTCCCTTTCTCCTCCCCACCCCCTTCCAGGAGAAACTGCCCAAGGAAGGAGAAGTTTCAGCCAAACCAGTTTCAAAAAGCCTCTGGTAGGAGCAAAACCAGCCCTTTCCTTCTCCTCCCAGCAGGAGAAATCAGGGGTGCTGGGGTGGGTCCAGCAGAGCTTCAGGAGAACTGTCTCCAAAGCATGGAACTGTTGCCAGGGAGGTTGATGGACAGGAGCAGGGAGAAAACCCCCACCAAGCGGCCAGGATTTCATTCCTCAAGACAAAAAGCATCACCCCCCTATGGCTGGGCAGCTTCTGGCTTTGGTCTGGTCGGGGGGGCATTGAAGATCTTCTGCCAAAAATAAAATGCAGAGGAAAGGAAACAAACAAAACAACCCCCCCAAAAAATGGACCATTTCTTCCAGGCTTGCAGGTTGAGACAAGGCCAGTGGGGATGGTCAGAGCACTGCTGGGTTCCTGGCAGCCATCCAGCAGGGACACTTCTGGAAAACAACTCCAAGGGAGGACACAAGGGACATCCTGAGACCTTCCTCCTGCCTGCCCTCCCCTCCCATGAAGCCTCCTGAGGTGTCAGAGAAGGGCAGGGCAGGATTCACCTCAGCCACCCCTTGCTGCAGGGCACAGCAGCCTGGATCTCCACCTCCTTTCCATCCCCAGGCTCAGCTCCATCCCAAGGGAGATAATTCCCTCTCCCAGGGTGGGAAGTCCTGTTCTGTGGTGTTTCACCAGCCTCTGGTCTGATCTCCATCCTGCCCTACACTTGAGAGCCCAGCAGCAGAGGAAGGCAGCAGAAGTGATAGGGAATTATCTCTTCCTCCCACATGGGCTGGGATTGGTTTTTTTAGGCCCAAAAACTAATCATAAAGTAACAATCAAGAGATTATAATAATCAGAGACATGTGACTGAGCTGCTGCCTGTGGCTCATCAGGGGTGGGAACAGAGAGGGTGGAACCCCACCATGGCAAAGGGGGTATTTCCACAGCTCTTTTCGGGGTGCAGGTCTCCCAAAAGAAGGAGGGAAGATGGTGATTCCCTCACCTTTTTTTCTCTTGGGATCTGGTGGAGAAAGTAGGGACATCCCTGAGACAGGTTCCACCAGCTCCAGCTCACACTGTCTGGAGCTAGGAGGGGATGGGGGGAGTGAGGACATGGCCAGACCCTGAGTAGGGACCTTAATGAGCAAAGCTTAAACCCTCCCCCCCCCACCCCCTCTCCATGATTCCTCTGGAATTTTATCTCATCTGCCTGAATTTTTCACCCTTGGTTAAAACAGCAGAAAAATTCTGGGCCGCTCATTTGCTGCCCCCATGATTCCCAGCCTTTTCCCAACCCCTTCCAACTTTTTTTCCAGAGCAGCACGTTTTCAAGCCACTCCACTAAGTTTATCCCTGTTCTCAGCTCCTTTTCCAGGATCCTGCAGGAATCTCTAGACTCCAGGGACCCACTGAACCCCCCTCCTGTCCTAACACACCCAGGCAGCCAAATCCCAGCTTTTACTTCAAGGAAAAGAGAGGAAAAAAATGAACCTGGGTGATCGCTGCCAGCCTCAAGCCCCACAGAGACATTCCCTGAGCAGGGATCGATCCCAGAAACCTTAATGGGACACAGATCTTTGTCCCCAGGAGCTGCCACCGGGGTGGGACTCGGGGCTCCCTCACCCCCCGTTCAGATACTCACTCCAGCCGTTCCTCCTCTTTCTTCCGCAGGTCCAAGTCGCGCTGAACCACCTCCCAGACGTGCTTGGCCTCCTCATCCGTGAGCTTGGAGAGATCCAGCTTCCTCCCCATCTCCTCGGGAGCCCCGCGGCCCGTTAATTCCCTCTCCCGTGTCCCGGGATGCTGAGGGAGCGGGACAGGAGCTGGGGAAGCGCTCAGCCCCACCTCCCGCGCCAGCCCCAGCTCTCCTCCCCCTGCCTGCGACTGCAGGAGATGGGTCCTCTCCACAGCCCCTTTTCTCCTGCCTCTGCTCTCTTCCCAACTCCTTCCCCCTCCCCGCCGAGGGAAAAAAGGAATTCCAGAGCCCTGGGAACAGACCTCCCCAGCTCCCCGCTTTGCTCGGAGCAAACCAGCTTAATTAGGACGCGCTGCTCCCTCCTTTCCAGCCGGCTGGAAAAGATGGTTTGCCAGGATTGCAGGAGGAATGGGAAGCCCATCACCTACCTGAAGGAATTCCTCTTGGAATAACGCGGCTGAAAAGCTGCTCTCTCTCCCTCCTCCAGCTCCCTGGCTCTCAAAGCAGGAATTCCTTCTGCTTCCTGGAGGAAAAGAAACCTGTTTCTCATCTGCATCCAAGCAATTATTGACCTTTCTAACCACACTTTCTAACCAGCCCGTTTCTAACACACCCCAGTTTCTAACTCCACTTTCTAAACTCACTTTCTAACTCCACTTTCTAATGAACCACTTTCTAACTCCACTTCCTAACCCACCCCACTTACCCCACTGTCTAACCACACTTTCCAACCAATCCCACTTTCTAACCCCACTTACTCTCCCAACAGATATCCAAAAGAAAAAGGAAAACCACCCAGCCTGGTGGGTTCCTGGTGGGTTCCTGGTGGGTTCCTGCCAACCAGCCAGGGAATTCTCCACCCCCTCAACTCCCTCAAAACACAGACAAAACTCCCAGGAAAAACAACAAAAACAAACAAACAAACAAAAAAAAAGGGTTTAAATCCCAAGTCGGAGGAATCTGGGGGGTTGTACAGATGCCATGCTGAGCTGGAGATCAGGAATGTGTTGTGGTCTCCCTTCTCCTGGGATGGATTCTGAGCTCCTTCCTCCAGCAGAGATGCCACCTTGGGAGACCCATGACAAAGGAAAAGCAATCGCTGCCGTGGCAGGGCCAGGGATCAGCTGAGCTGCTCTTCCCAAAGGGTGTCTGGGAGCCCCTGTGTCTGCATCCAAACAGGAGGGGGGCAGTAAAGGTTCATTAACCCCACCCGGAGACCCTGTCCCAGCCCCATTCCTGGAGCTCCAGCACCTGGGATTGTGCTGCCTGGACCACCCCACAGCTCTTTCCACATCTCCCAGATCTCATCAACTCATTCCAAAATGAAAGCACCAACCCCAGAGCTGCTCACTCAGAGGCTGTAGGGCCAGGTGGCATTCCAAGAAGTCCTCCAGTTCCTGTGGTGACCACCCATGGAGACCAGGAGCAGGGACACGAAGGACAAAGGTGGGTTATGTGTCTCATTTCACCTGGAGGGGGTGAAATGGGAGAAAGAACCCAAGTAAAGCTGGAGCTTGGGCCCCATTCCCTGATTCTCAGGCTTCCTGGATGAGGAAGAGGATTTCTGGGCCATCTCTTGGAGGAGGAACATGCCCTTCTAGAAACACTCTTTGAAAAACAGGAATCACGTGAGCTCTTATCTTGGCAGTTCTAGGTCATCTTTTTGTGAGACAGCTGAGGGCTGATAAGCAGGATGAGTGGTCTGGACCTTCTCCAGCCACCCAGGGTTTTTCCTGATAACTGGAAGTCAAGCCATCCTGAGGGATGGAATTATTTCCTATGAGGGTGTTGAGAGGCTGCCCAGAGAGGTGGTGGTGTCTCCTCCTCTGAAGACATCCCAAACCCATCTGGATGTGTTCCTGTGGGATCTGCTGGAGGTGACACTGACTAGCTGATCTCCAGAGGCCTCCTCCAGCCCCAAACACTCTGTGATTGACTCTGTGACCCTCCGGAAGGTCAATGTCATGGCTGCCTCTGAAATCATCTCCAAGTCATGAGACCTCTTAGGGTTAGGACAACATTCCTTCTCCCTCCAGCCTCTTGGCAGTTTTCAGGAGACCTCTTATCATGCTCATCATCTTATCATCTGCTGGATCCGTGCAGACAGGACAGGGCAGGGACAAACAAAACTGCTGCTATTTCTAGACATGACCCATGACCCTTTTATCTATTAATAGGACAGTTTAATGATGGGATGGTATGACCACGTTGTCCTTAGGAGGACCCAAAACAACCTCACTTCAAGGTGGATGGTGGCACCATGACCTCTCCCTTCACCTCTCCACTCCAAGTTTTCCAACATGGATCTACAAACCCCAGCAAATCCCTTCCAGGTCAACATGAACCCAAGGTCCTGGGCTGGAGACACTTCATGGGGCAGATGTGGGCTCCCTGAAGCTGTGCCAGGCTCCATTGTGAAGCTCCAGGGTCCATTTAGAAGCTCCAGGTTCCAGGAGGCTCCCTGCTCCTTTCTGAAGCTGTCCTAGGCTTCATTGTGAAGCTCCAGATTATATTTGGAAGCTCCAGCTTCCAGGAGCCTCCCTGAACCTATCCCAGGCTCCATTTGGAACCTCCAGCTTCCAGGAGGCTCCCTGGTCCCTCCTGAACCTGTCCCAGGCTCCATTTGGAAGCTCCAGCTTCCAGGAGGCTCTCTGGTCCCTCCTGAAACTGTCCCAGGCTCTATTTGGAAGCTCCAGCTTCTAGGAGACTCCCTGACACTGTTACAGGCTCAATTTGGAAGCTCCAGCTCCCAGGAGGCTCCATGGTCCCTCCTGAAGCTGCCCTAGTGCTTCCCTCCCCTCCTCTCCTCGTTCCCGACAGGAGATGCCTCCCAGGCAGCAGGGATGGGCCATGGAGCTGTCCTTTCCAGCAGACAGGAGCCTGGAGGGGTGGGAAGGGTTGGGGGAGGCGGGGCCCTCCCAGCGAGGTCGCCTGAGGAGAACCTCGCCGGTCGATCCGCTCCCTAATGAGTTTCCACACATCCATCCCTGCCAGCCAGCACCATTATTCCCGACCTCTTTGGAACGGGCTCCCAGTGCCTCATTGGGACCAGCTGGCAGCTCCCCAGGGCTCCGGGGGGCGGGTGGGGAGTTCTGTCGAGCACCAAGAGGCTGCAGAGGGGGAAGGAAGCCGAGATCCTGAAGCCGGGAAGTTGCCATTCCTTGGGTTTCGGCGGGTGCGTCCCGCAGCACCCGCCAGCCCCGGGGGGGCTGCTCCCTGGGGATCTAAGGAGCGTCTGGTGAGGAGGTTCCTGCTAGGATCCAGCTCCTGGGCTTCCTGCTTGTCTGCTGCTCCAGGCCCTGGAGACAACAGCAGCCTTTGTCCTCGTTCCATCCCTCACAGGGAGCTGGAGTCACGTCCATCACAGCAGGATTCACACATGATGTGTGTTGTCTAGATGATGTGGTGGGAGGACAACCTTCTCCTTGCCCCATGTCCTCTGTACCTCCTCTTGCCACCCAGGCTTGGAGAGGGGAGATGCCACCCTGAAATCCTCAGCTGGAGGGGGACAGGACAAGCTGGGGGACACAAGGGAGTTGGGCAGGATGAGTCCAGACTGAAGGAGCACCAAGGCTGGGAGCAGCAGGAGAGGGACTTTCAAGATCACCCTGATCCAACCCCCCCGCCATGGGCAGGGACACCTCCCACCAGACCAGGTTGCTCCAAGCCCAATCCAGCCTGGACTTCAACACTTCCAGGGATGGGGCAGCCACAGCTTCCCTGTGCCAGGGTCCCACAAGCCGCACAGTGAAGAATTTCCTCCTCATGTCCCAACTCCATCTCCCCTTTTCCAGTTTGAATCCACTCCCCACATCCCATCCCTCCCTGCTCTTGTCCAAAGTCCCTCCCTAGCTTTCCTGGAGCCCCTTCAGGCCCTGGAAGGTGCTCCAAGGTCTCCCCTGGAGCAGACAAGATACGACCAGACGCTCTTGTTTTTACCCAAGGCCACCCAAGCCATCGTGCTGCCCCTCATCCTGCTCCCCATGTCCTGTCTGGTCACCCGGCCTCTGAGCAACGCTTGAGCTCAGGAGGAATAATCCCCAGGCGGGGTTTTTCCAGGGAAGCTCCTCTTGGAAGCAGCAGTTTCCTTGTGCCACCTTGTGGAGTCCAGGAAAAACGACAGCCAGCAAGCGGGGAAATCCAGCAGGGGGAGAAGGGACTTCGGGGTATCCAAAAAGGTTGTCCCTGGGCAACAGCAGCTCTCTTGTTGCTGCTCCCAAAACCAGGTTCCTCCAAAGGCCAACACTCCTCCAAGGCACTCCTCCATCCAGTACCTTCCATCCCTATATCCATGTAGGTCACCTGAAAGCCCCAAAATGCATCCCAAGTCTCCCCAGCACCACAGGAGCCACCAGCCCTTGGGGGATGCTGGACATGGAGGTGGTCCCTGAACACCCTCTGAGCTTCTGCCCTTTCATGAGGGATCTATCCAGCTGCCAGGAGGATGCAGGGAGGAGGTGCTTCCCTCTCCAGGTATCTGTCTTCTGGCCAGAAATGGTCCTCCTGCTGCTAAAGGCATCAGCCAGATGCAGGGAAAGGAAGGGTGAGCAGGATTTTGGAGGCAGCCTGGAGCTGAGGACACGCTGAGCCACGTACACACTGTGCTCTGCACATCCCTGCACGTTCCTGCTCCACCAGAGCTTCCCAGCTGGAGTGCAGAGGAGGAGAAGGAGGAGGAGGTCACATTTCTGAGCTGGTACTTCAGATCCACAAAAACCTCTTCCCAAGGGGCTGGTCCCTGAGCTCTGCCTGGAACAGGGAGAGTTTTTATGCAGACCAACACGTGTATTTGCCCTGGAAGGGGGGGCTGGGACCTTTTTGGAGAATCACAGAACCACTAAGGTTGGAGAAGACCTCAAAGATCACCCAGTGCAACCCTCACAGCTCTGTGCCAACCAAACCATGGCCTGAAGTGGTTTCTTGAGCCCCTCCAGGGATGGGGACTCCACCCTGGACAGCCTGGGCCAGGGCCTGACAACTCTTTGCAGGAAGGAATTGTTCCTCATATGCAAGCTGAACCTCCCCTGGAGCAACTTGAGGCCATCTCCTCCTGTCCCATCACTTGTCCCTTGGGAGAAGAAACCATCCCCATCTCACTCCAGCCTCCTCTCAGGGAGTTGTGGAGAGGGAGAAGGTGTTCCCCAAGCCTGTAGCATCTCCTGGGGTTGGTGTTACTCAAGTGCAGGACCCAACACTTGGCCTTGTAGAACCTCATACAACTGACCTTGGCCCTCGGATCCAGCCTGTCCAGGTCCCTCTGTGGAGCCTTCCTACCCTCAGCCAGTTCAACACTCCCACCCAAACTGGTGCCCTCTAGAAGCTGCCTGAGGAAGCTCTCCATCCCCTCTTCCAGATCATGGAGAAGGATTTTTGCAGCTTCCCCAAGCCCAGCAACGGTGAGAAACAGTGGCTTCTTGTGCCCAGAAGATCATCTGCCACAGACTCACCCTCTCCAGGTGCCTCCTCCCTCAGAGAGGTTGACGTGCCATCCCAGAGGGAAGGAGACAGCCTGACAGGCCACTTGATTTATGGACCACAAGGAGCCAGGACAACTCCCTCAGGATGTGCTGCCTTCCAGGCTGGCTCCTCCTGGGTTTTACTCACACGGATGCTCAATTCCAGCAGCATCAGCCTCATTCCAGGCTTGCTGCTAAGGGGTTTTTTTGGGTAGGGATTTTTGTTCTGCCCTGAGGAAATGATGCCACCTTCACGTGTCCCACCCCAACCTTGCAGAATGAATGAAAGAGACTTTTGATGGTGGACACATCACCCAGGCTGACTCCGGGTTTTATAAGGAGCACTGAAGGCTTTTTTTCCACTCCTTTCTGCCACCAGCGGCTGGAAAAAGGGGGATAAACAGCAACTGTAACCATGCAAAGCCATCCCCACCTCTTCCTGCCCCAGGATCTTGCACATCCAGGATCACCCCCGGGTTTGCAGGCAGGGAAATGTTCCTTGCCCCCGAGGTTGCCACAGGCATGGGGAGATGTTTCCAGAACCTCCTGAGCTGCTGGAAGTTAAAAACTCTCCAATTAGAGCAACAAATTTCTCTGAAAATGGCACTCGTGCTCTAGGCGAGTTCCTAGATGGACCTGGAAAAAACAAACCCTTGGCTTTTTAGCTTCCAAAAAGGGGGAAATTCAGCCTCTCCCGAGTGATGCCTCAACCCAAGGAAACAACCCAATTTTACCCCCATGTTAGAAAACTCAGCATCTCCAGCTGCTTCAGACACAAACATCTCCAGCACAACTTGTTCCATATGCAAAAAAAAAAAAAAAAAACAAACCCAACCATCCCTGAGGAATAAATAAACACCAGATCCCTGCTATTTCCTGGAGGGGGTTTGTATCTCCTGCTAACTCCAAACAACCCAGCGAGGACGTGGAGATGCTGTTTAGATCAGCTCCCCATCCTGTTTATCTAGGAAGGATCCTGATCACTCTTCCCAAACCACCTCAGCTGGCTCCCCAGGACTTAGTGACACGCACCTTTCTGTCCCAAAATGGGAGTTTTCATTGGATCATTGAAATTCAGACAATTTTTCTTCACAGCACAGGACTTGGAAGCTTCCACAGGACATGGAGACCCTTTTGTTTGAGTTTCAGTCCCTCCTCTGGGCCAGAGATGAAGAGTAAATACCCAGAATTTCCTCCTCATGTCTCACCTCCATCTCCCCTCTTTCAGTTTTAAGCCATTCCCTGTCATCCCAACACCACATCCTTGGAAAAAGCCCCTCCCCAGCCTTCTCGCACCCCCCTTCAGGCAGTGGAAGGTGCTCTGAGGTCTTCCTTCTCTTCTCCAACTCTCCCAGCCTGTCTCCAGAGCAGAAAGGGGAGGAAAAGGATTTGGATAAAATCCAGGGCAAATCCTTTGGAAAGAATGAAAACCATCCCTGGAGGGGAATAAAGGTCCCTTTTTTGCAAGGATGTAGCCCACAGAGCTTTTCTGGTGGTGGGTGGAAAGAGAATTCCTCAAAACCCTCTTCCTGAGTCACAGCATTAATCACATCTCCTGAATTACCCCAGGGAGGAGATCTTGCTAAACTTAGTCCTGGCCTCCAGAAACTACCAGCCAGATCTGATCCAGTCTTTCATTAATTAGCAGGGAGGGTTGGTTTGGGGGCTGGGGAGGGAAATGAGTCTGTCCTGCAGATTTCAGGACATGTTCTCTCTGCCCCAGTTTCCCCATTGCTGCCACGGAGGGTGGGGAACCACTTTGCAGGGGGTCCCCAACTCCATCATGGAGGGAACTGCTAAAGGAAAGGCTGGAAAGGGGAATCAAATGAAACACCCCACCCCAAAACACCCTCAGCATCCTGGCTGCTCCCCCTCTCCCCCTGGACCAGCTCCAAAGCCCCTTTTTTGAAAGGGAAACCATTACAGCCAGCAAGACAAGCAGCATGGGACCTGAAGAAGCTCTATTTGTCCCACTTAATGATGGGAGCACTTGGGAGAAGTCACTGGGATATTAAAACCAGCTGAAGGCAAATTCTGCCTGGTGAAAAGATTAAGTCCAGGCTTCCAAGGGAAATGTGTCCTGGATCCAGCCAATTCTGCCACGATTTCTCTCCAAACCCTCCCTCTTGGCTGCTTTTCCCTGCTGTTCTGAGGTGGCTGGAGCTTTCCTGGCCTTCCTTATTCTTTGACCTGAGGAGAATGTGACCGTTTGATTCCAGCCTCACTTGGGACCCAAACCAGAGATAAGAATTAATGCTTCCAACCACCCTTCTTCATATATATATATATATATATATATATATCTCTACACAAAGCACACTCCAGTCCAGACCAAAACTTTTCATTCTGCTGTCACTCCAGGCAGAGGAATAAAATTACTCCCCCCCAAAAAAAATAGGCTCTGCCTCATAAAGGTTAAAGATGGGGTTTTTTTCACAGTTTAACAAATTCAAATAACCAGTCACGAACTTCCTTTAAGTTATTAACTCCCCTGGGTTAATATGTCCTTTAAAATACTTCCCTTTCCACCGAGGGGCTCATGTTTGAAATGTTAGAACATGATCTCCCCACTTTTCCCCCCTCCAGTCTGGGCAGGGAAACAATCCCAGTTCCATGGTGAGAGGAAAGGGTGTCCAGAAGAGACTCTCCCCCCTGCCTGGGGCAGGCAGAGCTTCCTGCAGCCTCCAATCCAACCATCCCTTTTTTTTCCAAGCCCTCTGGACCTCGCTCTGCTCCTTGGCACCTCCTGGCTCCTGCAGACACCCAAGCCCAGCCCTTCCTGGCCCAGAGGCCTCATGAAACCCGCTCCCGGGACTCAGCTCTGCAGAGCTGCTTTTTTTTCATCCCTCCCCCCCGTTCTGCTCTTGTGGAGCAGCTCTGACCTCAGCCCCAGCAGCGCCAGCACCAACCATCTGGATCCCATTTGCGACGCTGGATGGTCCGTCCCCCCCCCTCTTACTCCCCCTCCTTATCCCCCCTCCTACCCCGGCATTCCCGCTCCAGCCACCTCCTCCGGCCTCAACCAGAGCCACGGCAGCCGCCGGACTGGGACCAGCACATCCCAGTTTACCTCGCCCCACCAGTGCCTGCGTCCCACTGGCTGGCAGGGCTGAGCAGCACCAGCACGCCATGAAGCAAGGCTGAGAGGAGCTTGGAAGTGGAAAATCCTGGGAAAAGCAGCTGGGTTTTTTGAGAAGGTAAGTGTTGCTTTCCGGGCTGGAGCCCTGAGCTGGGGCTGCGTTTCCCCCCCCTCAGTCCCTGGGGAGTTTTCGCGAGGCATTCAGGACACAGCCCAGTCCCTGGGCACGGTGGTACCCTCGGGGGGGGGGGGTCTCACTGTTCTGCCCTGCTCCCCAGGGCTGGGGGTTAGTTGGTCCTTCCACCCGGAAGGTGCTTGAAGGACTCACCCCTCCAGCCTCAAGGTGAGGTGGGGTGAAGTGGCTGGAGATGGACGAAGTGGTGGGAGATGCTTCCACACCACACAGAATCACAGATCTGGGTTGGGTTGGAAGAGACCTTAAAGATCATCCAGATCCGACCTCCCTGCATGGGCAGGGACACCTCCCACTAGAACAGGTTGCTCCAAGCCCCATCCAGCCTGGACTTCAACACTTCCAGGGATGGGGCAGCCACAGCTTCCCTGTGCCAGGGTCTCACCACCCCCACAGGAAAGAATTTCCTCCTAATATCTCCTCTAAATCTCCCCTCTTCCAGTTTTCATCCATCCCACTCATCCCATCCCTCCCTGCCCTTGTCCCAGGTCCCTCCCCAGCTTTCCTGGAGCCCTTTCAGGCACTGGAAGGTGCTCCAAGGTCTCCCCTGGAGCCTTCTCCTCTCCAGGATAAAAACACCAGCATTCCCAGACTGTCTCCAGAGCATTTCCATGGCCTTCCATGTCCCACTGCCAGGCACTCTGCTCCAGGGTGAACCAGCACCCTTTGACACCAGGGACAACCCCCATACTCTCCTGGTCGTCCACAGCGAGGGAAATCGGTCAAATGTCTGAGCTTTCCCTATGGAAAAGTCTCTCCATGGAGCCACCTCCCCTCTCCACAGCCCCCAGCCATCCCTGCTCCCTCCTGCCTTTCCCAGCCCTTTCCCCCCCATGGCCCCAGTTGCCCTCTGAGGGGGTGGCTATGACTAATGGTGGAGACACCTCACCACTGTCCCTCTTGGCTCAGCAAAGCCCTCCCTTCCCAACTGGAGCCTGCAGAGAGAAACATCTGTGGCCAAAGTGGTTTCCTGACCAGGCATGGAGGCCAAAAGTGGCTGGAGCAGAGGTGGCCACAGCCAGTCTGCTTCCAACGGGTGCAGTGGGAAACTTTTGGCTGGTTTCTGGTGGCTGGGATGATTCATGGATGCTCTCAGGGGAGGAATGCTGCATTTTTCCAAACTTCTGGCTTTACCCCCTTTATTTACTGGTTTTAAACAGAAGGAATAATCAGTATTTATGGGCAGATAATTACTGTCCTGACTAAGTGCTGCTGCTGGGGGCATAACCATCCAGCTGAGGAGCTTTGGGGAGGCCAGAGAGATGCCTCCAGCCAGAGGGGGACTTCTCCCAGGTCGTGTAGGCAGAGCAGCTCAACACGTCCCTGGTGCCACCCCTGGCCAGATCCCAGAGATGCCCACACAGCTCCCAGAGATGCCCACACAGCTCCCAGAGCTCAGGAAAACAGGCTTTCCACACCCAACCTCCCACCCAGGTCTTTGCAGAGAGGTTTCCCATGCCCAGGGCAGGAATATCTTTTCCAGGACTTTCACTCATCCATTCCCTTCCCAGATTTTCAGGCCTCTGCCCGGTTCCCTTGGTGGTTTCCAAACACCTTCACAATTTTTCATACAGCTGCCCCCAATTCCAGGGTGAGCTAAGCCAGCCCCTGCTGTCTTCCCACATGTCAATGAGGGGAAAATGTTCCTCCTCTCACTTTTGCTACGTGCCTGTCTGGGAACAAGAGGGAAGGGAACATCTTATTCCTTCCACCAGTGCAAACTCAGGGAACTGCAGAGCCTTGCCAGCCTTGGAACTGTGTTTTCCCAGCTTGGATACACGGGATTTGCTACAGCAAGGGGGACAAACCTTGCTGGCCATCACTTTTTCCACCTTTTCAAGTGCTCTGTTTTTGAGGAGCTGATTTGTTTGGGTGGGGAGGCACCAGGAGGTTCAGGTTACCACACAAAAAGAGCCCATTGATCTTTCAGGGAGTTTCCTTCTTTTTTAGAAAATACTCCCTTTCCCCCTCAATAACTATTTTAGCTTTCAGAGGAAGAAAACAACCAGGCTTTAAGCCAACAACAGAGGTGAAGATGTGCTTGACATTCAATGCTAAGACCTGGGGAACGTGCCCAGGGGGAGGGTATAAATTCACCCCAACTCTGTCACGTTGCTGGTTCCCAAAACCCAAGAGCTGAAGTGGTTTGCAAAAGCGGGAAGATTTCCCACCCTTTTAGGCTGCTATTCCTGCTCAGGAAGAAATGGGTTCAGGAGCAGCCTCTGCATGACACACAATTCCTATCCACACCAAATCCATAGATCCCTTCCCTCCCAAAGCCAGCCCAGCTGGCAGGAATCTGCAACAAATCAACATGATCTAGAACAGCTGCAGGCTCTTCCCCCCACCTCCTCCCGCCTTTTATGTCCTGCTTTTATATTTTTTTTCAAGCCTACTCATCTGCTTTGCACTTTGACAGATTTTATTTCAGTGAAGAAAAAAAAACATAAAACCAAAAAAACCCAAACAAACAAGCAAAAAAGCAACAAAACCAAACCACTCGCACAAACAAATGATTAAAAAGTGAACTGGGAACATCCCCCCCTCCCCCGAGTAACCAGAGTTAAAAAACGATGTGAGATGTCCAACTTGATGCAGGCTGAAGTGTGCAATAAGAAAAAAAATAGCTGCTGGGGGGGAAAAAAAATCTTTAAGGAAATCACTTTGTTGTGTTAGTAGTAGAAACGGATGCCTTTGGAGAGCAGGCTGGTAGCAGATGTCTGCTGATGAAACGCAGGGCACATGAAATAGGGAGAGGTCACCACACACCATCAACTCCAGACAGATGTTACAACTTGGGACTCTTGGAGCACCAGCTTTTAGCACCTAGACTATTAACCCGGCTGCACAGGTTTTGGTGCTAAACCTGAGGAGTTCAGGAAAACCCTTTTCAGCGCTCAGCTGCCAGGTTTCCCCGCAGTGTATTTATTGCCTTTCATCCCCCCCCAGGCTGCAGAGGTTGGATCAAAACGTCCACCAGGGCTTTCAGCCCTCCCAGCACGGCAAGGGGCTTGTCACTGAAATAATCAATCAATCGATCGATTAAAAAAACGCCTTGTAAGTACACTCTTGGCAACCACACCGACCCAGGAGGAGCAAGCTGCAAAGCCGCACTCGCCGTCGTGAGAAGCAGGGCGGGTGAGGCTGGGGAGCCCGCTCCCCCGCTCACGCAGCCCGGGACGCGCTGCCTGCTCAGCCCACTCCCACCTGAGCAGCATTTTGGTTCAAAACCCCCCAGAAACAGTCCCGAGAGGCGCGTTACCTGCCGCCCCGCCGGGCCGCTCCCCCCGGGCAGGCCGTGCCCGGCTCCTCCCGCACGGGGCAGCTCCGCGCTCCCTGTGCCCCGGGGCACCTGCCTCGTCCTGCCGGGCTCGGCTCCTGCCTTCCCGCTCGTGGCTCGTTTTTAGGCTGGGCTGGGGGGAAGCACGATGCTAAAACGGATCTCTTCCCGAGGAATCGGAGGCAGGGCGAGCGGCTCCGGTGCTGGGGGAGCCTGAGGGGAGCGGGAGACGCGGCGCTGCCGCCTCGGGGCTGAGGAGAGAGGGCGGGAACCCGGGTCCTGAGGGAGCCCTGGTCCTGAGGGAGCCCGGTCCTGAGGGAGCCCTGGTCCTGAGGGAGCCCTGGTCCTGAGGGAGCCCGGTCCCTGAGGTAGCCCCGGTCCTGAGGGAGCCCGGTCCTGAGGGAGCCCGGTCCTGAGGGAGCCCGGTCCTGAGGGAGCCCGGTCCCTGAGGTAGCCCCGGTCCTGAGGGAGCCCGGTCCTGAGGGAGCCCCGCCGCTCCCCCGTGTGCCGGGCGGCAGCAGGGAGGCCTGCGGGAGGTCGAGGAACTCCTCCGGTTAGTGAGAGAGCTCCGGGAAGAGGCGGGCGGGTTGAGGAGCTTGAGGGGGAGAGAGAGAGAGAACAGCGGGAGTTTGTGGTTGTCCCCCCGTGCTGGGCGCTGGGGAGGCTGCTCCTTGAATCCTGGGGTCAGTTTGGGGACCCTCATGGCACGGAGGGGCTGGAGCGTGTCCAGAGAAGAGCAGCTGAGGGAGCTGGGGGTTCAGCCTGGAGATGAGGTGAGGGGAGACCTGCTGCTCTGCAGCTCCTGAGAGGAGGCTGGAGCCGGGGGGGTCGGGCTCTGCTCCCCAGGAACAAGTGATGGGACAAGAGGAAACATCCTCAAGTTCCTCCAGAGGAGGTTGAGATTGGTTCATGGGAACAATTTCTTCCCCAAAAGGGCGGTCAGGGCCTGGCCCAGGCTGCCCACGGAGTGCCCATCCCTGGAGGGGCTTCCCAAGCCCTGGAGATGGTGCTGAGGGACGTGGGGCAGGGGTGGCCTTGGCAGGGCTGGGTTAACAGTTGGACTGGGTGATCTGAGAGGTTTTTCCCAACCAAAACCATCCTGTAATTCTAACAAGTCCCTCTGCTTTCATATAACTGAAAATACCACGGGGGGAGGGATCACAGAGAAAGCTGGAGAGGGCTCTCCTGGCCTCATAAAGGCTGAAGCAGAAAAAAAGGTGACTCTAAAGAGCAGCCAACTTATAATTGCTTAAAAAAGGCTTTCTGTTTCCTGGGGCAAATAAAGCAAAGCTGAGACTGCGTGTTGTTTTAATAGCACCATGATACCCAGGTTTGTGTCATGGTGCCCCAAAGGCTGACTCAGCTCTTCCAGCTGTTATTTTCTTTGACCCAGAAATAGCCTATTTTGACCCTAAATAGGCCCATTCAAGTCCCAAAGGGACCTGAGGGAGGTGGGCTCCTTGCTTGAAGGTGGGCAAGGCAGCTCTTGAAGGGCTTTCAAGCCAAAGCAGCCCCAAAGATGCAGGTGTAGATCCACCTCTGGGTTGGGAAATTCCACTTAAGGTCAAGCCCAGTTGCCCCCCACTGCAGGAGGGGGTTGCTGGTGGGGAAGATCTGCTTTTCTGCTCTGTTTTAAACAGCCCCATAAAAGCTCTTTGCAGCTGCACAACCTAGACACAACACAACAACAAAAAACCCACCCCAAATCTTTGCTTTGGTTCTGTTGTTTATTAGCAGGCAAGACATTAATTTTCCCTGGTTTATCTTGATCTGTTCACCCCCAGATGCTGTGTCTGTGGAGGGATAGGGTACCAGCAGCTCATAAACAGGATGATAACATAATTTTCTATGTTTCAGGGAAGAAATACCAGCACTTTTATGGTGTACATTAGTGTAACAGGCTGGGTTTTTCTGTGGCCTGCATTTTATTTCCCATTTTTCATGGGTTGCTGGCAGCATTTTTCCTCCCAGGGGAGGCTGCAAGGCAAGCCCACCTCTAAAAACGAGCAGCTCTTCCACAAGCCTCTTCTGCCTCTTGGGGCTGGGGGAAAATAGGTCATTTCTGGAGTGAAATGGAGGATTTGGGGGTGAAATGTGCAGTTTGGGGGTGAAATGGTCACTCTGGGGGTCGAAATGGGCAACTTTACTGTCAAAATAGACTTTCTGGGTTGAACTGGATCATTTGGGGTTCAAAAGGGATGATTTGGGAGTGAAATGGACAATTTGGGGTGAAATGGGCCCATTTAGGGGTCAAAATAGGCAAATTTAGGGTCAAAATAGACTTATTCTGGGTTGAGAAGGATGATTTGGGGGTTCAAATGGGCCAATTTGGGCATGCAATTGCCAATTTGGAGGTGAAATGGCCAGTTTGGGGGTTGAAATGGGCAAATTTATGGTAAAAATAGGCTTTGTCTGAGTTGAAATGGACAATTTGGAGGACAAAAGGGCCAATTTGGGAGTGAAATGGACAATTTTGGCAAACTTGGGGTCAAAATAGTCTATTTCTGGGACAAAGTGGATGATTTGGGAATCCAAAAGGGCCAATCTGGGACTCAATGGTCCCATTTGGGGGTAAAATGGACAATTTGAAGGTCAAAATGGGCGAACTTAGGGTCAAAAAAGGCTGGTTTTGGTTGTTCTGAGCTCTCGGCTTCCTCAGAACAGGAATACAATGGATTTTGGTTTTAATTTATTGATTTTTAATTATGACTAGGTTAATATCTGGATGTATTTTAATCACTTGTGGCTTATTTGAGTGACTCAGCTCCTTTTGGGGAGCACGTTCCCTTTGGGGGAGGATGTTTTCTCCATGAAGCAAGTCCTGCTGGTTCCTGCACACTTGGCAATGAGGATTAAGTAATAAATCGGCCATCTCTATGGCAACAGATACACAGCCTTCCTTGCCAGGTGGATCACAGATAAGGACCTTGCATCAATTATCTTCTTCTGGCTGCAAGATGTAAAATATTATTCTTGGTGCCTTTCCAGGCTGTGATCAGCTGGGGCAGGTTATTCCACGGCCACGAGCCTGGGGAATCCAAGGGCTTCTTCCAGCCAGATCATGTGTCTCACGTGGGGTTGGAGTAATTAAATTCCCATTTATACCTTTGGGATAGCTGGAAAAGGGGAGTTGAGGCAAAGAGGGATGTTCAGGGCAATGATTATTCTGGTGATTGTGAAAAATAAAAGAAGAAAGGGCAATAGGAAGGGAGGGAACACGTTGGCCAAGATGTTGGAGCATCCATGGGTGAGGAGTCCTGGAAAAAGGGAAATGTAAAAAAAAGGTTATTGTGAAAAAAAAGACTCTTTCCTGCCAAAGCCCCACAGAAGCATCACGAAACCCTGGTGTGTTGGCTTTTCTGCCTGGTGTCTCCACTGTGCCTCACCCTCCTTCTCTTTCTCCATCAGGTGCTCTGAAACAAAGGGAATTCAAGGAGGAAAACTCGGCTAAAGGGCCAAGATGAGGGAACAGCCACATGTGCCCTGGGTGGCAGTGTTTGGCTTCCTACTCTCAGGCTGTTGCTGGGTTCGTGGCCAGCAGCAAGCAGGTAAGACCAGACACAAAGGTGCTGCTGCTCCACACACCATGTGGTTTTCTGAACTGGAATGTTGTGGTTTGCCTCCTGGGGCTGGTGTCCTAACTCATGTGGAGAAGGTCCAGGATGGGAGGAGCATCTTGCTTCTCCCTTCCCTGGCAGGGTAGGTTGCATGCTGTCCCCTCCTGTCCCCCAAGGGCTGTGGTGTCAGGGCGCTGCTGGCTGCCTGGGTTTCCTGTTGGGTTGTTTGGGTGAGGAGGAGAAGGAGGAGGAGAGACCAAGGTGACATCCCAACTAGAGCTTCCAGTGGGTAGAGCAGGAGCCCTTGGATGGGCAGCAGCCCTGTTGTGGCCATCCTTTTGTGCCCACAGCATGGAAGTGCAAAGGTAGGGAGCTTCAGGATTACTAAATTAAGGTATTAAACCCAATTCAGTCCCAAGGGGAGGAGGGAACTGTAGGGGATGGACACACCAACTGGGATGGTGGCTCTTGGAAGCCTTGACCAAAAATGCGCTGAGGAAGTTGGCTTGGAGGACAAGGGGGAGTGGATTAAAACTGGAAGAGGGGATATTGAGGTGAGACATGAGGAGGAAATTCTTCACTGGGAGAGTGGTGAGACACTGGAACAGGGAAGTTGTGGCTGCCCCATCCCTGGAAGTGTTCAAGACCAGGCTGGAGGGACTTGGAGCAACCTGGTCTGGTGGGAGGTGTCCCTGCCCATGCAGGAGGGTTGGCACTGGATGGTCTTTTAGGTCCCTCTAACCCAAACCAGTCTGGGATATGACTCTATGAAGATGCTGCTGGCTGTGGGAACACCATGTGGGATATTCTCTTTTGGCCAGGAGAGGGAGATAGGCTATGTCCTGTTCCAGCAAGCCACCTTCTTGGCTAAAGACAGCAGTTCAGTGGAGAACTTCTCCACTGAAACCTCCCTTAGGCTCCTTAGCCTCTCTCCTCATCCTCTTGGAGAAGTTCTGTGGTTAGGGAGACCCTTTTTGCAATCCCTTCTTTCCAAGCTGGTGGCTTCCACCAGAACCTCTCTTCAAACTGCTTTGGCTTCAACAGATCTGCAAGCTGGAGGCCCCAACAAAACGAGAGCCTCCCTCCATCCCTCCTCTCTTTGTGAACTCCCAGCATGGGAAGAGCAGCTTGGTTGTGTTCCCAGAAAGAAGCCCCAGAGATCAAACCTACCTTTCTCTTCCTGAAACTCCATCTGCTCATGGGGGGATGTCAGGGAAGGGCAGTGTGACAGGGCAGTGTGACATTGACCCCCCCACACGCCTCCCCTGTGTTGTCTTGCCTGATTAACCCTCACGCCAGCACCCTTGGGTTGTGTCCATCCCTGCATGACACCCAGCAGCACCACCAGGCTCTGCTCACCTGGGGGTTTGTGGAGAAGCATTAAAATGGATTCAATATCAAATAAATGAAACCCCAAACCACCCAACCCACACAGAGCACCAAAGCTCTTGGTCCCCAGAGCTGACCAGGCTGAAAGTCCAGCCCAACTTGGCCCTGATGAGTCTATCTGTCTCATCTGCCTCTCCTTGCTTAGTTGTGTCACCAAGCATGCTTTGATTTATTCCTTCTTCAGCACCAGCTTCTTCCATCCATGTGCACTGAAGTATGAGGTTTGTTTTTGACGGTGATGACAAATTATCCAACATTCTGGGGCTGTTTTCACTCCTGAGGTGACACCTGTGGGTCTCTGAAATCCTGTTCCTCAAGTAGATGGTGCAACCTCTGTGAGGTTTCCCTTTTGAGGCAGAACATCTCCATTCCAACTGAAAAATTGCACAACAAGGCACCCCTAAATTTCAGCTCCATGGTGGAAAACCAAATCCTGGAGCCATTTGCCATTCTGAACCACATTCTCCAAGCTGACACTGGCTCTGGAGTTGGCCCAGGAAAATGGTGGTGATGCCCTGGAGACCCTCTCCTTTGTCCCTGGAGTTACAGCATTATTTGCATCTTGGTGGCATCATGATGTGTGAAAACATTTAGTAAGCAAAACAACTCAACAGCCTAAAAACTAAAAGATAAAATTGGCTAATAGCAATGAGGTTTATTCCTAGCCTCTTTTTTCCAGTTCTTCTCCTGGTTTCACCTCCAGCTTTCAGAAGGTGAGAGCTGGGTGGGATTTCCAAGTGTCATTCTTTTGCAAAGAGTCTGAAATTGGAATTTTTTCACAAGATTGGAGAGTTTTAGCATGAAAAGAACTTGCTTTGGGGTTGTCTTCTCCTCCCTTGGTGCCACTGGAGGTAAATGACTTGAGGAGGACCAAGAGCAGCCACCAGGGCATTTTTGCATCTGCTTTGGTAAGTCTCACAGCACGAAGGTTAATGCCCTAAGAAAGGTGTGGGGTTTTGGTGTGTATCCATGTGGTCAGATGGCTCTGGCCACGACAAATCCAGTTGGATAATTGTGTCATGACTGATTCCATCCACCCCTCTTCTAACCTGGTTCTGCATTCCTTGGTTGAATATCCAGAGGGAAAACATGGACCAGGCCCCTCTGTCCCCTTGGTACAAAATCATGAATGCAGGACAAGTTCTGCCTGTCACAGGCTGGGAATTGTGTGGGTGGTGGAGTCAGAGAGGAAGAACAACACTCAAAACCTTCAACATTGTTTCTAACAAATGCATTTCCAGTAATAATCATTCATGCTGGGAGAGGCCAATTTATTTCTGCTTGAATTTCAATATGAATTTCAAATTTCCATATTTGTTTGAATTTCAATTTTCAACATTAGTTGAAGTTTGAATTTCAGTTTGAATTTCAGTTTTCAATACAAGGTTCTGTGTAAATTTCAGTTTTCAGTTTGAGTTTCAGTTTGAATTTCAGCTTGAATTTCAATTTTCAATATTACTTTCAGTTTGAGTTTCAATTTTCAATATGAATTTCAGTTTCAGCTTGAATTTCAATTTTCAATATGATTTCAATCTTAATTTCAGTACTAAGTTTTCTATAGAATGCAGTTCTTGATTCCTTATGTGCCTTAGAAAGGGGATTAAAACAGGAAAAGGGGAGATTGAGGTGGGACATGAGGAGGAAATTCTTCAGTATAAGGCTGGTGAGACCCTGGAACAGGAAAGTTCTGGAAGCCCCATCCCTGGAAGTGTTGAAGTCCAGGCTGGATGGGGCTTGGAGCAACCTGGTCTAGTGGGAGGTGTCCCTGCCCAAGCAGGGGGGTTAGATCTAGATGATCTTCAAGGTCCCTCCCAACCCAGCCTGGAATTCCATGATTCTAAATTCAGCCACTGTTCTTACCCAGCAGATTGCAACAGAGAGGCTGAAACATTCCCTGTGGCCAGTAAGTGGTGGCTTTTCTCCAAAAACACTGAGACTGTAGTGAGGAAATCTTCCATTTGAGCCCCCACCCACCATCTTCAGAGTGAAGTGCCACCAAAATCCACCTTTTCCTCCCAGAATCCTTGGGTGGTTCCTGGTGGAATGCTTTTCAGTTCCCCAGACTCCCGCCTTGCTGGGTTTTCTCCTCAGGTGCTACCAAAGCTGTCCCCTGTGACCTCAGCTCAGCTCTGGGTGGCCCTGGGAGCTGATATTCAACCAGAATGCAGAACTGAGGGGCCAACATCACCCCTCTCAAGTCAACACCCATTTTGTTTTCCCCCACCCTCCTGCTCCCTCCTGGTTTCCCAAGCACCGTGTTGGAGCACAGGACATCTGCATGTCCACCACCCATGTGTAATGCTTTCACCTTTGTGCCTTTCTTGTTTGTGTTGTGTTTTTTTTCAAGCTGAAGAGTCTGCTGACCTTATATTCCTTCTTGACGGATCAAACCACATCGGAAGTGCCCATTTTCCAGCCATCCGTGATTTCCTTGTAGATTTGATTGCCAGCCTCCCAGTTGGAGCTCAGCAGATCCGCGTTGGGGTGGTGCAGTATAGCCAGCAAGCCAGAACCGAGCTAGCCTTGAACAGCTTCTCCACCAAAGCAGATGTGCTGGATGCAGTCAAGGCCCTTGGCTTCCTCGGGGGGGAGGAAGCCAACACTGGTGCAGCTCTGGAGTTTGTGGTGGAGAACCTCTTCACCCAGGCAGGAGGCAGCAGGCTAGAGGAAGCGGTGCCTCAGATTTTGGTGCTGATCAGTGGTGGAGAGTCTAGTGATGATGTCAGAGAGGGCTTGTTGGCTGTGAAGCAAGCTAGGATCTTCTCCTTTAGCATTGGGGTGCTGAGTGCTGACAGGGCTGAGCTGCAGCAGATTGCTACTGATGGGAGCTTCGCTTTTACTGCCCTGGACATCCGTAACCTTGATGCTCTCCGGGAGCTGCTACTGCCCAACATTGTTGGAGTGGCCCAAAGGCTCATTTTGTTAGAGGCCCCAACCATTGTGACTGAAGGTATGTATGCCTCTTTAGCCTTTCCTCTAGGTTGCCAGCCAATCCAGCTCTTGCACGCTCTAAAAACACCTGTTTCTTTAATGTTGTTGTTATTATTGATTATTATCGTCGCGGTGCATCTTTCTGGGCTGGTTAAGGACAAGCAAATGGGAGAGACAAAATAGTCCTGAGGCTAATGTGCAGAAACTCGCTTTCCCACTTGGCTTGTCTTCTTGGGGGCTCCCGGAAAGCTGAGGAGGGACTTTGGAGAAGGACTTGGAGTGATGAGGGGGAATGGATTAAAATGGGAAGAGGGGAGATTTAAATGGGATTGGATTTTTGGAGGAAACTCTTCACTCTGAGGGTGCTGAGACACTGGAACAGATTGCCCAGGGAAGTTGCCTTGCTTAGGTGTAAACCCTAGAAGGTTTACCCCATTCCATAAGACCATGGGAAAGGAAACACTAGGTGACAATGTTCCCCTTAGGTCACTTGGTCACTCCTAAGTCCCTGTGGACATGATTTCTGGACTTGAGTCAGCAAAATGATCAATCTTTGCAGATTTCTTGGGATCCAAGTGCCAGTCTGGAGCTCTGCACCCACTGTGCAACTCCTGGTGTATGTTGACATGCACAACTGCATTCCAGATGTTTTCCTTCATCTGTGTCAAAACACAGTTGCTATCCTGTGGCTCAAACCAAAGGGGGGAATTTGTCTAAGAGGAATTTGTCTATAAAATGTCTTTAAAAATCAAAATGCTGTTTGAATGGCAGGATTCAAACTGTTGGTCCATTTTGGGGTTCATCTGCACTTGCGTGTTCTTCACTCCAAGTGCCAGCTTGTTTGTAAAGGTGCTACAGCAGGTGCTGAATGGAAAAGGGGGGATTTCCAAAGGAATTCCCTTTTCCCAGTGCCTTCCTGCCCCTCTGCTCCCCTGTCCTTCAGGTCCTGGGTGAGTCTGGAGGGTTAAATGAGATGAGGAGCTTCACTGCAGATGGCTGAGATGGCCACCAGGAGGGAGGTATACAGGCTTGGGCTTGATGCTGACACCCATTCCCAGCTTTTAGTCAAAGATGTTGATCCCAAATCCTTTGGAATTCCTAGAAGACTTGGAATTGGCTTGGAATTGGCTTTGCTGGGCTCTGGCTTGGACCCCAGGAGATTAATTGCTTTAATTGTGCCCATGGAAATTAGCCCCGTGGGGTGTTTCTTCCTGTGGGTTTTCCTTTCTGTTCCTGCCTTCTTCTTCCATAAGGAAACATCCTGCAGGATTTCAGAGCTGCAGGAGGAATGAATCATGGGAAGAGCAGTTCCTTCCCAGCCTCCCTCATCCCTGCAAAAGCCCCTTGAATGTTTCCCCACCAACTTCTATATAAAGTCAGAAGTTGCCACAGTCTCCATGTTTGGACATCTCTCCTGGGTGATGGAAAGCAGGGATTTCAGCCCTTGTTATCCCTCTGGAAACTTGCCTTGCCTTCTCGGAATAACTGATGAGGGGAATAAAAAAACCCTTGGCTGGAGGGACGAGTGCTGAAAATCTCCCAGCTCTGGGAAGGAGAGAGTTGAAATGAGTCCTTGTTGCTCTGGTTTGGTAGCCCAGGTTGCTCTGGTCAGCTGGGAGCCACTGGCAGCTCTAAAGCCCTCCTTGGAGTAGCCCAATCTGGTGGCGCTCACCCCTAGGGAGGATCCTGACCTTTGGAAGCACTGCTGGCCCTGGCCAGCTGGTGGCCAGCCAAGGGGGGACTGCAGCCAAGGCTTTGTTCTTTGTGTCAATCCAAAGTAAAGAGCCTGCAGGCAGAGGAGGCCTGGTGACCCAGGGACTGCCCTTCTCCATCTGGAGAGGGTTTGTCACAAGGGGTGTGAGATCTCACCATCCTGGGGCTCCTTTTCCTCTGTACTGGGTGTAGGAGTGACCTGGGGAGGTGATGGACCTGCTGCCTGGGATATTGACCAGGGAGGGAATGGTGTGAGTGAGAATCTTCCCAAAGCTGAGGGACTTGGGATTGTTAAGCCTGGAGAAGAGAAGGTTCTGAGACCTTGGAACACCTCCCAGTTCCTGGAAGGGCTCCAGGAAAGCTGGGGAGGGACTTGGAACAAGGGCAGGGGGAGGGATGAGATAAGGGGAATGGATTAAAACTGGAAGAAGGAGATTGAGGTGAGACATTAGGAGGAAATTCTTCACTGTGAGGGTGGTGAGACCCTGGAACAGGGAAGCTGTGGCTGCTGCATCCCTGGGCGTGTTCAAGGTGAGGCTGGATGGAGCTTGGAGCAACCTGGTCTGGTGGGAGGTGTCCCTGCCCATGGCAGGGGAGTTGGATCTAGATTATCTTAAAGGTCCCTCACAACCATTCCATGATCCTATGATACTGTCCATGGCTCAGTGCTTACAGGATACATGAGGGTTGTCCAAAGGATGGTGTGAAGATTATCTCCCATAATCATGACCACATCTAATGCTTTTATCACAATGGTCTTGGTCTTCTGAAATGGACATGAGCTATAGTAAAGATGAAGGTACTTTGGTTCCAGTGCCACACAACAGGGAATAAATGAGGAATAAAATGTAGGATGTGAAGACCCAAAGTCCAGGTACGTTAAGCAAGAAAGAGATTAAAACTGGAAGAGGGGAGACTTAGGTGAAATTTGAGGAGGAAATTCTTCAATGGGTGGATGGTGGGACACTGGAACAGGTGGAAGTTGTGGCTGCCCCATCCCTGGAAGTGTTTCAGGGCAAGTTGGATGGGGCGTGGAGCAACCTGGTTTGGTGGGAGGTGTCCCTGCCCATGGCAGTAGTTTGGAAGTAGATGATCTTTAAGGTCCTGTCCAACCCAAACCATTCTGGGATTTCTTATTAACCGTCTGATAGAACCCAAAAAAATGAATCCAGTTTTGGAAGCAAGACCCTTTAAAAGCTGTTGAGATTAACATCAAGCAAACCAGAAGTCCTAAATGTCCTCAGTTGTCCTAGAGCTGCTGCGCAGGGTGTGGTGAAGGCTTCCTCTGATATTCTGTCCATGTGTTCCTTGCAGTTATTGAGGTGAACAAGAAGGACATAGTCTTCCTGATCGATGGCTCAACTGCTCTGGGCACTGGCCCCTTTAACTCAATCCGTGACTTCGTTGCCAAGATTGTCCAGAGGCTGGAGGTTGGCCCAGACCTGATCCAGGTGGCTGTGGCTCAGTATGCTGACACAGTGAAGCCAGAGTTTTATTTCAACACCCACCAGAGCAGGAAAGACGTGATGGCCAACGTGAAGAGGATGAAGCTGATGGGTGGCACGGCCCTCAACACTGGCTCAGCGCTGGACTTTGTGAGGAAAAACTTCTTCACAAGTGCTGCTGGCTGCAGGGTGGAGGAAGGGGTGCTCCCCATGCTGGTGCTTATCACGGGGGGTAAGTCCAGGGATGCTGTGGACCAGGCTGCAGCAGAGATGAAAAGGAACAGGATTGTCACCCTGGCCATTGGCTCAAGAAATGCCGACATGGCAGAACTCCAGGAAATTGCCCACGAGAGGGATTTTGTCTTCAACCCCAATGACTTTCGTGTTCAGTTCATGCAAGCCATCCTTCCTGAGGTGCTCTCACCCATCCGGACCCTCTCTGGAGGAATGATTATCTCAGAACCACCATCAGGTAATTAATTGCCTTCTTCTAATTAAAGAGACATGGTTGGTATCTCTGTCAACTTCTATGACGTGTTGAGATAAGCATGGAAAAGCATTGAGTGCGTGTTTCTAAATGATCTCTCCTTGATTTGCACAATGTGTTGGTGTCGCAACCTTGTCCTTCCTTCCTAGAGATCCCACCCAGGTTTTGTCCCCAGCGCTTCAAGGGCTGGATGTGAAAGATGTGTGAGGGACTGAGGTGGTTCAGTGGAGGCTTCTTCTCTCACTTAGGGTTTGTGTAACCTACCAAGGAGAAACACTGAATGTGATCATCTCTTCCCTAGTCTGAGAATCATCTTGGGTGGGTGTTTGCTCAAGAAAGCTTAGAAGTTCCTTCTGAGGGTAGAGAAAAGGAACAAGTTTGTTCATGGGAGATGTTCAGAGCAGGCTGGCCTCCACACTTGGACTGAAACTAACCCTTTAAGAACATATTCACACTTATCATTGTCCCAGCTCAGGCCCTGAGAGGCCGTGGCAGTGTTGGTTTTATTTTCATGTCTTTAGAAGATGATCCCAAGCCCCATGAAGCCACTGGATTCTTTGTTCCTTGCCCTTCCCATTGACACCAGGAGGCTTTGGAAACAATCCAGTTGCTGAAGTCCTGCCTTCTGAGGCAGTTTCAGGAGCTGTTCCAGCTGGGTAGAGCTTTTATACCACATTTCTCAGGATTTCATTCCAAAAAGAGATGCTTGAGGTTTAATTATTGTTGCACTAGGTCCTATTTGAGCTTTATTTCTCTGTCCCATGGCACAGAAAAACTGGAAAACCAGGACTTCATCTGGCTCCTGAGGGTGTCAAACCACATCCATATTTTGCTTTTTTCTAGTTTCTCCAAGTAATTTAAACCCATACATGGAATTTTTTCAAGGGTCCTTCAAAAAAATTCAGCCCCCACACTTCATTTCCACAAAGAGCAGACATTTTTGAGCCAGCTTGCCAGATACTTTATCATTCATTAAGATTATTATCATGAGACTTAGCATTTAATAAGCTTGTTGTTTCTTTCCAGAATGGGCTTCCTGCTAACACAGGTTTGCATGGCTGAGCTTCAAACATGACATTTTTATTTTTCAATGACAATTAAAAATGTTCCTGAACTTCTTCCAAGCTCATTCGTGCAGCTTCTCCCTCTTTTTACCCCATTCCTTTTGCTCTACTCACCAGCTATTAATTCACTCCATAAAAATGACCATTAGTGGGAACATGACTGGTTTGTACACTGGGCAGTCATTTCAACTAGAGATTGTTTCTGGAATGGCTTTTTTTTTGGGAAAAAAAAATATATTACAGAAATCCAAGAGAATCCATAAAGTCTGGGACCAAGCCCTGGACTCCAAAGAGCTCATTTTTCGGTTTGAATATTTCAGTATTTATTATATATTGCCTTTCTGGCAAGGCAAGTTAGAAAGATGGATGAATATAACCATGTATTCATGGATAAATGCTACAATGGGAAGATGTTGTGGAGAAGGAGCATAAGTGGAGTCTTGGATCTGTTTTATATTTGAATATATTCTTTGGAGGAGGGCATTGGATGAGCCCACTCCCCAATTCTCAGAAATCTTCCTTCAAATTCAGGCATTTTTGGTCTGTCCCCTGGGCAGAAAGCACAGGGGGGTTTGGAGCTGTGGTGTCTCTGGGGAGATGTTCCAGGTCTGTATCTCAGATCATTGTAGAATCACAGAGTGGTTTGGGTTGGAAGGGACCTTCAAGGCCACCTAGATCCAATCCCCCTGCATGAACAGGGACACCTCCCATTTGACCAGGTTGCTCTAACCTGGCTTGGAACACTTCCAGGGTTGGGGCTTCCACAACCTCCCAGCTGTTTTTTAGCCATTCCCAGCCAGCTCCTTGTTGCTCCTGTGCTGCCCACGCTCTGATCTCCTCTCTTCTCCCCCCCGCTTTTTCCTCCTAACCCCGTTGCCACGCGTGTTTCTGCGCACACATGAAACCCAGTAATAATCCTTAATAATTCATCATAATAATTGCCATTTGCTGTGTTGTCTCACATTGTTTTCTGTGCTCTACTGCAGTTGAAGTAAGCCAAAGGGATATCATCTTCCTTGTGGATGGATCACTCCAGGTCGGAGATGCCAACTTCCCCTTTGTGCGGGACTTTGTTGCCACCCTAGTTAACTCCCTCGATGTCGGCAGCGACAAAACCCGCGTGGGTTTAGTGCAATTTAGTGACACTGCTCAGACCGAGTTCTCTCTCTCCTCCTACCACACCCGAGCTGACATCACCCACCACCTGGGCCAGCTGAGGCCCCGAGGGGGGTCGGTGCTGAACATGGGCTCTGCCCTCCAGTTCGTGCTCTCCAATCACTTCACGGAAGCTGGTGGGAGCAGGATCAATGCCCAGGTGCCCCAAGTCCTAGTGCTGGTGACAGCAGGAAGGTCTGCTGAGCCCTTCCTGCAAGTGGCAAATCAATTAGCTCGGGCTGGAGTGCTGACCTTTGCTGTTGGAGTTAGGAGTGCTGATAAGGCAGAGCTGGAGCAGATTGCCTTTAATCCCAGGATGGTGTATTTGGTGGATGATTTCAGTGCTCTGACAGCTTTACCCCAGGAGTTAACTAAGCCCATCACAACATATGTTAGTGGAGGTGTGGAAGAGGTTCCACTCGCCCCAACAGGTAATACCAGCCTTCCTTCATCTTGACTGCATGAAGTTAATCTCCTTTCTCTTGATTGTTTTCCACCATGTGTCCATCTTCACATGGCCCTGGGTCATCAAAGCTGGACTAAACCTTAAAAAAAAAAACACCTACATGGTTTGACACAACCAGCTCTTCATTTTCTTCAAGGCCAGGTTGGATGGGGCTTGAAGCAACCTGGTCTAGTGGCAGGTGTCCCTGCCCATGCAGGGGTTTGGATCTAGATGATCTTTAATGTCCCTTCCAACCTAACCTTTCTATGATTCAGGTCGTTGCTACCTGTCTTTCAGCAGGTCAGGACTGGAGGAGGATCCAAGTGAGCATGTGCCCACCAGTCACTCACTCAGGTGTTCCCATAATAGCATCACAAATTTCAAATGCATCCTGAGGTGGTGGGAACATGCACTTTTGGCCACAAGGAGAGGTGTGGGGAGGTTAAAGTCATGCCCAAGAGCATAGAGGGCCAAGGTCTAGCCAGGTAGAAATGGCCCAATACTTCCCCAGGGTCACTCTGTCACAAAGTGCTGTCCCAGAGGCTGGGTTGGACTCCAGGAATTCCAGGTGTATCGTCCAAAGCTTTGGGCAAGCTTAACCCTTTTTAAAGAGGTATTTTTGCTCATTAATTGTCTTATTGTGGCTAAGACCCAAAACCAGCCAGGACTGTTTATCCATAAAGAGAAATACCCAAGATGTCAGAACACAAAGACAGGAGGTACTTGGTTCTGCCTTGGGTGTTCAAGGAGATTAAGAGGGAACCAAAGAGAAACAGGTACAAGGGTCTTTTCTCCTCCCAAAGTCCCAGCTCATCTCTGGCAGCTACATCCCTGGAGCAGCCAACTGCTGATGTGACTCATATAATGGGACACAAGGTGTGATGTGACTGTCTGGTGCCTACATTTATGGGGTCTTAGGAGCTGTCCTTGCTTGCCTTTCCTCTTCAGATGATAAGTCAAAGTTTGGTCTTGGAATCCTTTGGTAAATGAAAATCACTTGCTTTGCATATTGAAACCCAGCTGATTTGCAGAGAAATGTCTAGGATGACGTGTAAGGAGACAAAAAAAGCTTTCATGTATAGAGAGATAAATGTATTTTACTCCTCTTTTCATTTGTGACTTTATTCTAGAAAGCAAGAAAGATATTTTATTCCTACTTGATGGCTCAGCAAACCTCTTGGGTAGCTTCCCTGCTGTCCGGGACTTTGTCCACAAAGTCATTTCTGACCTGGACGTGGGCTCTGATGCTACACGAGTGGCTGTGGCTCAGTTCAGTGACACCATCCAAGTGGAATTTGACTTTGCCGAGCTTCCATCGAAGCAGGACATGCTGCTGAAGGTGAAGAGGATGAAGATAAAAACAGGGAAGCAGCTCAACATCGGAGCGGCGCTGGATGAAGCCATAAGAAGGCTGTTTGTGAAGGAAGCTGGGAGCAGGATTGAAGAAGGAGTTCCTCAGTTTTTGGTCCTCCTCGCTGCTGGGCAATCAACCGACGAGGTGGAGCAACCATCAGACGCTCTGAAGCAAGCTGGAGTGGTGACCTTTGCCATCAAAGCCAAGAACGCCGACCCCAGTGAGCTGGAACGCATCGCTTATGCCCCACAATTCATCCTCAACGTCGAGTCCCTCCCTCGCATTGCTGAGCTGCAGCCAAACATAGTCAGCCTGCTGAGAACCATCCAGCTTCAACCAGCAGGTAGAGGGACCCCTGGGGTGTCCAAGAGGCTGCAAGACACCATTTACCCCCCTCCCAACTTAGTAACTGAGGCAGCTGGGCCTCTTGGTGTTTAAAACCATTATGTACAACCTGCTGTTGGATTTTCTTCTGCTCTGTATGTCCAGCTGTGGGATTTCCTGAGGCAGCTTTAATGGGAGAGCTAACTGGTCTCCCAACAGCAGTTGGGACAAGGAGAAATGGAATTATCTCCATGTCATCTCTCCAAGAAAGTCCTGGGCAGATGGACTTAGAATCATAGAAACATAAAGAAAGAGAACTGGAAGGGATCTCAAGGTGCCATCTGCTACATACCCTTGTCCTCAGAAGGTTCTTCTTGTCCCCAGCAGGTTATTCTTGTCCAGAGCCAGCTGACATTGGTCTGCTCTGTTCTGAACACCTTCCAGTGGAGGAGATTTCCCTCACCTCCACAACCAATCTGTTCAGTTCCTTTTATCCTCATCTGTCTGCAGTTTCCCTCAGTGACCAACCTCTGGCTCTCTAGTCATGATTGAAGCCTTCTCCATCTCTTTCCAACTTCTCCAAACATTTATGTCTTGTTGAGATAATTTTGAAGCCCTTTGGCTGTGCCCAACACTCATGAGCAGATATTCAGGATTTTCTTTTGAGGGACAGATAGTGTTCCTGCTTGTCCCACTTGACCCTGAAGCCAGCAGCACTTGGGGATGCCATCCCCAAGTCAATCAGTCAACCTGATTGACCCCTGATGGCCCAGACTCATGTTGGGTATTGCAGAGCTTCCCAGATCCCTTGGGAGAAGATGGCTTCTCCCAGCCTCAGGTAGGAGATGGCACCTGGAGTCCCTTGGCACCCTCTTTCCTATGGCTCCATGACTGTAGGACATGGTGGGTAGGGTTTCCACCCACTTCCACCCATCTGGAAGTCCCACCCATCCTGACACCTCTCTTGCCCCTCCCCAAGCTTTGGTCCTCCTTGAGCTCCGTGTCTGTGGAGAATCCCTGCAAGAGAGGATCTCACTTATACCCCTCTTCCCTTCCTTGTCTCAAACTCTAGTTGAGAGAGGTGAGAAGAAGGACGTGGTGTTTCTCCTCGACGGCTCGGATGGTGTCAGAAGAGGTTTCCCTCTCCTGAAGACCTTTGTCCAAAGAGTGGTGGAAAGCCTGGATGTCGGCCGCGACAAGGTCCGCGTCGCCGTCGCGCAGTACAGCAACAGCATCCGGCCTGAGTTCTTGCTGGACTCCTATGAGGACAAGGCAGATCTCCTCAGTGCCATCCAGGAGCTGAAGGTGTTGGGAGGATCTCCTCTCAACACTGGAGCAGCCCTCGACTACCTCATCAAGAACGTCTTCACGGTGTCGAGCGGCAGCAGGATTGCCGAGGGCGTCCCGCAGTTCCTCATCCTGCTGACCGCCGACCGCTCCCAGGACGATGTGAGGAGGCCCTCGGTGGTCCTGAAGACCAGTGGCACGGTGCCCTTTGGCATTGGGATTGGGAACGCCGATCTCACGGAGCTGCAGACCATTTCCTTCCTGCCGGATTTTGCCATCTCTGTGCCTGACTTCAGCCAGCTGGAGACGGTGCAGCAGGTGGTCTCCAACAGAGTCATCCGCCTGACCAAGAAGGAGATCCAGTCACTTGCCCCTGATCTGGTTTTCACATCACCCAGCCCAGGTGAGAAGATGTTTGTGTCTGCACCCAGAGCCAGAGGCCAAAAAAATGATGTTTTGGTGACATCATGGCTGCAACACAAACTGAGGACAGCCAAGATGGCCAAAGCTGAGTCTTCCAGGTTCATCTTGGTCTCCCTGTCCATGTATTTCCTTGATGTGCTTGGGGTTGGTAGGAGCTCTAGAACTCGGCCACCTTTAAGCCCAGTCCCTCAAGGTGGTCCATGTTGTAGCCACCCGGAGGACCCACCAAGCAAATGCTACAACCTTAGATCTTGAAGTTAATGGATTTTAAGCGAATGCTGTCCCACCTGGAATGGAATTCCATCCTTTAATGACACAGGGACACCTTCGCACCACTCTAAATCAAGGTCAGATTTCTGCTAAATGTGAGACCTCCTGATGGGTCTTACATTTGCCACCCTCATTCCCTGGGGGAAGGGAAACAGGAAGCAGGCATCAGAAAAAGGATCATGTCTTCCATTTCTGGTCTTGCTTTGAATGATATACAGGCTGGGATGAAGGGCACCCACCCCAGACCAGTCCCTTTGAAGTCCACCATCCTGCTCTGATTGTTCCTTCCCTTCAGAGCCAACCTGCTTCCTTCCATCCTCATTTATCCATGTGATATTCCACAATAATTCACACTCGGGCCTAAATTACCACTGCAGAAAACACTTTATTAGGAACCAAAAAGTCATCTTGGAAAGGCAGAAGTGGAGACAATAGCAGGAAAGAAGGTGTCCTACAGGACAAAGCCCAGGAGAAGTGGGTGGTACAGATTGTAAAACAACTTGCCCTGGGTGAGGAGCATAACCAGGAGGTGATTTCTTTGCGTGGCCATCCCATGAGGAATGATTGTTCCAGGTTTCCCCTTCTCCCTCTTGCTTCCTTTGCTCTAGAAGTTGTTCTTGCATTGCTCAGGATGCAGACTGGTTCTGTCTCTGCTGCCTCCTGAGGATCTACCACAGGGAACAGAACAACGAGAATCCTTCCCATGGCCAGAGGCATGGGGCAGTGATTGCTGAGCTTGGCTGCTCTCCATACGCACCTCCTGGTGCATCTCCTGACCTCTACCTTCTCTCCCACAGCTGGTGTGAAGAGGGACGTGGTGTTCCTGGTGGATGGCTCCCGCTATGCTGCCCAGGAGTTCTACCTCATCCGCGACCTCATTGAGAGGATCGTCACCAACCTGGACGTGGGCTTCGACACCACCCGCGTCTCTGTGGTCCAGTTCAGTGAGCACCCCCACGTGGAGTTCCTCCTCAATGCCCACTCCACCAAGGACGAGGTGCAGGGCGCTGTCAGGCGGCTGAGGCCACAGGGTGGCCAGCAGGTCAACGTGGGGGAGGCCCTTGAGTTCGTGGCCAAAACCATCTTCACCCGGCCCTCCGGGAGCCGCATCGAGGAGGGTGTCCCTCAGTTTCTGGTCATCCTGTCCTCCCGCAAGTCCGATGATGACCTGGAGTACCCATCCCTCCAAGTCAAACAAGTGGGGGTGGCACCGATGGTGGTGGCCAAGAATATGGATCTTGAGGAGATGGTGCAGATTTCCCTTAGTCCTGATTATGTCTTCCAAGTCTCCAGCTTCCAGGAGCTGCCCAGCCTGGAGCAGAAGCTGCTGACTCCTATCGAGACCCTGACTGAGGACCAGATCAGACGGCTGCTGGGAGATGTGCAGGTCCCCGAAAGTAAGGCTTGAGGCTGCTGGTCCAGGGAAGGTCCCCCAAATGTTCAAGAACTTCCCATCCTTTAGCTTTAAAAGAAATTTTTCAGATTGGTGGGATTTAGATCCAAGAACCTAAATACACCATCACTTTGGTTTCCAATGTCATAGAACCAGAGAGTCATAGAATCCCAGACTGGGTTAGAAGGACCTTAAAGATCATCTAGATCCAACCCTCCTTCATGGGCAGGGACACCTCCCACTAGACCAGATTGCTCCAAGCCCCATCCAACCTGGCCTGAAACACTTCCAGGGATGGGGCAGCCACAGCTTCTCTGGGCAACCTGGGCAAGTGTCTGACCACCCTCACAGGAAAGAATTTCCTCCTCATGTCCCACCTCAATCTCCCCTCTCCCAGTTTTAATCCATTCCCCTCATCCCATCACTCCCTGCCCTTGTCTAAAGTCCCTCCCCAGCTTTCCTGGCCTTCAAGCACTGGAAGGTGCTCTCAGGTCTCCAGGCTGAACACCCCAACTCTCTCAGAGCTGCTCCAGCCCTCAGATCATCTCCGTGGCCTCCTCACTCCATCAGCTCCATGTCCTTCCTGTGCTGGGGGCTCCAGACCTGGCACCAGCCCTGCAGGGGGGTCTCACCAGAACAGAGGGGACAGTCCCCTCCCTGGTCCTGCTGCCCATGTTTCTGTGGATGCAGCCCACAACATGGGGGGTTCCTGGCTTGGTTCCTGTTGAGCTTCTCATCCACCATCACCCCAAGTCCTTCCTAACTTGCTCTCTCCTGGCTCCCCGGCAGGTGTTCCTGGTGAGGAGAAGGACGTCGTGTTCCTCATCGACAGCTCAGATGCGGTCAGGCCCGACGGGCTGGCCCACATCCGGGATTTCATCAGCAGGATTGTGCAGCAGCTGGAAGTTGGGCCCAACAAGGTGCGGGTGGGCGTGGTGCAGTTCAGCAGTAACGTCTTCCCTGAGTTCCAACTCAAGACCCACAAGTCCAAAAATGCTGTCCTGCAAGCCATCCGCCGCCTCAGGCACCGAGGTGGGTCCCCGGTCAATGCTGGCAAAGCCCTGGACTACGTGGTGAAGAACTACTTCATCAAGTCTGCTGGGAGCAGGATAGAAGATGGAGTGCCCCAGCACCTTGTGGTCATCCTTGGAGACCGCTCCCAGGATGATGTCAACAGGCCTGCGAACGTCATCACCTCAACCAGCATTCAACCCTTGGGTGTTGGAGCCAGGAATGTGGACAGGAACCAGCTGCAAGTCATCACCAACAATCCTGAGAGGGTGCTGGTGGTGCAGGACTTCACGGAGCTCCAAACTTTAGAAAAGACAGTGCAGAGTATTCTTGAACAGCTTCCCATACCTACAACAGAAACCCCTGGGATTTTAGGACCTGGTAAGTCTGCTGTTCACCCTGGAGACTCTTCTGGACAGATGGAATTTGTATAATATGAAAGTGACAGAATAGTTTGGGTGGGAAGGGACCTCTGGAGACCATCTAGTCCAGCTCCTTGCCAGAGCAGGATCCCCTAGAGCAGATCCCACAGGGACACATCCAGGTGGGTCTTGAAGTTCTCTAGACCTTTTGATTCCCAACTGTTGGGTCACAGTGCTTGAGAGAAGACTCTGAAGGTCCTGATGAGTGTAGAGAAGAACAGACTTTGCAATGAGATGAGGGTGTCCATCACAGAAACTAGTGATGTTGTATGAAGACCCGTAAAGTCTTCTCTCTGAGGGTGGTGAGACACTGGCCCAGGTTGCCCAGGGAAGCTGTAGAGGCCCCATCCTTGGAAGTGTTCAAGGCCATGTTGAATGGGGCTTGGAGCAACCTGGTCTAGTGGGAAGTGTCCCTGCCCAGACAGGGGATTGGATCTAGATGATCTTTAAGGTCCCTCCAACTCAAATAATTTCATGTTTCCATGAAATATGACCTTCATTCTTGGATGTAGAATCGTGCTAAAATCAACTCCTCCAAAGGTGGGAAGGAGAGAGAAACACAAATCTTCACCAGCCACTGAACATCTTCAGTCTTAGAAGTACCACACTAAGGGGTTTTCTTTCCAATGTTCTCAGGAAGTAAGAAGCAAGCTGACATCGTGTTCTTGCTGGATGGCTCCATCAACCTCAGTAGGGACAACTTCCAAGAAGTTCTCCAGTTTGTCTACTCTGTGGTGGATGCCATTTACAGGGAGGGTGACTCCATCCAGGTGGGTCTGGTCCAGTACAACTCAGATGTCACTGATGAGTTTTTCCTCAAGGACTATTCCACCAAAGCTGAGATCTTAGATGCCATCAACAAAGTTGTCTACAAAGGTGGCCGGGTGGCAAACACTGGAGCAGCCATCAAGCACATCCAGGAAAAGCACTTTGTCAAGGAGGCTGGCAGCCGAATCGACCAGAGGGTGCCCCAGATTGCCTTCATCATCACAGGTGGGAAGTCCTCAGATGATGGGCCAAGTGCCTCCTTGGAGATTGCCCAGAAAGGCGTAAAAGTCTTTGCCGTGGGCGTGAGGGACATCGACCTGAAGGAAGTCAGCAGGCTGGCCAGTGAGAGTGCCACGAGTTTCAGAGCAGCCACAGCCCAGGAGCTGTCTGAGCTGAATGAGCAGGTCCTGGTGACACTGGAAGCTGCCATGGAGGAGAAATTGTGTCTAGGCACATCAGATGTCACAAGAGGTAAGCATGACGATCATAGCATGGTCAGGGTTGGAAGGTCTGGAGTCATCTGGTCCTGCTAGAGCAGGGTCACCTCCAGCAGATCCCACAGGAACACGTCCAGATGGGTTTGGGATGTCTCCAGAGAAGGAGACTCCCCAGCTTCTCTGGGCACCCTGTTCCAGGCCTCTGCCACCTCACAGTCAAGAAGTTTCTCCTCGTGTTTAACTTGAACATCCTCTGCTCCAGCTTTGTTCCCATTGCCCCTTGTCCAGCCACTGGACACCACTGAGAAGAGTCTGGTCCCACCCTCCTGACACCCCCTGGAGATACTTCTAAGCATTGAGGAGATCCCCCCTCAGCCTTCTCCAGACTAAACAGCCCCAAGTCCCTCAGCCTTTCCTCCTCAGAGAGATGTTCCAGTCCCCTCATCAACTTTGTGGACTCTTTCTGGAGTTCCTTTGGACTCTTGGAGTTCCTGGACTCCTCCTAACAACTCCCTGTTCTTCCCAAACTGGGAAGCCTAGAATTGGACCCAGTTCTCCAGATGTGGCCTCACCAGGGCAGAGCAGAGGGGCAGGAGAACCTCCCTTGACCTACTGGCCACACTTTTCTTGATGCCACCCAGATGTCATTGGCATTCTTGGCCACCAGGCCAAATTGCTGTCCCATGGGTAACTGCTTGTCCACTCTCTCTTCATTTCCTTCTCAGATTGTGACCTAGATGTCATCCTTGGTTTTGATGTCACGGATGTTGGCCCTGGCCAAAACATCTTCACCTCCCAGCGAGGTCTGGAGTCCCGAGTGGAGACCGTGCTGAACAGAATAACTCAAATGCAGAAGATCAGCTGCACAGGCAACCAGGCACCCAACGTCAGGGTGGCCATCATGGCCCAGGCTCGGGGGGGACCTGTGGAGGGCCTGGACTTCTCCGAGTACCAGCCTGAGCTCTTTGAGAGGTTCCAAGGCATGCGCAGCCGTGGGCCCTACTTCCTCACTGCAGACACCCTGAGGTCCTACCTCAACAAATTCAGGTCCACGCCCTCTGGGAGCACCAAGGTATGTCACCAGCAAGGCCTCTGGGATTGTGGTGGCCAGGGGATCATGGAATCACAGAATGGGTTGGGATGGAGCTTAAAGACTATCTAGCTCCGCTCCCCTGCCATGGGCAGGGACATCTCCCACTAGAACAGGTTGCTCACTTGAACACTTCCAGTGATGGGCCTTCCACAGCTTCTCTGGGCAGCATGTTCCAGTGTCCCACCACCCTCACAGCGAAGAATTTCTTCCTCATGTCCCACCTCAATCTCCCCTCTTCCAGTTTTAATCTATTCCCCTCATCCCATAACTCCTGCCCTTGTCCCAAGTCCCTCCCCAACTTTCCTGGAGCCCCTTCAGGCACTGGAAGGTTCTCTGAGGTCTCCTCAGAACCTTCTCTTCTCCAATCTGAACAACCCCAAGCTAACTTCTGATGTATTTTAGTTGGCAAAGCAAGTTCCCCCATCTCCTCTCCTCATGGAACATGTCTTGGAAGAAGGCCCTTCACTTGCACGTGGATGGTGTTTCCCACCTGGAATATTCTGACCTGAATATCTTTCTCTCCCAGGTCATCATCCATTTTACGGACGGGGCAGATGACTCCATGGATCAGCTGGAAGCTGCTTCATCTGCTTTGCATGCAGAAGGTAACTTGCTTACTCCTCAGGGCAGTACTTTGAGTAACAGAGTGGTGGGGGTTGGAAGGGAACTCTGGAGATCCTCCAGTCCAGCCCCCTGCTAGAGCAGGGTCACCTCCAGCAGATCCCACAGGAACACGTCTAGATTGGTTTGGGATGTCTCCAGAGAAGGAGACTCCACAGCCTCTCTGGGCAGCCTGCCCCAGGACTCTGCCACCTTCATGGTCAAGAAGCTCCTCCTCATGTTGAGATGGAGCTTCCTATGGTCAAGTCTGTGCCTGTCCCCTCTTGTCCTGCCACTGGGAAAAAGACTGGACCCATCCTCCTGACACACACCCTTGAAGGACTGACAGCATTGATGAGTCTTCTCCGACTAAACAGTCCCAAGTCCCTCAGCCTTTCCTCCTCAGAGAGATGTTCTAGTCCCCTCATCAACTTTGTGGACTCTTTCTGGAGTTCCTTTGGACTCTTGGAGTTCCTGGACTCATCCCAGCAGCTCCCTGTCCTTCCCAAACTGGGAAGCCCAGAACTGGACCCAGTTCCCCAGATGTGTCCCCCTCAGGGCAGAGGGACAAGAGAACCTCCCTCAACCTACTGGCCACACTCTTCTTGATGCCCCCCAGCACACCACTGGCCTTCTTGGCCACCAGGCTCATGTTCAGCCTGATGTCCACCAGGATCCCGAGCTCCTTCTCTGCAGAAGGTCACCCCTACCTTGTGCTGATACAGGGGGTTGTCCCTCCCCAGCTGCAGGACCTCACCCTCCTCCTTCTTCCCCTTCCAGGTGTCCATGCTCTCCTCTTGGTGGGGCTGGACCGGGTGGCCAACTTTGACCGGGTGATGCAGCTGGAGTTTGGTCGGGGCTTCACCTACAACCGGCCCCTACGGGTGAATCTCCTGGACCTGGACTTCGAGCTGGCCGAGCAGCTGGTGGGTGCCCTGGCTCCTCCTCGGGGACCCCTCTGCAACCCGGGGGGGGCTTCTCCACCAGGAGACAACCTGGGGGTTTGACACACCCCTCCCTTTTTTGACACCCCCCCCTTGTTTGACAGTCCCTCCTTTGTCGTCGTCCCCCCCTTTGTCGCCCCCTCCCCCTTTGTGGCCCCCCCTTTTGTTGCCGTGCCCTTTGTCGCCGTCCCCTCCCCCCCTTTGCCGTCCCCTCCCCCCCATGCTGTCCCCACCCCCTTTGCCCTCCCATCCCTTGCCCCCCCTCTTTGCCCCTCCCCCTCCCTTCGACATGGAGAGGGAATTCTTCCCTCTGAAGCTGCTGAGACCCTGGCCCAGGTTGCCTGGGGCAGCTGTGGCTGCCCCATCCCTGCTCGTGTTCCAGGCTGGATGGGGCTTGGAGCACCCTGGGCTGGTGGGAGGTGTCCCTGCCCATTCAGGGGGTGGATCTGGATGATCTTGAAGGTCCCTCCGACCCACCCCATGGCCGTCCAGCTGCGCCCCCATCAGGAGCAGCGGGGCCAGCTCCTGGGCTGGCAGGAGCTGTGGGGCTGTGCCAGGTCTCCAAGCCCGTGTCCCATGTTCCTCCCCAGGACACCATCGCCGAGAGGACGTGCTGCAAGGTCCCGTGCAAGTGTTCCGGGCAGCGAGGGGACAGGGGCGTGCCCGGCCCCGTGGGACCCAAGGTAGGTCACTCCATCTGGGGACAAAGAAAGGGTCCCTGTGCTGGGTGGGGGTTACCAGGGTGGCGAGGTGCAGGCTGTAGGAAGTGTTGGATTCAGAGGGAGGTCACAGAGCTATGGAAGCAACCCAGAACCTTCTCTCTTGTCTTCTAGGGTGCCACAGGTGACCTTGGCTATGGAGGCTATCCTGGTGACGAGGGAGGACCGGTGAGTGGCTGCTCCTGCTCTGCTCGCCTTAGGGACCTCACCACAGCCAACAGCTGGAGGCTTCTCCCTACATCCTGGGCATGTGGTTGTGGATCAAACCAGAGAGCAACCAGTTGGGTTTCCCTCACCTTGATGTCCTGGTCCCAGCTGCTTCTGGGAAAAGGGCAGTTGGGAGCTGGAGAAGGCACACAGGGGGAATAATTCCCATTACTTGATGTGACCCAGCTCTGTGCTGGTCCTCCAAGGCAAGAGGGAATTTCTTTTCATGGCAGTGGAGACAGCAGGACTCCCATGAGTCCTTAAGGTTTCATCTTGCCATTTTATTTTGGAAGGAGAAGTTTTATAAAGCTCTTTCCCAGCTGAGAGTTTGGGAAGGATGGTTCTCTCAATGATGTTCTCGTGTTGACCTTCAAAACCTGATGTTCTGATTGCTTCTGTGCTTCCAAGCCACCTCCTGCTCCTGCAGGAACCTGCTCAGCAGGCAAATCCTGTAACATTTCTGGAGAATAGTCATTTATTTTCCCCTTCCATGCAACAGGGCGAGCGGGGACCACCAGGTGCCAACGGGACACAAGGTTTCCAGGGCTGCCCTGGCCACAGAGGAACCAAGGTAGGTGTGGAAGGAGCCTGCATGGAGCAGAGTGAGAGTCCAGCTGCTGGGACTCATCTACCACTGGCTGCAGGGAGGAAAGAAGGTCTGTGGAGAAAGAGCAGCTCCCCATGAGCATGAGCTGGGCAGGAGAGTAATTCCCTTTTCTTCTCTCTAGGGTTCTCGGGGATTCCCAGGAGAGAAGGTACGGAGCTCTTTCCTCACATGTATGGACACATCCATGTCCCCCTCCCTGTTCCCCTTTCCCTCCTTGAACCTTTGCCCCTCACCTCTCTTCTGCAGGGTGAACTGGGAGAAATGGGTCTGGATGGCATTGATGGAGAAGAGGTTGGTCATTTGAATTCCTTTTCTAATGAAATGCTTTGGTGGAACAGCCAAGAAGCTCCTGGAAACCCACAAATACCCTCCAATCTCTCTCTTTTTTAGGGAGACAAGGGCTTGCCTGGCTCCTCTGGAGAGAAGGGATACTCTGGCAGGAGGGTAGGCTTTTAGCACATGTCCAACCTGGTGGGATGGTGAATTTTGAGGCAGGGGAGGGACCTCTGGCTCCCTCTGGCTAATTCTTCTCTGGCTGATTCTCCATCTCTTCCCACAGGGTGATAAGGGAGTAAAAGGAGAACGAGGAGAACGAGGCGACCGTGGGCTCCGTGGAGACCCGGTAACTATTGACTGCTGAGGCACCTCCTTGGTGGCTTTTCTGTCTGAAAACACAAAGAACATTTAATCTAACGCAGCCAACAGAGAGCAAAGAAGAGCAGAACTGTTGGTTCTGCAGCAGAGCAGGTGCTGGTGTCTAACTTCCATGCCCCACTTATGCACATGTTTCTCGTTGCTCTCAGGGAGACTCAGGAGCTGACAATACCCAGCGGGGACTCAAAGGCCAAAAGGGTGAAATTGGACCCATGGTAAATTTCTTTGTTGTCTTTTGTTGGGTTTTTTCAGGAGGGGACAGAAAAAGGAGGAAAAAAAAGTCAAGTTTTTTAAACTTCTCGAGCTTTGTCAGATGGATGTCCAGTAGAAAAATGTTGTTGGTTTGCAATCAAAACTTTCACTAGGAAGACCTCAGTTTAGAAGATGTTTTGTGTTAAAAGTGCTTTAAAAAAAACCACAACTATATTATTTTACAATGTCTCTTGGGATTGTCACCGGAAACAACTTTGTACTTGGAAATTAACTTTGTGTGTCCCTGTGGGTCAGAAAACTGTTAAGATGATACCAAAAGGCCACCAGGTCTACCTGGTAGTCATGGCCACCAGGTCTCCCCAGCTGCCCAGCACATACACCCCAGCAAATCTAAAAGTCCTGATTCATCTGAAACCTCTGGAGAAGACAAACCAAACCAAATCACACTCTCCTTGGAAAGTTTCCAAACCCATTTGTTTTATGTCTGCTCAGAATAAAAGTGGGTCTTAAAATGTCCGCAAAGACTGGGAACGTTGGCTTGCATGAGCTCAGAAATGTGATGGAAAGTCTCCTGGAGTTGTTGAAAGGGTTTCCACCTGTATGGGAATATGAAGGAACTTGTGTGAGAGAACCAAAGACCCATTTTTTGAACACTGAACTGATTTTCCCTCCTCATCTTAGAACTCTCACTTGACTTCTGCTTTTCCCCCAGGGAGAGCTGGGACTGGAGGGGGTGGCCGGCCAAGCTGGTGGAGCTGGGAGGAAGGTGAGCTGCCAAACACCACCTCTGGGGGTAGATCTGGGGATCCAGGAAGGAGAAAATGTGTCATAGTTTTGGAGAGCTGGCCGAGTGGGTGGCTCCCTCCCTGGTGGTTTAAATTGCTGAAACATCATTTTGGACTTGGAGAAACATGGATCTAAAAGTAGCAGAGATGTGAGTCCTTCCCTGCCTCCATGACAAGCCTCCTCTTTTCTCCCTCCTCAGGGGATGACAGGACGAAGGGGACCCATAGGAGTTAAGGTCAGTGGTGGTGGCCCAGCTGTGAAGCAGGCCCCCATGCCCTGAGGTCCCCTTTCATGGTGACCCCCCTACGCTAACCCCTCTTGTCCTGCCTTGCACTTCAAGGGTACCAAGGGTGCGCTGGGCCAAGCAGGACCAGCAGGAGAACAAGGCATGAGAGGACCACAGGTCAGTGAGCTCTACAGGCCTGAGAAGGCAAAAGAAATGTCTTCTCTCGTGATGCTGCTGCTGCATCACAACTGCTCTCTCCAAGAGTCCCAGACTGTTGCTCTGTGTCCTGCCCTGGGCCATCAAGGCTGCCATTGCCTTCACACCACCCAAGGCGTGGTTGAAAACCACCTCTTGGGCACTGCAGCGTTTCCTGGCGTCTTTCTGAGCTTTGATACAGTCTCCCTTTTCTCGCCACGCAGGGGCCATCAGGCCAGCAGGGCACACCAGGCATCAGAGGAGAGCAGGGAGTTCCTGGACCCAGGGTAAATCCCTTTATCAAGTGCTTGGAGATGCACCAGCCTCAGGAGGACCTGGGTTTTGGGCTCACCCAATCCCTAGTTCCTGGCACCCAGTTTTTATCAACACATTGCCAATGTGCTCCTCTCCCTCTTGCTGTTCCAGGCTGGTGGTGGACCACCAGGAACCCCAGGAGAACGGGGCAGGATTGGTCCCCTAGGGCGAAAGGTACGTCTTGAGAAGCATGGAGCACCTAAACCAGCAATGAAAACCTGAGAAGTCCCATGCTTTGGTGGGAGCTGGCAGCTGTCTCATGGCCAAGAGAACCCTTCCATGGCCAAGAGGACCCTCCCACAGCCAAGAGAGCTCAACTTTGCTTGGGGGTTCCAGCACATGTTATAACAGATGCTCCTGCTTTTAGGGAGAGCCTGGAAACCCTGGACCGAAAGGGCCAAATGGACAGCAAGGTCCACGAGGAGAGATGGTAAGTGTGGCCTGGGCTGCACCTGGGGCCTTTTCTATTAAACCATTCCCATGAATGACCTTGGCTTCCCAATTTTAGGGTGATGATGGACGAGATGGAATTGGTGGCCCAGGTCCTAAAGGCAGGAAGGTAGGTGTAGGCTCTGCCTCTCCCTTGGGTTGCCCTCCAGGAACCAGCTCCTCCAAGGAGGAAAATGGGATGGGCTTTTTGTCCCTTTTAGCCAGAAAGCTCCAGGAATGTCTGTGGGACTTGGAAAACAAGGCACCAGCACCTCTGGCAGCTCCTCTGCAGCTGGCATTGGCCTTGGAGGAGCAAGTAGAGCAGATGTTGGATGTTGTTGTTGATTCAGTGAGGAGAATCAGGGTAATTTTCTCCAACCCTCTAATCCAGATAAATCTTTGTGCTGTTTCAGGGAGAACGTGGCTTCCTTGGCTACTCAGGACCCAAGGTATGGAGCAACCATGAGCCATGGATCCATCTTCCAAGGAATGCTGTCACTCGCTGTGGTCCTGTGCAGATGTAGAGCTGCTGTTTGTGTTTCTCCTCAACCAGGGTGGACCTGGGGATCGTGGTGTTGCTGGAGGCCCCGGCCCTAAAGGAAACAGAGGCCGCAGAGTAAGTTGGACATGATTTCTCTCCCCCTACATGGATGGTCTGGAAAGTCTTTTCCCTCTTTTGACCTATTTTCCTGGCAGGTGGGCATGGAGAGGATTTAGTTGTTCCCTCTTTCTAGGGAAATGCAGGAGATCCTGGGACACCTGGTCAGAAAGGAGAGGTTGGATACCCTGGACCATCTGTAAGTGAGAAATAAGATGGGCTCTTCCCTGCCACTAAGATTGTCCCATGGCAACCTGCCACTTCCAGTTCCTTCTGGGAAGTTCTCAGCTCTTCCAGTTCCTACTGGGAAGTTCTCAGCTCTTCACCATTTCTGATTGCACATGGATATGGTCCATGAGTGGCCCTGAGCTCCTCTTTTTTGCTTTGGCCTCAGCCAGTTTTGCTCCTCATGGGGCAAAACCTGTTTCCCTGGAATCACAAGTGAATCCAGGGGGGTTTCCCTTTGGATTCCGTCCCCTCCCCTGCTGTTAAGTTCTCATTCCTTGGGCTGATGACACAAACCTCCTCCATTTCACTCTTCTCTTTCCAAACAGGGGCTGAAAGGTGACAAAGGAGAGTCCAGAGATGTAAGTGGGACCTCAGCTGTCTTTTGCTTTGCAAACAAGCTCACCTGGCTGAGTCACAACTCTTTCTCTTTCCCTCCCCCCCCTCTCTTTTTGGGTTGGTCTTCTCCAGCAATGCGCCCTGGTGAGGAACATCAAGGACAAATGCCGTGAGTAGCTTTACTGCTCCCCTCCCATTTCCCTTCCATGTCCCTCAGCCTTTAGAAGACACACACTGACCAAGCTGCTTCTTCTCCCCATCTTTCCACAGCTTGCTGCTATGGTAAGTCCCCTTCAGAGCTTTGAACCCCAGCATGACCATCTACCAGGATGGTTTCTCTCCCCGCCTCCATGCTTGAGGACATCAGGCCTCACCTGGAGGACCCAGACACCTCTTTGGGGACCTCCTTTGTTCCCAACATGTGTTTGTGGCAGGTCCCAAGGAGTGTCCTGTCTTCCCCACTGAGCTGGCCTTCGCTATCGACACCTCCTCTGGGGTGGGGAGGGAGGTTTTCAACAGGATGAAGCAAACTGTCCTCAGAGTGGTCAACAACTTAACCATTGCCGAGAGCAACTGTCCTCGGGGGGCCCGGGTGGCCCTGGTCACCTACAACAACGAGGTCACCACCGAGATCCGCTTTGCCGATGCCAGGAAGAAATCCAGCCTCCTCCAGCAGATCCAAAACTTCCAGGCCACCCTGACCACAAAGCCACGTAGCCTGGAGATTGCCATGTCCTTTGTGGCCAGGAACACCTTCAAACGGGCCCGAAGTGGCTTCCTGATGAGGAAGGTGGCTGTCTTCTTCAGCAATGGAGAAACCAGAGCCTCTCCACAGCTCAGCGAGGCCGTGCTGAAGCTCTACGACGCTGGGGTCATGCCCGTGTTTCTCACCAGCAGGACAGACCCAGTTCTCACCCGAGCTCTGGAGGTTGGGCTGACTAACCCTCTCCTGCCTTTTCTCCTCATGATCTTAGTCTGGTTTGGTGGAGAGATGGGTGGTGGTGGGCTCCCAAGAGCTGTTGGGAGTGGGGGGTAGTAATTTCCCAGGGGGTGATGGTGGTGGCCTCCCAAGGTGTGGTGGTGGTGGGCTCCCAGCAGGTAGTGGTGGTGGTGGGCTCCCAGGGGGTGGTGGTGGTCCTGCTGAGAGGAGAATCCCTTGGAGTTGTGGATGGTCCTCTCCTAGTCTGAGCTGAAGATCCTACCCCGTTCTCCTCTCTGCATCCCGCCAGATCAACAACACAGCGGTGGGACATGCCATTGTCCTCCCAGCCAACGTCAACCAGCTGAATGAAACCATCAGGAGGCTTCTGACATGCCACATCTGCCTGGGTAAAGCATCCTAGCCCTCCTCCTCCAGGCAGTGCCACATTCTTCTGGGGTGTCCATGGGGCAGAAGGGAAGCCCAGTTGGGCATCAGCCCTTGTGGTGCTGAAGACCAAGGAGCCATCTTAGGTTGAGGAGCAAACGTTGGGGTGGTGGGTAAGGCTGGTTCCTCCAGGTGAAACCTCCTGTGGTTCCTCCTCAGATGTGTGTGAGCCTGATCCTGCCTGTGGCTTCGGTGCCCAGCGCCCCGTATTCAGGGACAGAAGAGCAGCCCCAACAGATGTAGACACTGACATGGCCTTCATCATGGACAGCTCGGAGTCCACCACCCCCCTGCAGTTCCATGAGATGAAGAAGTACATTTCCCACCTGGTCAGCAACCTGGAGATCAGCTCAGAGCCCCGAGCAGCTCAGCACCACGCGAGGGTAGCAGTTCTCCAGCAAGCTCCTTATGAACATCAGACCAACTCCACCTTCCCCCCAGTCCAAACCGAGTTTTCCCTGACGGATTATGGCTCCAAGGAGAAGATCATCAACTACCTCCACAACCAGATGACCCAGCTCCATGGCACCAGGGCCACGGGCAGGGCAGTGGAGCACACAATAGCTCACGTGTTCGAGAGTGCCCCAAGCCCCCGAGACCTCAAAGTCATCATCCTGATGATGACTGGGAAAGTGGAGCAGCAGGAACTCCAGCACCTGCAGAAGGTTGTGATGGATGCAAAATGCAAAGGCTACTTCTTTGTTGTCCTGGCCATTGGCAGGAAGGTGGATCCCAAGGACATCTACAGCCTGGCCAGCGAGCCAAATGATGTCTTCTTCAAGCTGGTTGACAAGCCAGGAGAGCTCCACGAGGAGCCCTTGCTGCGCTTCGGGAGGCTGCTGCCATCTTTCATCAGAAGTGAGTAGAGTGTGGTTCCACCATGGGACAAGGTGGGGCCTCCGAGGGGTTCCTCTGCCAGCTTTGGGTGGCTCCAGGATTTGGGGTGGGGGACTCAGGTTGAGCTCTGGAGCTGCTGACAGAAGGAGCAGATGAAGGGAATTTGGTCTTGAAAAATGTGGATCTCAGCTTGGCTGGAGCCTCTAGCCTGGATCTCCAGCTGGACCTACAGGTCCTAAGGAGAAGCAAGAACAAAATGAGCCTTTTCTAGGAAATCTTACCTCACAAGCCCTGGGAATCACTCTGCATAGATTCGGGAATGTCTTGCACAAACTAGGAAGCCAGACATGAGCAGATATTCCCCTGGAGATAAATGTTGAGGTTCTCTTGGTTTACAGGAGGGCTGGAAACTTCTATCTCCTGAAAAGAACCCACATGGAGTGGGTGGTTGGATCTGCCTTGTTCTGAGGCAAGTGTTTATTTGTGCAACGATGACATCCAACCCTCTGGTATCTTGTGTTCCAGCTGGGAATAACAAACCTCCCAGCCTGGGATGCTCCACTAACATCCAAAAGATCTTCCATAGCTTTGATCACAGCAAGATGGTCTTGAAATCCAGAAGAAAGAAAAGGGTGGGGATGTTGGTGGCCACCACCCTCCAGACCAGCGATTCTGTCTCGTCTCCAGGTGACTTTGCTTTCTACCTGTCGCCAGAGATGAAGAAACAGTGTGAGTGGTTCCAGAGTGACCAGCAAGCCAAGAGCTCCAGGCCACAAGTAGTGTAAGGAGTGGTTGGTCTGGGAGTGGTGGGACCAGGAGGATGGATTAAGATGGGAAGAGGGGGGATTTAGGAGGGAATTGTTCACTGGGAGGGTGGTGGAACCCTGGAAGTTGTGGAAGCCCCATCCCTGGAAGTGTCCAAGGGCCAGTTGGATGGGGCTTGGAGCACCCTGGGCTGGTGGGAGGTTCTTGGGTGATCTTGAAGGTCCCTCCCAGCCCACCCTGTGGTTTCCTGGAGAGGTGTCCCCATGGCTGGCACTGAGCTGCCCTGTCTCGAGAAGGTTGAGCTCCTTGAAGAACGTGCTGCAGAGCCACCTCCTGACCTCCCTCCCAGCCCTGGGAAGGTGGTGGACAGACCGATGTCTGCCCAGCAAGGACCCCTGGCTTGGGGGGGTCCTTCCCAATGATGTCCATGTCATCTCCCCCCGCCTTCCCAAGCTCTGCTGCTGCCTTCGCAGGTCGGTGCCACCCAACGTGACAGTGACCCTGGGTGGCAGCACCAAGGGCCCCGTGAGCTCCACCACCCGTGCCAGAGCCACCCCTGCCAGCTCCACAGCCCAGCCCAGAGCCACCCACCAGCCCATGGCCACCACCCTGGGCCAGGGGAACACCACGGCCGGCACCAAAGCCTCCGGCCGCTCCGGCGCTGCAGCCACCACAGGAGGTGGCAGGAGGAGACAAGGTGGGCTGGGACAGACCTGGCCATGGGGTGGGGCTTCTCTTCCTCCCTGGGAGGATGGTCCTTGTGGGAAAATGGCATGAGCTTCTGGGCCCCTCAGCACCAGGAGAGAGGCCAGAGGTGACAAAGCTGGGGAAGGGGCTGCAGAACAAGCCTGAGATGAGGAGCTTCTTAGGGAGCTGGGTGTGTTCAGCCTGGAGAAGAGGAGGTGGAGGGGAGGAGGTTGGAGTGAGGGTGGTCTCTTCTCCCAGGGGACAAGTGAGGGGATGAGAGGCCCCAAGCTGTGCCAGGGGAGGGTTAGAAGAACCCAACGCTGATGGAAGGGATCTAGGGTCTCCTGAGGGGAAGGGAGAGGGTCCCCTGAGGATCTCCTCCTTCCCCAAGATCTTTCCTCTTGAAGCCCTCCCTCAGTGTCCCCTCTGATGTCCCACCTTGCAGCGAAGCCCCAGGAGATCCAGATCACTGAGGTCACTGAGAGCAGCGCCAGGCTGCGCTGGGCCAGCCCCGAGCCAACCAGCACCTACACCTTTGATGTCACCATCACCTCAGCTCAGGACCACTTGCTGGTGCAGAAGCAGAACCTGACCAGCACTGAGCACCTTGTCCAAGGACTCGCCAGTGGTCAGAAATACCTCGTGGCCATCACTGGCTTCCAGAAGTCCCAACCCAAGGTCACCTACACAGGGACCTTCAGCACAAGTAAGGGGAGATCCAAACACCATTTTTGTTCTCATCAAAGTAGCCCAAAACCCCACAGCTGCTTCAGGTCCAATTGGCTGATCCCATCTCTTCTTCTCCCCAGAGACCCCAGCACAGCACAAGGTCTCCTTGGCCAACATGATGCTCAACACCGAGCCCCTGGAAGGGCCTGAAAGTGGTGAGTGTGGGACATGGTGGGAGTAGGGGGCTTCCCCTTGCTGCTCCCAACCCTTGCTAGGACCAGAGGATCTCCAAGATCATCACCTACAGTGTGGAGTCACCCAATGGTTTGGGTTGGATGGGGACCTGAAAGATCTTCTAGCTCCAGCCTTCCTTGGCCATGTGGCTCTCAGCCCACTGAAGTTGCTATGATCTTCTATCCACCTCCATCCATCTCCCTGTCCCTCTTCTCCATCCACCCCCACCTCTCCCTCCTCCATCTCTTCTCAAACCAGGTCCTGTTCCCATCATGAGGATGGGACATAGCTGCTCCCCAGGGACAGTCTGTGCCCCGTGGCCTCTCCAGAAGGTGCAGATACAGGACATCATCTCCTTCCCCTCTGTCCTACCCTCTTCCCCCCAACTCCTTCCCCCCCTGCCTCTGTCCCTCTCCCCTAATCTGGGATTTATGGCAATGGGGGGGAAAACATTCCCTGAGGATGCCAAGCCCAAGTTTTCCTCCCCCACTCCACCCTGCCCTGGGCAGGAGCTGCACTTGGACAATGATGAAGATATTAATAATTTAATAACCAGGAAGTCCTGCAGCCCCTTCAGGCCCTGGAAGGTGCTTCAAGGTCTCCCTGGAGCCTTCTCCTCTCCAGCCTGAACACTCCAACCCCCTCAGAGCTGCGCCATGGCCTCCTCTGGCCTGGACCCAACAGCTCCGTGTCCTCCCGCCGGTGGCTCCAGAGCTGCTCACTGCACTCCAGCTGAGGTCACACCAGAGACCTGTGACCTCCCAAGCTAAGCAGGAGCTGGGATTTGGTGCTGGGGAGGGGGCGTGGGTGACTCTTGTCCTCTCCTCCCCAGTGCCAGAGGTGTGCTGGCTGCAGAAGGACGAGGGTCCCTGCAGGAAGTTCGTGCTCCAGTGGCACTACGACCCCACCACCCGGAGCTGCGCGCGCTTCTGGTACGGCGGCTGCGGGGGCAACGAGAACAGGTTCCCCAGCCAGAAGGAGTGTGAGAGGCTCTGTGTCCCAGGTGAGGAGAAGCTCAGCCCGGTGGGGTGGGGTGGGCTGGAAGAGAGACCTTCCAGGTCACTGGGACCAACCCAGCATTGCCCAGGTCACCATGGCCCTCAGCACCACCTCTGCAGGGCTTTGAAACCCTTCCAAGGTGATGGCTCCACCACTGCCCTAGGCAGCCTGACAACCCTTTCCATGAAGAAATTGTTTCCAAGATCCAATCTAAACCTCCCCTGGAACAACCTGAGGCCACCTCTCATCCCATCACTTGTTCCTTGGGAGAAGAGCCTGACCCACCTCATTCCAACCTCCTCTCAGGTGGTTGTAGAGAGCAAGGTCACCCTCAGCCTCCTCTTCTCCAAACTAAGCAATCCCTCATCTTCTCCTCACAGGATTCATCCTGTAGACCCTTTCCCACCTCCACACCCCTTCTATGGCCATTCATCCCCCCCTCCCTCTCCAGGACCTCCCTCATTTCTCTTTTTCCCCAACCCTCCTCAGGTACCATCAACCCTGGTGTGGTGACCACAATAGGAACATAGAGCTTGGTGGCCACACCTCTGGGACATCAGGATCATCCCCCTCCAGAAGCCAAGGGTACAGATGACCTTCCATTCTCCCATCCCATGCTTTTCACTCCCAAGAAAACCTTGGAGAAAGGGATTTCTCCTCCTTGACCTACCAACAATGGTGCTAAAAACTCTTGGTGGACTCTGGCAGGGTTGGATGGAGCTGCAACCAAATGGTACCAAAGATCTCCCCCTTTTCTGCCCAGGGCACCTTAAAACGAGACCAAAACCACCAAAAATGAGACAAAACACTTTTAAAAATAAGATTAAAACCATCAGAAATGATATTAAAACCATCAACAAAGAGACAAAAGCCACCAAAACTGAGACCCAACCCTCCTTGTTTTACCCTTGCTCTTCTTCTCCTCCCAAGAATACAATTTCGGGGGGAAAATGGGGAATTTTTTTCTCTTTCTGTGGCAGGAATTTTATCCAAAGAACTTTTAAATAAAATCTAATGGAGGTTTTGAGAAATTCCTGGTTTGTTTTTTCCTTGGAAAGTCGACCCTGGGCACCAGTGGAGTCTTGTGGTTTTTTTTGTCTTCCCAAGATCTGGAAAACTTGTATTTGGAAGGGAATCCTTGGAGGGAGGTGGATGTAGGGGGAGTTTTCCAGCTTGGAATAAGGAAAGGGGAAAACTGGGGTCATTTGGGATCTGGTGTGAAGGCATCTCCATCCATGTGGGAATGTCAACCCAGCTTGACATGGTATTGAGCCATGGAATCACTTCTTGACAGCATCCCAAAGGAAGGTGATGGAGGGATAAGGTGGGGTCCAGAGGACATGGAGGAGATGGGACCTCCCAGTTCCTGGTGGGCTCCAGGAGGGGATGGATGTAGGACTTGGTGGTGACACACTGTTGAGGAGCATCAGGGGGGAAAAAAATAGAAACTGGATCCCAGATCCAGTGGCTTTTCCAGCAAGGCCAAGAGGTTCAGGAATGTCTCCCAATCCAGGAGTTCCTGGAAATTAGGACCAAGTGCTTCTGTGTGGATGGAGAGCAACTGGAAGGCTGGAGGAAAGGACCATTGTGTCCTCAGCCATGAGTTTCTCTGCAGCCATGGAAATAAACCATCTCCCAACCCTAAAAACATGAATAACAAGGAAGCCCAGAAGGTGGGAGGGGAGGACCTGGGAAGCTGCTGGAGCCTGGAGATGTTTCCTTGCAGCTCCAGCAGCTCCTGGGGAGCCACATCCTGCAGGGACCTCCCCACATCCCTCCCCCCCATCCTGGGCTGTGTTCCAGCTGCCGGGGATTGATGAGATGGCGGGAGCAGGAATGGATTTAACCACAGCAGATCTCAGCCAGATGTTTAACCTTCATCTCCACAGCTGTAAAGGGAAGGGGGGGAACCAGGCAAGTTTCCATGAGCTGCTGCTCTCCCAAGCTCAGGAATCCAAACATGCTTCCAGGCAGCCAGGACATTTTCCTGTGGTGGCTTCCATGGTTTGTTTCCACCTTGGTTGCTCTGGCAACTGGCTGGGATGACCTCCTCCCCGGTTCAAACTCATGACATTCCAGCCTGGAATATCTGCACCTCCTTCTCTGGGCTCTCCAGGAAAGAGGAGCTGGGGGAACAGGAGGAATTCCAAGTTTGGGGAATTTCGTTCCTCCAGCTAGGGAGTGAGACATGGGAGATCAACCTTGGGCAGGTCCTTCCCACCTCCCAAGGGAAAGGGCATCTTTCTGGTAAGGAAAAGCTTTGGGAGAAGGGTTTTTTTTTTTGAGGGGAGACTCAGGATTCCCAACTGGAGAGCCTGGCCAAGCAGGGGAATTCCCAGGAATATCACCCAGCTCTCCCAAACCATCAAACCTGGGCTGAAAGCACCTCCAGGCCCTCCTGTGAGGCACCAGCAGCTCCATCTTTTTTACAATGTCCCAGGGGGAAAAGACCAAAGGAGCTTTCCCTCCTGGAAGAAAAATATTAACTAACTGGGGCTTTGGGGAGGAAAAGCTGCTCAATGGGGGGGGTCAATGGGTTTCATCCCTCTGAGGTGGCCCTGGGCCACCTGAAGGCTCCACTTGGAGCCCTCAGCACCTCCTCCTTGTCCCTGCAATTCCGTGGAATCCTGCCTCCCTCTTTTTTTTTTTTTTCCTTTCATTTTTGGGAATAAATCAGAGGGATTATTTTTGGGTTTGGAATCCTGAGCCAAAAGTCTTGCACAAGCTCAGGCCTCTGTGTTGTCCTCACAGCTGTGTCCCTACCCAGGGCCAACAGCTGCTGGTGGCCACATCAGGATGGGGAGGAGAACATCCCTTTTCTTCCCTTTTTAACCCAAAAATGTGTTTCTTTTCCCAAGGGAGAGATTATCCAGGTGGAAAAATCATGAGGAGGGAATGCAAGAGAGGAAATTTTTTCTATGACTTATTCATCAATTATTAATTATAATTCTAGAGGGAGAGATGGACCTTCTGGTGGCACTTGATCTCTTGTCCCTCCTGAGTTTCCTGCTTCCATGGATTCTCACCCCAAAAAAAGAGAGTAACATCAAGCCCTTAATATTTCCAATGGATTGAAAAGGTAGGAGAAGCTGCAGCTGGAGAACTTCCCCGGAAGAACTTGTCCCTCAAGCTTCAGTGGGATTTGAACTGGAAGAGATGGAATTCCAGGCACTGGCTGCAGGAGAAAGTTCAGTGCTGCTTTATGAAAGGGGACAACCTAGAGTTGGGGGTTTGCCCACCTCCCAGGCTGCCCGGGGAGGTGGTGGAACCTCCATCCCTGGAGGTGTTGGTGAGGGCCATGGGTTAGTGGTGGCTGTGGTAGAGTTGGACTCCATGAGCTTGAAGGTCTTTTCCAACCAGAAGGATTCTGGGACTGAAGGAACAGGCTCCCAAGGTGCAGCTCCCAAGGTGGGTGCAACTCCCAAGGCCTAGGTGCCAAGGTCCAGCTCCCACCTCAGTGCAGAGCAGAGAGCAGAAACTCTCAGGAGATAACCAGGACATGATGTCTCACCATGCAACAACCACCTCCTGGTGAGTGACTCAGCAGAAATCAACCCACAGGGGGTGAAGGACCCACCATTTGTTGAAGACCAGATGTTCTCCAGAGGTCCCTCTCGACTGTGTTTAGTCTGGCAGTGACTGCTGATCATTTGAGGCTTGGCCACACACCACAAACCTGGGCCCAGCTCCAGCCCAGGAGAAGACATCCCACCACCACAAGTGGATGACAGAGGGCTGAGGAATCCACCCAGCCCATCATGAACATCCCAAAACTCCCAGCGTGGAGCCAGGGGGTGGGATGAGCAGGATGCGGGGCCTCCATTCCCAGATGCTTCAGGAGGAGACGTGGGAAAGCAGATGGATCCAATTTAAGAAGCTAAATTCTTCCCAGGAGGCAGGAGCGAGGCAGCAGGAAGGGGGAAATTCCTCCCATCCATCCAGCGGAAAATGTCGAGAAAGTTTTCCGATAAAACCCATTTCTTTTCTTTCTTTAGGGGGACATTGTTCAATCTAAAAGGTTTTCAAACACCAGTTTGATAATAAATGACCCAAATCCTGCATTTCACCTCAGAACTTTTCTGTCTTCAAACAGTAGGAAGTTTTATCCCTATGGATACAGTTTTCCCATCCCTGGCAGGGCTGAAGGACAAAGGCCTGGGATGGAGCCACCACAGCCTGGTCACAAAAAGCCACCATGGCCTGGTCATGAAGAGCTACCACAAAGCTGCTGAGATGCTGGTAGAGCTTGAGCTCCACTCCCAGCTTGCCCAACCTCTTCCCATGACCCATGAAGAGCCACCACAAAGCTGCTGAGATGTTGGCAGAGCTTGAGGAGGAGTCACTTGGTGACCAGCTCCTGCCTGGCACGAGTCACTTCTACCAGCCCCCAGTGTCACCAAGCTCTGAGCTTCAAGTTGTGAGCTTCTCAAGAAGCTTCACCTCGTCACCTTCTGCAACACCCAGGATTTCATGCCATATTCTGGCAGTCATTTTGGGAGGAAAACCACACAATTTAGCAATTCCAATTCAGCAGGACCTTGGGAACAGGAATAAGAAGCTCCCCCAAGAACCACCAGGGACCAGGAATAAGACCTTGTCTGATGAGAACATGAGCAAAGTTCTCAGGAACCAGCTTTAATTGTTCCTGAGGGGAAACTTCAGGATTAGGAAGCAAAAAAAAAACAAAAAAAAAAACAACAATCAGCAAAAAGTTCCTTATGGTAATGATTCTGGTTTTTGGCCTCAAGTTGAGGTTAAAAACGCATTAAAAACAAAATAAAGAAAAAGACAAATGTCAGACAAATAACCTGGATTTTAGGAATTCTCCTACTCTCCCCTCCCAACCACTGGCAAAGCAGGGATGGTTTTTCCTGTCATGCAGAGATGAAGCAGCTTTTTTTACTTCCATCCTGTGACTCAGCGTTCCCACAAAAACCCCCCATTTCACCTTCAAAAAGGGGGAATTGCATCCCAGAATTCAGGATTTCTGAACATCTCCTGCCTCCTCTTTCCCCCTCCACGTAATCAAGTAGTGAACAAACCACCGAGTGTCACAGCTCAAAGTCTTCATCTCTGCACAACTGCTATTTTTAAAAATTAATTTTCATTAATTGGGCTGCTCGGATAAGTACAATTATTGTCAAGCAGTGAAAAAAGCTTACTAAAAAAAAAAGAAAAGAGGAGTGTGGGAACAATTTACACCCTTCCATGGAAAAAAAACCCAACAACAAAACAGGGAAAATTTGAGCTGCCAAGGACAGAGAATCTGGTAATTCATAACTTCTAATTAAAAGAAAATGCCAACAGGGAAAGTTGAAAAGCTTCAGGGTCAATATTAAAGCTCAATTTTCAGACAGCTGGAAGAAAATTCATTTTCCTTGCCAAGAGTCTTAATTAATTAGTCAATTCTACTGACCTCCTCCAGGTGATTAAAATCCCACCTTTTGATCCAGCTCCAGGCAGGAGATAATTTTAAGTGAGAAATGGATGAAACCCTGAAGAGATAAAGTTTGGTAAAAAGAGTTAAACTCATTCAAAAATGGTTCTAAAGAGACCTCTTAAACACATTGTTCCTCTCCAGCCTTTTGTTCAGGCCAAAAGCCTGAAAACAAACACGGATCTAAGGAAAAGCTGCCATTCTTCCCTTCAGACATGAGCTCAGCTGGAATATCCTCAGTTTCCATCATGAACAGTCCAAAACTGGGGTTTTGTTTCAAAGCCAACTCAGAGCTCAACCAACAAGGCCAAAATGGTGAATGTTTAACCCCCAAACCCAACTCGCAGCGTTTGGCGCCGCCTGCTCTGCCACCGTTTTCTTAACGAATTAACCCCAAAAGGTGGAAGTTTCAGGTCACAAAACACAGAACGAAGCTGCACAAGCATTTATCTCCTCCCCCTGATCAATCCCACCTCTGGAATCCAGAGAAATCAGCTCAGAAGGAATCAGAGCAGCTGAGGCGCTGGCAGGCAGCCAGAAGAGGTGGAACCATGAGGCCCCATCGCTCCCCCCCCCCCAGAGGATCCACATTTTGGGCCGGAAAGTTGCACAATCAGGCAACATCCCACATGGTTTGGGTGAGTCACTGAGCAGCAAGGGGGGACAAAAATCCCCATTTTTGGGGTAAATCAGCCAATTCTACCCACTCCCCCACGTGCTTCCTCAGATGTCAAGTGGGGCCCAAGGAGCCCAGGACACAAATGGTGAGGGAGGGGAAAAAGAGGGAGTGAGGGAAAGAAAGGGCTGGAAAGGCCTGAAAACCAGCCCAAAACGGTGTGATAAGAGGTGAAATTATTTCCTCTGGTCACAGAGGGTTTTCACCGGTTCCCAAAAAACACTTTTGGCTTTTTTTCCCCTTCTGATGATGATCCTGGACACTCACTTTTACTCCCCAAGCCTGAAGAGAAGAATTCCAGCCCTCCAGGCAAGATATTTTTCCCAGAAACCTCAGTGGTTCTTCCCAGACTGTTCAGCACTAATAATTCCTGACAGTTTGGAATTCCCAAAAGAAAATACACCAGAAGTCTTCTCCACCCCAGGTTGTTCCAAGATCAAACTCCAGGCTGAACTCACTTCCCACTGGGATTTACCTCAGAACCAGCGTTAAATCCCTGGGAGCAGCCAGGATTTCTGCACCTCACCAGTTCATAAACATTAAAAACACCAAAAGTCTCATTGATTCCCAAATACTGGCTCTTTTCAGGAAAGGGAAAACTGAATTCCTTTGTCCTCAAGCCACATAAAAGCATGTTCAACACCTCCTTTTTCCACCCAAATCCTCTTTTTCCTCCCAAATCCCACCCAGATCCTCCCTTTTTCCACCCAAATCCATGATGGATTCCACCAAATCCACCTGGAAAAAGGTGGCATTTATGAACTAACAAGTTTTAAAAGCCCAGACAGTGAAGAACTTACCTCAGAAACTTGGGTTGAGATCCAGACCTTCCTCCAATCATTTACATCTTTTAATAGTTTAAAAAACATCTAAGGGGTAATTAGTGATTATTTTTTTTAATATAAACCCATATAATTTCTTCACTGATTTAATCAGCCCTACCCAAATCAAACCATCCACTCATTAAATCATTAACTCATTAAACCAGCCCAAACCCCAAGGAAAAACCACAATAAATGCAGCACACCAAGTCAGTAGAAACACAATTGTTTAATTATCACTGAAGCTAAAGGGAGAAATCAAAGTTTTCAAATAAATAATCATTTTGATGGTTTCCCCCCCAAAAAATGAGCTCTCAAAGGTTCAATCCCTCCCTGCTCCACCCACAGCAAGAGGATCATGGAGACTTGGGGGTGAAAAAAACCCCCACCCATTTCATGCAAAAGAGTTTAATTGGGTTTTGTGGTTTGGTGGGGTTTTTTTAATTAATTCCTTATTTGATCTACTCCCACTTTTTTCAGGCCATGAGATTCCCAAGGAAGTCAGTTTTCCAGGAAAGCAACATAGTCAGTCAGCCTGGCCAACTGCTGCTCGTTGGGGATTGGTGGGACTGGGGCAGGGTCTGTGAAAACAAAACAAATCAGTCCTTAATTATCAATTCACTGACTGATTAAATGATTCATTAAGAAACTGAGTAATAAACCACACGGGGGGGGGGGGGGGGGGGGCAAGTGACTAAAATGAAGGAGATCAGGGAGGATTTCACTACCACAGAGCAAGATAAATGGGATTTATTCTCCTGAAGGAGTCAAATTAAATCTGATTTATTATTTTTTTAATGACATCCCTTTCTTTCCCCCTAATTTTTGGGGTGTTGCCAAAATCTTAATTCTAATAATCCAAGAGGAAATACCTGAGGAGGGAATAAATCTGTTCAAAGAAGCTTCCAGCACACCTGAAATAAACAAACACACCAGAATTTAACCAAGATCCAACAGTTCTAGACAACAAAGCAATTAAAAGGGGATTCAAATGTTGATTTTTCTTTGCTTTTCATTAAAATGTTGGGGTTTGCCTCAGCAAAAAAACCCTCAAAGGTCCAGAAAAACGAGTTGTAAAAAGGAAAGGGAATTAAACCAATGACTTTGAGCACAAAGATCCACCAGAAAAGGTCAATTTCTCCAGGAAGAAATAAAGCCCATGTTTAAACTGGTGGGGTTTTTAATTCATTTTTATTAAATATACCATTTTTGTGGCTTATTTTTTACTCCTCTTTACTAAATTAACAACTTACATGATGTTAAAGTTGTAGTTTAAAGCTTAAAGTTTCATGCCAATTTGAAGTTAAAACCTTAACAAATTAACAGGTTAAGGGTTTAAGTTTTCATTTAAAATTTTAACCTCCAAACGTTCACTCCACTTTCCATTCAAAATTTTCAGCTCCATTTTGTTCACTCCCTCCAACTTTCATGCAAAATTTTCAACTCCTCCAATTTTCAGTCACCATTTTTAACTCCAAACTTCCCACTCCCCTTCTTCCAATTCCAAACTTCCCACTCCACTTTTTAACTCCCTCCACTCTTCATTCAAAGTTCTTCTCACTCGACATTTCCACTCCTATTCCCACTCCCATTTCCCACCTGAAATGCCAAATGAATGAGGTCCCAGCTTCACCCACCTGGTTTCTTGGGCATCACCATGCGAGTTGTGAAGTCAGCCTGCCAGCCTTGCTCCAAAACATCTGAAAAAAGGACCGTGAGGTTTTTTTTGGGGGGGTTCTCCCCCATTTACAGGGCTTTATCCCAACTGTTTTTGTAGGAAAACCTTTGAGAGAATGAATGTCAAAAGCACCTTTGACAGCTTCTTCCACAGGGAGCCCCACGAAGGCTGCAAAGTCCTCAGCCAGGATGGAGGTGTAGGCCTGGGACACCAGCCCAAAGGCTCTTCTCCTGGTGGCATCTAAAGGGATCCACATCCAAGGAAAACCCCATCAACCCCACTTTCGGGGAATCTGGCACCGTTTTAGAAACCATCCCCACCCTTCTGAAGTTTCCTGCTGGGTGAAACTGGTGGGAGTTAAAAGGGGAGAGGAAGGGGGGGGGGGGAACAGAGAAGGGGGGGGGGGAAGAGAAGGGGGGGGGGGGAAAAGAAGGGGGGGGGGGAAGAGAAGGGGGGGGGGGGAGAGAAGGGGGGGGGAGAGAAGGGGGGGGGGGAGAGAAGGGGGGGGGGGAAACAGAGAAGGGGGGGGGGAAACAGAGAAGGGGGGGGGGGGAAAAAGAGAAGGGGGGGGGGGGGGGGGAGAAGGAAGGGGGGGGGGGCAAAGAGAAGGGGGGGGGGGGCAGAGAAGGGGGGGGGGGAACAGAGAAGGGGGGGGGGGAACAGAGAAGGGGGGGGGGGGAACAGAGAAGGGGGGGGGGAGAAGAGAAGGGGGGGGGGGGAACAGAGAAGGGGGGGGGGGAACAGAGAAGGGGGGGGGGAACAGAGAAGGGGGGGGGGGAACAGAGAAGGGGGGGGGGGAAGAGAAGGGGGGGGGGAACAGAAGGGGGGGGGAAGAGATTGGGGGGGGGGGAAAGGAGAAGGGGGGGGGGGAAGAGAAGGGGGGGGGGGAAGAGAAGGGGGGGGGGAATAAGGAGAAGGGGGGGGGGGAAAGAGAAGGGGGGGGGGGGAAGAGAAGGGGGGGGGGAAGTGAAGGGGGGGGGGGGGTAAGGGAAGGGGGCGGCGTGAAGAGATAGGGGGAGGAAGAGAAGAAGGGGGGGGGGGGAGAGAAGGGGGGGGGGAGAGAAGGGGGGGGGAGAGAAGGGGGGGGGGAGAGAAGGGGGGGGGGGGACAGAGAAGGGGGGGGGGAAGAGAAGGGGGGGGGACAGAGAAGGGGGGGGGAAAGAGAAGGGGGGGGGAAACAGAGAAGGGGGGGGGAAACAGAGAAGGGGGGGGGAGAGAAGGGGGGGGGGAGAGAAGGGGGGGAGAGAAGGGGGGGGGGAAGAGAAGGGGGGGGGAAAGAGAGGGGGGGGGGACAGAGAAGGGGGGGGGAAAAGAGAAGGGGGGGGGAACAGAGAAGGGGGGGGGGAAACAGAGAAGGGGGGGGGGACAGAGAAGGGGGGGGGGGGGACAGAGAAGGGGGGGGGGGACAGAGAAGGGGGGGGGTAGAGAAGGGGGGGGAAATAGAGAAGGGGGGGGGAAATAGAGAAGGGGGGGGGAAACAGAGAAGGGGGGGGAAACAGAGAAGGGGGGGGGAAACAGAGAAGGGGGGGGGAAACAGAGAAGGGGGGGGGGGAAGAAGAAGGGGGGGGGGGGTAGAGTTTAGAGAAGGGGGGGAGCACAGGATTTAAGGGGAAATGGGAATTTTCCAGCAGTCTGTGCTGCCCTCTAGGGGATGGAAACATAAAGAACGTCCCAACCGCCCCCCCCCGCCCCCAAAAAAAAGAAACTCCCACCCTACCAGAAAAACCTGAATTCCCCAAATCCAACCTTCCCCACAGAAACCACCACAACTAACCCCCAAAAACAAACCCCCCAAATGCCCCCAAACACACCCGAATTCACCCAAGCCAAGTGCCCCTAAAACTAACCCCCAGACACACAAACCCCCCCCTCAAAGCCCCACAACCCCCCAAAAAACACCCCACAACTCTCCCCCAAAAAAATCACAGCCCCCAGAAAAAACACAACCCCCCCATAAACACAAAACCTCCCCATTAACCCAAAACCCCCCAAAGAACATAACCCCCCCCCAAATTAACACTCCCTGAAATCCCCCCAAAACAAATGCCCTCTAAACTCCCCCCCAAACAAAACCCTCAACACAACCCCCCCCAAAAACATAGATCCCCCAAAACGAAAAATGCCCCCCAAAAAACACAACCCACCCCAAAAAAACCAAACCCCCTCCCAAAACCACAAATCCCCCAAAAAACCACAGCCCCTCCAAACCACAAATCCCCTCAAAAACTACAATCCCCACAAACACTCCTCCCAAAACAAATTCCTCCCAAACCCACACCCCCCAAAAAAAAACCCACAACCCCTCCCAATACCACAACCCCAAACACATATCCCCCAAACCCCCCCCCCCCTTCAACCCCCCTCCCCCACAGAGGCACAAAACCCAACGAACCCCCCCAAACCCCCATGCCCAGAGGGCCCTGGTTAACCCATCCCCCCCCCCGTTAATTAAGGCTCTCGCTAATCACCGCGCAGCGCCTCCATGATGGGCTGGATGCCCTCGGGCCAGGGATGCGCCGCGATGCAGGAATAGACCCCCGGGAAGTCCCGCTGCCAGATCCTCTGCCCCACGGCCCACACGGCCCCCAGCTCCGGCTGCGCCTGCGGGGACCCAAAACCCTCCGCTTTGCACCCAAAACCGCCGCCCCGAGGGGCACGGGGTGGGGGGAGGGGAGGCTCAGGCTGCACCAGGAGGGGTGTGAGTCGGTGCTCAGGAACAACCCCCCATCCCAAAGGGGAATTACGCGCTAATTAGTGTCTCGAATGACTCGATTTGCTCGTGTTTCAGATAAATAAACTCATTTCCTTTTGAAAATAGCCTGAAAAAAAGTCACAAAAGCCTCCAAATTCCTCTTTAATCCCAGGCACCAGCTGAGCCCAAATGTCACCCCGAAACCCACCCCTACCGAGCCCAAACCCATCGTTTTTCAGCCCAAACCCATCCACGTTCAGCTCCCCCCGATTCATTCAGCTCAGGATTCACATGTTTAACACCATTTCACTGAGGCACTTACAGACTTGATGGCAGGGGGGATTCTCTTCCAAAGGTACCGGGCATTATTCCTAAAAAAAATGGAATTAAAACCACTCTTCCGTGACCAAAAAGCCGCCAGAATTATTAGGACTATTAATTAATTGCCTTTATTAACGTTAATTGAGAAAAGGGGGATTAATTTCTCCACAGCAGCTGGTTTTGCAGGTTTATTTTGGCATGAAAACTGTGGCAAATGAGAAATTAATTTCTTACACATGTTATAAAGGACACAAATAAAATGTTAAAGGCGACTAAATAAAGAAAAATTAATTTTAAAAAACCCCGGGTTTGATCATTAATAAAGCCCTCACATGTCGTTGTGCAGCAGGTACAGAGCCAGGAGCTGCCCATAAACCAGGGGGGTTGCAATCCCTCCAGGGGCCTGAAAAAGAAATTCAAGATAAGCATCAAATTCCACAATTTTAACAGAAAACGTCGTGAAAAAAGTCACCCGGGAACCAAATTTAACCCGAATTTTAGGCATTTTAGGCCAAATTATGGGTTTGACACCACAGGAAGTGAAGCTGGAGGATGCCAGAGCAAAAAAATAAAGATAAAAATGCTCCTTTTTTCACCCCAAAAAGTCCCCTGAGGGACCAGAAACACCCTTTTTTTTTTTTTTCTTTCCAAAAAAAATGTCCCTGAGGGACCAAGAGATCCCGTCCCCCCTAAAACGGCCCTGAGGGACCAGAAACCCCCTTTTCAGCCCCAAAATGACTCCTGAGTGTCCATAAAAACCCGTTTCCCCAAAAAAATGTCCCCCGAGGGACCAGAAACCCCTTTTTCCCCAAAAAATGTCGGACCAGGAACCCCCTTTTTCCCCCGAGGGCCCAGGAACCCCCTTTTCGTCCCAAAACGTCCCCCGAGCCTCCAGTAAAACCCACTCCCTGCAGAAACGCCCCCCGAGGGACCAGGAGCCCCCGGCCCGTCCCCCCCCGCCCCTCCCGGCGGCACCTCCAGCTCCTGCGTCTCGCACTGCTCCAGCGCCCGCAGGAAGCTCCGCGCGGCCTCGCCCAGCACGGCCACCGGCATCGCCCCGGCCCCGCCGCTTCCGGCGCCGCGCTTCCGGCACCTCCGCTTCCGGCGCCGCGCTTCCGGCGCCGCTCTACCGCCGCTCTACCGCCGCCTCGTTGGACTTGGAGGACCGGGGGGGCGGGAGCAGCGAGAGGGCGGGTAGAGCGGCCCCGCAGCCCCATGGAAGCCCCATGGAAGCCCCATAGAAGCCCCATAGAAGCCCCATAGAAGCCCCATAGAAGCCCCACAGCCCCATAGAAATCCCGCAGCCCCATAGAAGCCCCATAGAAGCCCCATAGAAGCCCCATAAAAGCCCCATAGAAGCCCCATAGAAGCCCCCCAGCTCCTCCCAGCCCCAGCCCCTTGTCAGCTCAACCCACGGTGTTGGTTATTCCCGTTTATTACGGGAATAATGCTCCCCCAAGGGCAGCAAAACCCCCCAACGGCCCCTTCCGATGCCCAGGGCTTCCCATCTCCTCCCCCAAAGTGCCCATTTTACCCCCAGACTGCCCCACTTGCCCTTCTGAACGCCAAACTTGTCCATTTTCACCCAAAATTTGCCTATTTTGACCCATTCTGACACCACAAATTGCTCATTTTACCCCCGTTTGCCCCATCTCCCCCCTAAATTGGCCCTTTTGAACTCCCAGATCATTCATTTTTACCCAAATCAGGCCCATTTTGACCCCAAAGAGCCCTATTTGAGCCCCAGAATTGCCCATCATACCCCAAAATTGCCCCATTTGCCCTTTTGAACCCCAAAATTATCCATTTTGACCCTGAAAGAGCCTCTTTGACTCCCAAATCGTCCATTTTGGCCCTAAACTTGCCCATTTTAACCCCCTAAATTACCTATTTCACCCCAAATTTCCCCATTTCACCCCCTAAATTGGCCCTTTTGAACCCCCAAATCATCCATTTAAACCCAAAACAGCCCCATTTTGGCCTGTAATTTGTTACATTTGACCCCCAAAATTGTTCATTTAACCCCAAAATTGCCCCATTTCCCTTTTGAACCCCAAATCGTCCATTTTGACCCTAAAGTTGCTAATTTTTACCCCCTAAATTGCACATTTTACCCCAAATCGCCCCATTTCAGCCCCAAATTGGCCCTTTTGAACCTCCAAAGTAATTTTGACCCTCAAAGAGCCTGTTTTGACCCCAAACTTGCCCATTTCCCCCCACAAATTGCCCAAAATAGACGTTTATGGTCAAAAACTCTTTTTCTGGGCCAAAATGGATGGTTTGGGAGTAAAAAGGACAATCTGGGGGGGAAATGGGGCAATTTGGGGGGAAATGGGGCAATTTGGGGTGTCACAATGAGCAAATTTAGGGCCAAAATGGATGGGTTTGGGGTTCAAAAGGGCAAATGGGGCAATTTTGTGGTAAAATGGGCAACTGGGGGGATCAAAAAGGGCTGAGAGTCAAAATGGAAGATTTGGGGGTCAAATGGGCTCTTCAAAGTTGTCAATTTGGGGTAAAAAGAGCCCACTTGGGGGTAAAATGGGCAATTTGGGGGACAAAATGGGCAAGTCTAGGGTCAAAACAGGCTCTTTAAAAGCCACAATGGACGATTTTGCCCTTCAAAAGGGCAAATGGGGCAATTTTAGGGTCAAATGGGCAAGTGTAGGGTCAAAATAGGCTATTTCTGGGTCAAAGTGGACACTCTGGGGGTAAAAGGGGCCAATTTGGGGCTGAACTGGGGCAACTTGGGGTCAAATGGCCAATTCGGGGCGTCACAGTGAGAAACTTGAGGGTCAAACCGGAGGATCTGGGGGTGAAAGAGGCTCTTTCAGGGTCAAACCGGAGGGTTTTGGGGTTCAAAAGGGGCAAATGGGTCAGCGTTGGGATCCAGCCCCTGGTTCCCACCACGCACCTTCTCCAGCCCAGGCACCCACCAGATGGAGCTCTTGGCTCAGAGTTCCCTCCCAGTCAGCGCAGCTGTGGAGAAACACCAGAAATGGGGTTTCCACCCCAATTTCCAGGCTCTGACGATTACCGAGAGCTTGCTGGGATGGTCAGCACGGGGTCGAGATCAACATTCTCCTCGTGGTTCAGAGGAAGCCTCACAGCAGTGGGTGAAGATCAGGAGAGGAGCAAACAGAGCCAACCTGGGTTTATCCAGAAGATACTGGCCAAAAAAAACCCCTTGAATTCCACAGATTGTGTCATTTTTTCCCTTTATCCAGGGCTGTCTCACCAGCTTTGAAGATCGAGATGCTGGAAGCACCATCCCAGTGCAGTTCAGGGCTGGAGCTCAGCTCCATCTTCTGCACATGATGTTTCATTTAAGGCCAGAAACAGGGGGGAAAACAAAACGAAACAATCAACCATAAAACTGCATTTCTATTGTTCTTGGAGCTCTTTGATTTCTCCCCATTGTCCTCGTCTCTGTGGGAAAGCTCAAGGGCTCATGTGGGCTCCAGTTGGTTGGTGGCTCCTCTTCTGAAGCCTTGAGGACCACCCTGAGCTGGGAAAGTGGGATGGAGGGTGGGAAACATTGGGGTCCAGAGGCACAGCCACTGGCATCCCTTGAAGTCCCTATGGGGTTAAATTCATGGGATGGTTTGGGTGGGAAGGGACCTTCAGGATCATCTAGTCCCAAGCCCCCTGCATGGGCAGGGACACCTCCCACCAGCCCAGGCTGCTCCAAGCCCCATCCAACCTGCCCTTCAGCACTGCCAGGGATGGGGCAGCCACAGCTTCCACCTGCTCTGGGGTCCCACCACCCTCACTGACACCAAAGCACCCACCAGCTTTTCCCACACGTCCAGCTGCTCCCCCCTCAGGCTCCTCCAGCCCAGCAGGAACGTGGCACACGGGGTCTGGCTGGACAAGGAGAGCAGGAGTGATCCCCCTTGGCTCTCCCCCGTAGGTTGGCACCAGGTTCTGGGAAGAAAAACTGGACCCAGGAGGCGGAAACCTCCAGGCTCCCCCAGCCCAGCAGTGACCAGGCAGGAGGCCAGACCCACAGCTCACATTTTCCAAAAATAACTACATTTAAAAACCTGGAAACATCAGGAATTTCTAGCACAGAAACTCCTGCAGCAACCCGCCCGGAGCAAGCCCAGCAAAGCCCCCGCTGCTGGTTTTGGTGGCCCCGAGGAGCTGTTTTGTGGCCAGTCCCTGAGCTGAAGCAATGAACCTTCTGCCCAAGGAGGTCCCAGTTTTGTCCTGCAGGAGAAAAGCAGAAGAGGAGACGGTTGAAAGGAGTAAAAGCTGATCTCAGCTAGAGGCTGGGTAAAGCTTTGGGGGCTACAATGGCAGGGCCTACAGCTCAGATCATCTCCATGTCCTCCTCTGGACTCACTTCTGCAGCTCCATGTTCTTCCTGTGTTGGGGACAGAAGGGGCTCCAGGTTTTTCCGTTGCCTGGCAGTGCAGGATCACCTCGTGGAGACCCCTGCACAGCTCTGTGCTGCCCCTCGCCACCCCCAGGAGATTCCAGGGCCATCCCCACACAAGCTGCAGCCTCCCAGCAGCACGCCTGGTTTTCCAGAGGGATCAACCCCCATCCCATCACCTGGGCTCCTCCAGCAAGGCAGAACCTCCCCCGGTGGCAGCTGCACTCCAGAAAGCATCAGAGGATCATTTTCCCTGTGTTTTTCCAGTCTTCTCCCATTTCCCCAAGACATCAGGATGTGCAACGTCTGCTCTGGAGCTGGTTTGGTCTAATCCTCCCCCTTTTGTCTCCTAAGCAGCTTTTTCAACCCCAAAAAGCATCCCCATGAATGAGCTGGAAGGGCCACGAGCTGCACTGAGGTGTGACAGCACTTCCAGAGGGAAACCCAGGCCTGGGAGAAGAGCCCAGAGGAAACCTGGGATGGGTCTTCCCTCAGTACAGAGAGAAATAAGCCACTTTTTTTCAAAACATGATTTATTTTGTTAATGAAGCAGCTAAAAAAAATAAAGCTGACAGCTTTTCCCAGATTCTTCACCACTTTCAAGTATCAATGTTTCCCAAGTTCCCTTCCCTCCCCCTTCCTTTTTTCCTTCCCCTTCCCTTTTTCCCCCTTCCCTCATCTCCTTTCCCCTCCCTTTCCTCTTCCCTCATCTCCTTTCCTCTCCCCTTTTCCCTCCCCTCCCTTTCCCCTCATGCCCTTTCCCTCCTTATCCACCATTTCCCCACTTCCCAACAACCCTTCTTCCAATTCCATTTGACTCCAACACTCCTGAAATGATCCCTCTTCCAAACCCCAGGGGGAAATCCCCAAACCCTGACATTTTGGAGTCCCACCCGAATCCCAACTCTGCTCCTTTTCCTGACCCCTCTGCCTGAGTATGTCCCTTCCAAAAGGGACTTTCCCAAAGCAGGAGCTGGCTGCCAAGATCCCACCAGTCCACCTGGAAAAACCAACCTTGGGAAATTCCCTCCTGACTCAAATGACCACCAGGATCCCAACCCAAGGAAGGAATGCAGTTTAAAAAAAAGAGGGAAAAGTGTAAAAATAAAGCAGCTTTTTCACCTTCTGGGAGAATGGAGCTGAGACCAAGGGAATTTCTAATCCCAGTCCCATCCTGGACCCCTCAAACAGCTGGGAAAGCAACAACAAATCCCCAAACTCACCACAAACCAGGAGGTGCCTTCAAGCTCAGGACAATGTTTGTGGTCAAGGGATGGAGCAACCAACAAAATGAACCAAACCTCCCAAAAAAAAATCACACAGGGCCCTCCAGGGAAGCTGCTCCAGGATCTGCTCCAGGACTCCCACCCGTTCAGCTAGGACACTTCCCACCTTTGAAGAGCCCTTTCCTTGGGGCTCTGGAAAACCAGGAGTCCTGTCCCACGAGGCCAGTGAAGCCTCTGGAGCTCCAGGGCCTGGAGCTGCTCCCACAGAGGTCCCAGAGCTCCAGGGGCTCTGCTGGAACTGCCCCTCTTTGCTTTCCTGCTCCTTCTCCCTGCCCCTTTTCCTTCTCCCTTCTTTTCCTCTCTCCTTTCCTTTCCTCTTCTCTCTCCTCCCCCCCTTTCCTCCCCTCTTCCTTCTCCTCTCCTCTTCCCTTCTTTCCCCTCCCCTTTCCTCTCCTTCCCTCCCTCCCCCTCTCCCCTTTTCTCTCTCCTTCTCTCCTTTCCTCCCCTCTTCTCTTTCCTCTCCTTCCCTCTCCCCTTCCCTCTTCTCTTCCCTTCCCTCCCTTCTCATTTCCTCTCCTTCCATCTTTCCTCCCCTTCCCTCTCCCCACCCACTCCACATTCTCCCTCCCATCCCAAGGGAAGATCCCCGGGAATAACTGCCCCTGTTCCCCAGCCCAGCCCCCACGGGGGGGGCTTCAACTGCTCCAGAGCTAAAAAAATAATAATAATAATAAAATAATAATTTAAAAAAAAAAAAAGGTGAAAAATTCATGGATGCCCCAAAATGAAGCGTGAGAAGCTCAGGGGGGTGAGCACGAGGATTCTGTGCCACAAAAAGAGCATTTCCACCCTCCAGCAACTGCTGAAACCACCATTTTTGGGGGGAATTGGGCAGGTATCCCCGAGCCTGCCCTGCAAGGAGCAGAAGCTGCAGGATGGGGCTCCAGGGTCCATCCCACCAGTGGTTCCTCCAACCCTTCTTCAGCCCATCTCTCCTTTGGGCTGGATTTCCCTGGGATTCTCTCTCTCTTTTCCGACTTGAAGCCAGGAACCAATTCCCTGTCCTCCCATCCCTTCATCCCAAGATGATCCCAGACGGTTCCCTCAGCATTCCTCACCTTCACCACCTCTAGACCCACCAGAACCTCCTTCCTGCCTTTCCCTGACCCAAAAGTTCAGTGAGTTTCTCTTCCACCTGAAGCTGGGAAGCTCAGAAGAGAAGCCACCCCAGCAGGACATCTCCATTCTGCTCCACTCCCACCCCTGGAAGCATTGAAGGCAGCTCCAGAAGGTTCCACCAACACCCCACGGGCCCCTTATCAGGGACAGCCAGACACCCTGGAGGGGACACAGGGGAACTTCCATGGCCTGGCATCTCACAGACATGGGGACAGGATCCAACAGGGCCAGTTCTTGGTGTTTGGCTTGGAATAGCTTCACTTTCTGGGACAACCTGTAGGGACAAATGCCATGGGCTTCTTTGGGACAGCAGCCAGCCAAGGGAGAGAAGTGCCACTGGGTTCTTGGGGGAGTTCCTGGGAGGGTTTGGGTTGGAAGGGACCTTAAAGATCATCTAAGCTAACCTGCAGTGAGCAGGGAGCTCTTCAACTAGCTCAGGTTGCCCCATCAAGCCTGGCTTCAAGGGTCTCCAGGGATGGGGCCTCCACCACCTCCCTGAGCAACCTGTCCCAGTGTCCCACCACCCTCAGGGGGAAGAGTTTCTTCCCAATAACCCACCTCGATCTCCCCAATCCCAGCTTGAAGCCATTCCCCCTCATCCTACCATTCCACATCCTTGTCCAAAGTCCCTCCCCAGCTTTCCTGGAGTCCCACCACGTGCTGAGGAGACCCAGAGGAGACCAAACCAGGAGGAAGGAAGGAGACCAACCCAGAGAGGGCTGCAAGAGCTGGGCGTGTTATCTCACCACCAGCCCTGGTAAGCAGCAGTGGTGGTTATCAAGCAGGTGCAGATGATGGTGCAAACCCAACCAGGTCAACATGGAACCTTCACCCCGTGCAAAGGAACAGCAAGAGCAGCTGAGAAGGGGAAAAAGCTCCCAAACCAGCTCAAACTCTGAGCTGGTTGAGTAAAGGGCACCAAACATTCCTCACCTGGTGGCTTTGGTGTTCCCCCATCAGTCATCTCCAGCCATGGGCTTCTCCAAGGATGATGGGAGCCTTGCTTTGGACCTTGCTGTCCTCCTCCAGCTGTCCCATTTTTCATGAAAACCACCTCTGAGCTGGAGGAGCACCACATGGGAGCTGATCAGGGGATGCTCAGTCAAGGAGAAGGACCCTCCAAGCCTGGGTTGCTTCCCAAGCAACACCAAATCACTCCCAAAACTTCAGGACATGGATGTGTTGGGTTGAGGGTGGGACTTGATGACCTTAGAGGCCTTCTCCAACCTCAATGATTCCATGACTCTCTGAAGCCAGGTGGAAAGGGGGAGGGGGGGAGAGACCCTGGAGATGGGAGGTGGGAAAGAGGGAGACCCTGGAGCTGGGGGGCCCCTCATGGCACAACAACCCTGGCTTGGGCTGTAGGGGGCCTAGGAGCTCTTGACTTCCCAAAAAGAGGGTAAACAAATAAAAAAGAAGGGCCTGAAAGGAGCATCTGTCACGCTTGGAGGGGATTGTTGGGGGGAGGCTTTTCTTTTTTGGGGGGAGGGGCTGGGGAAGAAAAAAAGCCCAAGAAAAATCAGGCAGGAAAGGAACAAAAAGGGAGGTTTTCTGTCCAGCTGTGACCATGTTGAGAGGGAAGGGGGGAAAAATGGCATCAAAAGGGAGTTTTCATCCTGGTTGCTGGAACTAAATTGATGAAAGGGGCATTTCCAAGGTAGGCTGGAAAAGTCCTGCAAAAATCTGGGGAGGGGAGGAAAGGGAAAAAGGAAAATGGGCCCCTGGAAGGACAAAAAGGGGGGAAAACCATGAAATCTGAAGAGAACAAGCAAAAAGGTTCCTTGTTGTTGTTTGGTTGTTTTTTTGCTGGGGGGTTAAAATGGGATTTGACTCCTTTTTTAAAAAAATATCTGGGAGATTTGCAGCATCCCTGGGATGTTGGGATCACTTTGGTAGAGAGAAAATTCCTGGGATATTCCCCCTAATCCCAGAAAAATCAAGCAGATCAAGATTCACATGAATAAAGTGAATTGTTTTCATTGCTTCTCATTTTCAGGGAGATGGAAAGAGGCTGATTTATTATTTTTTTTTCCCCCGTGACGGGGGGTGTTGAAGGAGCCAGAGGGGTTTATCCAGCTGGATAATCCATCCCAGGATCCCTGGGAGTCCCATTCCAAGCCTGGAACACAAGGACCCTCCTCCCAGTCTTGTTATCTGGTTTTTAACTGGTATTTTCTCCCCACGCAAAGGCTCCCAGGGCTGGGCTCCTGCATCCGACACAGGATTAGGGCTAAAATTCCTGATCCTGCTTAGAAAAAGCCTCTGAAATCCCTTGGGATCAGCAGGATCCCGCTGGTAGATCCGAGGAGTGATGCAGAGATGCTCTTCAGCCCCAGACCAAGGAGGGAGGGGGCTAAAAATAAACCCCAGGGCTCCCTACACACCCAAAACCCACCCCAAAAAACAGCCCCACCCAAAAAAGAAAAAGGCCCCATCCCCAAAAAAACCAAAAAGCCCCAATCCCCAAAAATAAAAAGCCCCCATCCTCCAAAAAAAACAAGCCCTATCCCCCATAAAAAAAAAAACCCACCACCAGCACCACCTTAGATGTCACTGGTATCCCAGTTACCTCTTGCTTCCCAGGACTTTGAAAAGGGTTTGATGGTCAGGGCTGGATCTAAAGGCCTGGACACCAGGAATTAGCCCAAGGAGATCAGACCAGCCAGGTGGTTCTTAGGAAGGTTTGAAAGGGTGGCCAGAGGAGCCGAGTGAAGGTCCCCGTGTGACACCTGGACACCTCTTCTGGCTCCTCAGAGGAAATGGATGTTTGAGGGACAATCAACAGAGCTGAGTTATCCATGTTCCCCAAAAATAAAAGGATTAAAACATCAAAAAGGTCCTTTCTCAAGGCCTGGATGAACTGGAATTACCTTCTGCTGAGATGAAGGCCACCATGGTTGAGGCTCTCCTTGAAGATCTCCTGCAGAGCCTTGACCCTGCCCCAGCCTGGGCTGCAAATGGAACAGGAGCCCCTAAGAAAGGGAGGAAAAATTGGGATTTAATGATGTCAGGACTATTGTGACTTGGGAAGAGGCTGGCAGGTCCAAGCCCAGGTGAAATGAAAGGCAACCACTTGGATTTGGTTTCCCCAGAGCTTTATTTTACAAAAATAACTTACAAATAGAGACAAGTCCTAGAAGGAAACTCATCTACCCCGGGAGCAACAGCTCTGAACATCCTGCAAATTCCCACATTCCAGAACGTTTCATGCTCTGGACACAAGCAGGATGAACCCATTTCCATCCTGTTCATCCCTAGGGAGGGCTGAAGGAACATCTCAACATTCTGGAGACACTCAAACGTCCAAGAGAGGACAAAAATAGGTTGAGAGTTTCCAAATACAGTTGTTCAAGGTACATGGAGGGGCAGGAAAGTCTTTTAAATACAACACAAATATATATATTTTATGAGGAGCATCAGGGGGTCTACAGGTGGAAGGGAAAGCTTCTCCTGGAAGTGGCTGTGGGACACAATGGCTTTGTCTGCTGGGAGGTCTTTTCCATAGAGAAGTCCAGAGAAGACACCACCCGACTGAAGCACAACACCACACACAAAAAGCCAAGGGCAGGAGGCATCTCAGGGGGGTTTCTGCAGTCACTTGGCATTCTGCTCCAGAGCTGAGTACTCTGCTTCTGAGCCCCTGGAGGTATCAATGAGCTTGGTCAGGCCAGTTTTGGCCGAGTACTTGAAGATGAAGGCTTTCATCAGCTCGTAGCGGTAGTTGCGGTGGATGAAGCTGTAGAGGACAGGGTTGACGCAGCAGTGGAGCAAGGAGAAGCACTGGGTGGTGTGGAGGGTGGCATAGAGGAAGTTCTCCATCTGGCAGCTGAAAGGGATGAAGTGAAGGCTGTAGAAGATGTCCAGGAGGACGACCAGGTGGTAGGGCAGCCAGCAGACCAGGAAGACCACCACATAGGAGGAGATGATCTTCCCATTGCTCTTCCTCTCTTGGTCGCTGGAGGTGGAAATGGTCTTGGCCAGGAGGAAGTAGAAGACAGCAATGATGGGGAAAGGGATGAGAAAGCCCAGCACCACGGAGATGAGCTCCATGCCAATCAACCATTCCTTGAAGCTCTCCTCTGGGTAGACAGGACGACAGTAGGTCTCGTTGTTGGCAGAGACTGTCTTGAGGTAGTAGGTGTCCGGGAGGGAGGCGAAGAAGGCCAGAAGCCACACCAAGATGCAGATGCAACGGCGGGTGATCTTCTTCTTGGGGTCACTGGAGCTGGTGAAATAGACCACGGAGAGGTAGCGGTCCACGCTCATGCAAGCCAGGAAGAAGATGCTGCTGTACAAGTTGATGGAGAACACCAGGTGAGTTATCTTGCAGGTGACCTCCCCCATGTGCCACTGGTTGTGCTGGACCAGAGAGACGACCCACACTGGGAGGGTGATGACCACGCAGAGGTCGGCAATGGCCAAGTTGAAGATGTAGAGGTGGGTTTCGTAGCCCGTCATCTTGGCTTGGAGGTTGACCCACACCACCACTGAGTTGGCCACCAACCCAGTGACAAAGATGAAGATGTAGAAGAAGGAGAGGGTGTAGAGCAGGGCACTCTTGTGGAGAGTGCCCGGGCAGGTGGTGGCATCCACCGTGATGCAGTCGCTGCTGTTGCATGTCCAGTTGATCTCTGTCAAGTTGGCCGTTTCCAGGAAATCCAGGATGGAAGTGAGGTCCAGGGCGCTCATGTTGGCTCCGTGTGGAGTGACCTGCAGGCAAAAGAAAATGGTCAGGAGAAACAACCCAAGGTTATGGATATATTTCCACTGCCATCTTGGGACCACAAAGCACATGCAGGACACACTCCCTGCAAAGACCATAGACTGGTTTGGATTGGAAGGGACCTTGAAGATCATCTAGATCCAACCCCCCCTGCCATGGGCAGGGACACCTCCCACCAGCCCAGGTTGCTCCTAACTCCATCCAACCTGCCCTTGAACACTTCCAAAGGGATGAGGCAGCAAAGAGACACGTGGAGTAGAAGCACCAAAGCACACACAGAGCATACCTCAGCTGGTCATACCATATTCATCTTATTACTTTTTAGCCTCATTTTTTCCTTGCTGCTCTCCTTTCCTCTTGCAGCTTCCACCTGACATCACTAGGTTGGCTATGGTCCCTGGGTGTGAAATCCACCAAGTCCAGCCTGGCCAAATGAACATCAGTCTGTCTTCTGCAGCAGAAATGCTGCTGCTCTCCCTTCCAGCAGGGGAACCTTGGAGCCACTTGATGTCCCTCAGGCAGAGCAGGATTGACCTCCCTGATCCACAGCACTATGAAACATCCACCACCAGCTCTGCTCACAGCTTGTCCAGCTCCTGCTGGGACCCTCTCACCCCATAGCTGGGCCTGCCAACAGCATGCTGCCGGAAAGGCAAGTTTTGGAGCCCTGTGGCCACAGGCTCCAGCTTGGAGGACACCAAGATGGACCCCATCTCGATCCTCCATCTGCTCTTCCCAAAGCTCCTACCTGCCAGGAACACAGGAATGGACAGGACATAAGGGGGGACATTACCAGGCACTACTGTCCCCAGGGAGGGAAACCTGGTGGCACTAACAACGAGGCCTTGCACACATCCAGGGGAGATCAAAGCTCTCCACAAACAGGGCCCCTAACTGGGGGGATCTTGGCTTCAAACCTCCACAGCCACCCAGGCTGCTGAAAAGCAGAGTGGAGAGTCCAACCAAACCAGGCCAAGGTGGTCCCCACCAAACACAACCACGTCAAGATGGTCCCACCACTACTGCTGTGTCCCCAGCCACCACATCCCTGGCCACGCAAAACTCAGCAACCCCTGAAGATGCAGACACCACAGCCAGGTAGAAGAGGGCACCACCAGCTCAGGAGCACCCTGGGGGTCTTGCCCAGCCTCTGCCCCACACACGAGCACCCGTCAGTCCCCAGCACTGCCGTAAGAACCCAGCACCGTCCTGGTCCCCCAGCCCTGCCGGGGGAGTGGCCACCGTGGCCCTGCCTGGAGATTAGTCCAAGGCTCCTCGTAGTCTGGATTAGCTCTGCAACCCGAGCCCCCACTCCGACCCGGATTAGCTGGGAGGGGGAACCCCCCGGATAACCAGGATAAAGCCGCTCCACAAAGCTCCTAAAAAATAACACACGTCTCACACCCTCTGCAGGCAGCACCAGATCCCAGGAGCCGGCGCGAGCAGCTGGAGCTGCTTTGTGCGCCCGGAGCCCCGCAGGGAAGGGACGCTCCGGACCTGCCCCGCACACCGGGCAGCGGCGGCTGCTCCCGCCCCCGCCCCGCGGGGACAGCCCGGCGGGGCCGCCCCCTCCGGCCCCGCAGCCCCGCGATCAACCCCCGCCCGCAGCCCCGCGGGGGGAAGGACGAGCCGCGGCCCCGGGGAGGGCGGAAAGATGAACCCGGGGAGGGGAAAAGCGGAGCCCCGGGGAAGGGAAACAGCGCCCGGCCCCGCCAGCCGCGCCGAGCCCCGCGCCGAGCCCCGCGCTTACCTCCCGCACCGCGGCCGCGCCCCGCACCGCCCGCCCCGCCGGGCCCTATATCGGCCGCGGGGCCCGCCCCGGGGGCGGCACCAGCACCGGCCCGGCCCCCCGGCCCCGGCACGGCCCCGGCACGGGCGGGTGGGCGATCCGAGCCAGCAGGGGCTGCAGGGGAAGGGGTCCGGGGGAGGAGCGACGGGAGAGCGGAGCGCTGGGGTGGGAGGGGGTGGCGGCTGCGAGGGGTCCGGGGGGCAAGGGGAGAGGGGGGAGGGAAATAACGGGGGGAAGGGAAGGGAAAAGGAGGGGGAAAAGAGAAAAAGGAAAAAAAAAGGGGGGGAGAAAAAGGAGGAAAAAGGAAACGGAGGGGAAAAGAAAACGGGGGGAAAAAGGGGGAAAGAGAAAGGGGGGAGAGGAAATGGAGGAAAAAAGAAAAGGGGGGAAAGACAAAAAGGAGGAAAAAAGAAAAAGGAGGAAAAAGAAATGGGAGGAAAAATAGAAAAAGGGAAAAGAGAAAGGGGGGCGAAAGAGAAAATGGAGGAAAAAAGAAAAGGGGAAAAGAGAAAAGGGAGAAAAAGACAAAAAGGAGGAAAAAAGAAAAAGGAGAGAAAAAGAAATAGGAGGAAAAAAGAAACAGGGAAGAGAGAAAGGGAGCAAAAGAGAAAATGGAGGAAAAAAGAAAAGGGGAAAAGAGAAAAGGGAGAAAAAGACAAAAAGGAGGAAAAAAGAAAAAGGAAAAAAAAGAAAAAGGGAAAAGTGAAAGGGGGCGAAAGAGAAAATGAAGGAAAAAAGAAAAGGGGAAAAAAGGGGGGGGAAGGCAAAAAGGAGGAAAAAAGAAAAATGGGGAAAGGAAGGGAGAGGGAAAAAGGGGAGGAAAGAGAGGGAGAAAAATATAAAGAAAAAGAGGGGGAAAAGAGAAAAGGTGGAAAAAAGAAAAGGGGGGAAAGAAGAGGGAGGGGAAAGAGGGGAAAAGAAAAAGAGGGGGAAGAAAAAGGAGGGAGAAGAAAAAGGGGGTGGGAAGAAGGGAAATAAGAAGGGGGGAGAAAGGGGGGAAGAGATAAAGGGGAAAATATAAAGGAGAAGAGAAAAAAAGAGTAAGAATTAAGAAGAAAAAAGGAAAAGAGAAAAAGAGGGAAAAGAAAAAAGAAAAAAAAAAGGAAAGAAAAAAAAGGGAAAAGAGACGGAAAAGGAAAGCAGGTTTCAGAGCCACCATCCAGCAGGAGAACCTTTTATGCAACCCTTTTGGGAAGATGTGACCCCAAGGTTTTGGACACCCCCAGAAAACAGGGATTTTCTTTCCCCTTAATCCCATTTCCACAGGCAATTAAAAGCCTGCCTGGAATCCTGCTGGCCAGCAGATGCTCCTGACGAGAACGTGTTTCCCCCTGAACGTGCCAAGCAGGAATTCCCAAGCTTCCAGCAAGCCAGGGATGAGGCACAAGAAGCCATTTCTCCTATGGCAGAAGAAACAACCAGGCTGAGGTTTCCAAAGATTCATCCTTGCCGGCAGAGAAGCCTGAATTCCCAAAAAAATGGGAGGAGATTCAAGGCTTTTTGGCATCTTTGCTCCCGTCCTGAGGGCTCGGCCAGGCTGGGGATGTTGGCAGAGCTGAGGGGTGATCAGTTCAGACAATGGCAGGAGTAAGTTTAAAAATAAAACATGGACTGAACTTGGCTAAGTCTGAAAATCCCAGGGAAAAATTTATTTATTTAGTTAGTTATATATATTTAGATATAGATATTAAATAAAAATAAAGGCACTGAAGGAGAACTCCAGAGCCAGCCCAAAAAGAGTAGGATTTCCTTCTTTCCTATTTAAACTGCACCAATATATGCCTATTAATTGTTTTTCCTCCAAAAGCACAAGTTTTTAACGTGGCAGGGACATAAAACCAGGCATTTGTTCCCGTCCCCACCCAGCTGGAAGAATCCTGGGGGTTTTTTTCCCTTCCACTTTCCAACTGGGAGGCAGATGGGAGCTGCCACCCCACTCCCTGTCAGCAGAGCCGTGAGGAAAAGAACCAAAAAAGCAAGTTTTGGAAGGATTTTTTTGGGGGAGGAGGTGAAAGAGAAAAGCCAAGTGGGTGTCTACGTGGTGGGTGGGGGAGCAGCTGAATAGCCCGGGAAATGTCAGGGACAAAGGGAATGGTTTTTCCACCAGAGGGTCCGGAAAGGGGGCTGTGATCCGTGAAGTGTTGGAAGGTAAAGAAGAGTTTCCTGCAGTCCTGGTTGCCAGGATTTTTATCCCAGCACCAGTGGAGGCATCAAAAAAAAACCCACCAGGCCCCATTTCCTCCCCCTTCCCAGCCCAGCAGCTCTCTGGCCTCACCCATTCCTGGAGGCATCAGGTTGATGGATGGAGGAACCAGGCAGTGGGAAGAAGGACTCCAGGAGGAGCTACCTCTGGAATTGTGGGCAGAGAGGGGACTGCAGCAGGTTTCTAGCAGGGAGGGACTTGTCCCTTCCACAGGAGACAATCCAGGTCTTTCATGGCAAGCCTGGAACAGAGGCACAGGATTGGTCTCCTGTCCAGCTCAGAAGAGCTTCAAGATGAGGAAGCCAAGGGGAAGAGAAGAGGGAGAAGGACCCTCCCTGCTGTGGAAAGGCACGTGGACTCCTAGGAGAACCTTGTCCTCCTCCAAGGAAGGATGGAGTGAGACAGAGGTGCTGGAGCTGCCTGAGAAGGTGAGAAAGCCAAGGCCAGGGCCACAGTGGAAGAAGACCCCAGGGTGACCACAACCCATCCTAGGGCAAGACTCCCACTGCTGCTTCCCTTGGCCTAAACCACCTTCCCCAAGCAATAGAAGACACCAGAGGGAAGCTTTCCTTCCTCCTCCACACCACCACTCCTCCATACCACTCCAGAGCTCCAAAGCTCTACTTCCAACTTCACCACCACCACAAGGACCAAATTTGAGAGGGGAAGACTCTAGGGCACAAAAGCTGAGCTTCTCAGGACATGAGAAGCCTCCAGCATCTGGGGTTTGATCCACCACACACCCAAATCCTCGTGAAAAAACTGTTGTGTGTCCAAGATCCATGTGTTCCAGGCAGTCAACAGCCCCAACTCCGAGAGACAAGGCCAAGCCCAGAGTGCCCCACGTGGGGCTCCAGCAACTGGGCCACCCAGGTTCTGAACCATTCTTGGTCATTTTTCCCCAGAAAGATGCAGGAGGAGAGAGGTCAAGGCTCCCATCCAGCCACATGGCAGTGGCCTTCCCACTTCCCAAAAGCCACTGGTAGAGCACACACCCCAGCAGGATCAACCAAGAAGCCACCACTTCCAAGGCAACAAGGGCTTGGAGGAGAAAATAGTTAGTGCTGTAATTAGGAATATTAGCCTAATGACAATGGGAGTTGGCTGCTTCTTCCCAGTTCATTTCCCTCTCACCCTTCCACTCAACCAAGGTGTTATTTGCAGCTTCATAACCCACTCTCATGACATTCTTGCCATTAACCTCAGAGCATGACCACCAGAACAGGAGCCTGAGTCAGGAATCCTGCCTGGAGCAGCTCAGCAAAGAGGATTATTTTTCTATCCAGAGGATTTTTAGGGAAACACTCTTCATAAACTTCTCATCTCAGCCCAGCAATGTGACATTTATGTGTTGGTTGTGACAGAAGCCACACTAGGGAAACCTGGGCTCCAGCTCAGCAGCAAAGGGTGACCAGATCCCTCCCTTCCCATGAGACAAGAAGGAAATCCAGAGTTCACTGGATCATAAATATTTTGGAAAAGGGGTTGGAAGGAAAGACATGTTGTTTTAAAGGATGGTATTTAGAGCAGTCCTGTAGGAAGGAAAGCAAATATCATCTTGGCAAGGAAAAGAGACTGTGTGAGGGCTCAGGAAGGGACATGAAAAGCTGGGCCCGAGGCCCAGCTGCTGCAGGGTTACTGGAGTCTTCTCCTGCACTGCTTCTGGCTCAGCAGTGGGAATTGCAGCTCTCCCAGTCCAGCCAGACACTCGGGATTGGGGTAGAACTGGAGGGCCAGCTGCACAACATGGGCTCACCAGAGCCTTCCTCCTGGCCTCCATTCTCCAGGAACCCTACATGCCTCGTCTCTCGTCCCCTCCTCACACCAGTTGGACCATGTCTCCCCCTTCACAGCTCAGAGACAACCCAGTTTCTACTGGCCAAACACTGGACAAATTCCAGTTGCTGTGGGAACCTTTCTTGCTGGGTTCCTCAGCGGTGGCTTTTGGGACATGTCACCAAAGCCAGCAAGGTCTTGGACCACAAGAAGGAGGCAGCCTGTGCGTCAGCTTCAGTCCAGGGCCCCTGGAAGTGATTCCTATCGGATTACACGACCACCTTTTTTTTTCCAGAGGAGAAATAAACACTCTTTTGTACTCACCATAAAGCTGCCTTCTCTGGGAGGAACATTCATCATCCAGGAGAAATCCAGGAGTTCGTTCCCGTTCTGCCCCAAGGTTGTTTTTTGTTTCCTTCACGCTGCAGGATCCGTTGGTTCTGCCTCTTTGCCAGGGAGACATCCCACTTTTCAATAGAAATGAAGATGAGTGTGGACACAGATGGTTTCCTTGAAGCCTCCACACCAAATTCCAAGCCTGAGTGTTCTACACGTTCCTCGGGGAATGTGTTTTTTGGTTCAGCCCAGCCGGGGTCAAGCAGAGTTAACTTGACCTGCCCATAAATCCAGGCCATCTCCAGCTGCAGAGCTACTGTTTGCAGCACGATCCCGTGAGGAGATCAAATCAGGCTGAAACATCAATCCAAGGGGAACAAGGGAACAAGGAAATCCATTCAGTGCCGTGACAAAGGGGACATTTTGCTTGGAGCAGGGCCTGGAAGGGCTTCCCTGGCAGGTCTGGAGCCTCCCAGACGGTCCCGTGGGGACTGGTTGGCTCTGCTATCTCCACCAGACTGGCAGGAAGAGCCCAAGAGACTCTGGGGTGAAAATGGTTTTAAAAAGGGATTGTGGGCTTTGTTTTCCCCCATTTCCACATCAGTAGGTGGAGTTCCTCTAGGGCAGCTTTTGTGAGAAGTGTTTCCTCAAGGAGACAACTCTGAGCTCTTCTGTGTGTGTGTGTGAGAACTCCCAGAACCATCAACTACCTTTTCTCCTCTTCCAGGACCTGATGTTTGTTGGATAAAGTAATTTTTCAAACCCAGGTCTGTGCTGCAGGAGGCTGAGATGCTCTTCTTCCCCAGAAGGGGAATATTCCCCCTAAGTTCCTCCTTCCCAGGCCTCAGCTCCAGGAGGAGCAGTTGGACCCTCCAAGCCTGTTCCATACTGCACTCCATGAATACATGGAGTCTCAGCTTCCAAACCACACTAACTGGGCCATTTTTTGCCCAAAATTAACACTTTTAGAGTGCAAACCTGCCCTCCTAGAAGGCCCCAACACTCCCAACCCCAGAAGAAGCCATGGATCAAGAAGCTGCTTTACAACTTGTGCTCTACTGGAGATGATCCCTGTGTTTATAGAACAAATGATGATGCCTCTTCCCACCTCCCACTGGGACTGCACGATTCCTGGTCAGATTGTAGGATGTTTGACCCAAGAATGTCTAAACTCCACCAAACAAAGCTGGGATGAAAAGTTGGAAGAGGAAGTCGAGGCTCCAGCCTCTCCAGGAACTCCAAAAGAAAGGTGGGAAAAGGACATGCTGGGAGAACCTGGGAATCCTTCAGGTGAGATAACACATCTGGAGAGCGAGCTCAAGGTTCAGCACTTCTCATCTGCACCCTCCAAAGCTGCCAGGAACTTCAGCCCTGCCTCATCTTCCCAAAATAACCATGCCAGCTTCCTCGTGCAGACATTCCCAACACTCCAGACCAGGAATGGAAGAAGAAGGGCAGGGATCAGTGTCCCTACAGTGGGTTTACAGGTTGGGATCCAACCACAGGTCATCTCCAGGAGCTCTGGGATGATCTGGGGGTTACACAGATATTCTTTAATCTCTTAAATCTGACAAAGAGGGAATTCAGGTGCTCTTCCCGTGCCACAAACAGTCTCCATCCTCAAGCTGTGGACACTTCAACCCCACCCCATCCTGACCACCTTCTGCAGGACCTTCCAGGCTCTGCTCCATCTCAAGTTGATGGGGCAAAAAAAGAAAAAGGACTTTTTTTTTTTTTTTTTTTTCCCAAGTGTGATTTTACTGGGATTGATCAAAGAGGGAAAAAAAGCCAGATTCCTGGAGGCCCTTTTCCACTCTGTCAACAGCCAAGGAATTGTTCTCCACCAGAAGGGCAAGCAGCTCTGGAAAATGCCTTCTCACCTGGCATGGAATTTCCTAAGGATGGATCAGGTGGTGAAATTCTACCAACAGGTGGGTTCTGGATTGGAAATAAACCCAAAACTGATGATTTCATGGAAATATTTCTGTTTTCCAGCAGGAAAATAAAATCTGCAGGAACATCCTGTTAATTTTCAGCCTTCTAGATCAGCTGCTCCTCCCCACCCTCTGTGGGTGAAGCTGCTGGAGCTCCAGGAACATGATCCATCCAGCTCTCTTCCCCCAGAGGGACCTTGTTCCATTGGCATCCCTCCTGCATCCTGAGGAGCACAGTCCAGGCAGCTGCTCCAAGTGGATTCCTTTTCCCTTGCACAGAAACGGGAGGAGTTTGTCGTGTTCTTGCCAGGAAGATGAAGAGATTTGGGTTGTGAAGCCAGATGAGGGTCAAGATGTTAATGCCAAGCCAGTGGTGTCATCAGTGCACACCCAGGACTGGCTCCTGGAGCCAAGAACTTATGAATTATGGATTAATCCATGGATTATTCCATAGATTATAGCCCCCAGCTGCCATTTCTGCTGCTGAGTCTGGCTCTCCACAGACCCATGGCCAGAGGAGATGCAAGGAGGGTAAAAAGGAGCTCCCAACAGGCCTGTGAGACCTTCCCCCAGTAGCTCGTTGCTTCAGGCAAGAGGCCCCAGACATCAAGGGGGTTTCCTGGTTTCTCCAGGCAGGCTGCTTTGTTTTCTTCCTCAGGATTTGGGCCTGAGGGATTTCTTAGCAGAGGCCAGGTGCTTGGTTAGCAGGACTTGTCCCCAGCAGTGGGAAGCAAAGCCACTCCTTCTCTCCCAAAAGGATCTAGGGTGGCATGAGCCTCCCTCACCAGCAATAAGCTACCAAGGCTTTTCATCCCTTCCATGGACCTCAGGCTGCCAAATCAGATGCAGAAATGACTTTAAAAAGGGTTCAGGAGGTGTAGGTGGACACCAGGAACCTGAGAAATTGTGTCTGCTCTTACAGACATGGAGAAGCAGGAAAGCTTTAACTTCAGGTTGTTCAGCTTGGAGAGGAGAAGGCACCAGGGAGACCTTGGAGCACCTTCCAGTGCCTGAAGGAGCTCCAGGAAAGCTGGACTTTAGGCAAGGACAGGGAGGGACGGGATGAAGGGAATGGATTAAAACTGGAAGATGGAGATTGAGATGAGACATGAGGAGGAAATTTTTCACTGGGAAGGTGGTGAGACACTGGAAGAAGTGGAAGTTGTGGCTGCCCCATCCCTGGAAGTGTTCAAGGGCAGGTTGGATGGAGCTTGGAGCAACCTGGTCTGGTGGGAGGTGTCCCTGCCCATGCAGGGGGGTTGGAGCTGGATGAGCTTCAAGGTCCCTTCCCACCCAAACCAGCCTGGGATTCCATGACCCTGAATTCCTGAGAAAAGGAAGCAGCTCCCACACTGTGCAGACCTGGCCAGCCCCAGTGGCCTGACCTGTCGTGTCCCCGGGCCAGCACCAAGGCAGATGTTGCCCTGGTGTTTCCAAGCTGACGACATCAGCCTGGTGTCAGCCCCCTGGCTCTGAGGAGCACCATCTCCACCCAGAAACAACAATCACCTGGAGCAAGAACATTCCTTTGTCATGGGAACATCCCAGAGAAAATGTTCCTTGCAGGGAACCCTTGGAATGCTGATGGATCCAAGGGATCTGCTTTAGCAATGGATTAAAAGAAGCAGCTTTCCCCACATCCCACAAGATGCTTAAGGTCCTTGGACCTCTTTGTTGCCCTCAGACCTTCTGGGCTCCGACCCCTTCATGCCAGAGGCTGGCTCCAGCCCCTTTTTATCTCCAATGAATTATCCCAGGAGAATTCATGCCATTCCTCCTCTAGGATGTCAGTTCTGCAGGGGATCTGAGCCTGCCTCATGAAAGCCACTCTAGCCTTTCTCTCCTCCCCTGGGGATCTCTATCAAAGCCAGACACTGGTCTGGGACTTCTTCCCTCTTTGTGGCTTTTCAAGGGGAATTTCAGTGGGAAACAGAAATTTCTCAGAGGTGACCAGGCATCTAAAGGGACATGCCTGGAGACAAGGAAAATACAAGCCCACCACCACAGGAGAACCATTCAGAGCTGGTCCTCAGGGCAGCTCCAGGATGGGGTGGGATTTGAGATCCATGCTGCTGATCCTGTCCCCCTCTGGATCTCTGAAATCAGCTCCTTGCACAACAAACTGCATTGAAAACTGCTTTAAAAACAAGCTAAGGCTGAATTCCAGGCTGCTCCATCCCTAACCTGGGAACTAGTGTCCCCAGGGGTGAGATGAACTATCAGGATGGAGATGGTGCTTCCACTTCAGCAGTCACCTCTTCCTCTGCCTAAATCCCAAATGGATTTGGGATGCAGAGGATCAGGGCGAGGAGCTGCCAGGCCTCGCCTCACCCTGACAAGCTCAGCACTTGGCCAAAGCACATCTTGTTCTAGCTCTGGTGGGAAAAATCAGCCTGGTTAAGGTTCCCAAAATTCCAGCTGCCATCCCCACTGGATAGATCCAAGCCATTCCTAAAGACCCAGGAGGCCAAAGGTTCCTTCTAGAGAAACCAACTTTCTATTGCTTTTTCAGATGGGCTGGACTCCACAGCACCTAATTCCCAGGCAGTTTCTGGATGTGCAACAGCCTGGAGCATCCAGAGCTCCTCCAGCTATCCCAGAAATCCTGCTCCAATCCCTCCTTTGCCCTCCTGGATGTGCCATTTATTCCGAATTGAGAACAAAAAAACAACTCAACATTCCTCGAGCTGAATGGTTTCACTGCAGAGGTTTTATCCCAATCACTTCCTCAAGCTCTTCACTCAGCAAAACACCACTGAGGTCTGAACTTTTCCTTGTGCTTTCATTTTTTATCCTGGCTCTGAAATGGAGACACTGTAAAAATCCATGAATCCGTTTCTTCCCCAACTCTGAGTCCTGGGGAAACCACAGAATTAAACCCAAACTCCGACAGATAAAAACCATATTTAGCTTTAGGTGGGGTCAAGCTCTTCATGGCTGGACAAAGTATTTTCATCCAGATATTTCCCTGCTGTGGCTGATCCAAAAATGTTTCATTGCATTTTAAATCTGGATGGAAATCCCTGGGATACAGATATTAACACCTGTAAAACCTCCCTCTTCTCTGGCCCTCTCCAACAAGAAGAAATGGTTAGAAAAGAAGAAAGAAAAGGAGACTGCACCCCCAGTTAAGCTGTAGCTTTCCCTGAGCTTCCAGAGCTTTATTCCCCTTTTTTTTTTTTTTTTTTCTGATGCCATCAATTACATGGTCCACTGGAGCTACATCAGGGAATTATCTCTGCTTGTGCTCACGTGTGGCTGGGCTTGGCAGGGCAGCCTGGGAGGACCTGGGAGGGCTTCATGGGATTTCTTCTATTCCAGGGTGGGAAGATGGACCATCATCTTCTGGATGCAAGTCTGGATTTTTCCAGAGCTCCCAGTACACATTTTGGACACTGATGGGGTGGGAAGACACCAACATCTTCTAGGGCTTTTTATTGGTTTTATTTTTAGCTTGGGTGACTTTTGGTTCATTATTTGGGTTTGTTTTTACCACTTCTAGTTAATTCTGATTCAGAATCTTTCAAAAAAGAAATCCATTTTCTTCTCTTCTAGCATCTCCTCAGCCTCCTTCCATCCTTGAGGAGTTTTGGAGGGAGGGCTGAGGTGGAAAGAACACCAATAAACCCCCTTGAAGGCTGAAGAAATGGAAGAGTTCCTGTGATTTACCCAAGCAGAACCACAACTCCAGCTTATTTGGACATGAAATCCTGTCTCCCCAGCTGGAAAATATGACTCTGGGAGGGGGGGGGAAGTGTCATTTAGTAGATGCATGTTTATATTTCCTGCCTCAAGGGGGTATGAAACCCATTTCCAATGCTCATTATGCCCATTTAATTAATGTGTCCCTAATCCTGTGGTGGAGCTGAAATGGGTTTTTTGCAGCAGAACAGCAGGAGCTGCAGCAGCAAAGAAGCACAACTGGAAGACCTGGAATCCTGGACATGCAGGTTGCAACCAGAAGAATTAAAAATCCTTAAAAAAAAAAAAAATCAGCCTTTGGCTCCTGGCAGGTTAATTAAGTGAGAAATGAGGACTTGCTTCCCAGGACTATTTGCTCCCAGTCCCCATGAAGTAGAAGGGTCTCTTATGGGAAGGGACCTTTCATCAGGTGTTCCTGAGCTCTCAGCAAAAAAATAGGGAAAGAAATCAAGTGAGCACTAGGAAAATAACTCCATGGGTTATAAAATCCTGGGAGAAGACACCCCAAGAACATGAAAAATCAGATGGAAATCCAGCAGCAGCTGAACCTGGCCCAGCCAGTCCTAAGAGCTTGTCCATGGTTTGAACCCAGCAGCAATGAACCTCGGCAGGGGGAGAGAAGATTCAAGTTTCAAAGAGCAGGGAATTTTCTGGCCTCAGATGATTATTTTAATGTGGTTGTTTGGGACTGAATTTCCTTCTTTTTTTTTCCACTTTCCACCCAACCTCTTCACATTGGAAAGATAAAAAATCTCTGCACTCCTGGCAGGAGGCAAAGTGTGACTGGTGTCCAAGCTCCCACCACCCCTTCCAGAGCAGGGGGAAACCAGACAGATGGATGTTGGGGACAGCTGAGGACTCAGGTATTTTTGGGAAAGGGAGGAGAAGTCACCAGGCTGAAAGGAAGGGCTGTGGAGAGCCCAGGATTGCTGGTAAATTCTTGTTGTGAAGGAACTGGGGAAGGTTCAGCAGCTGCCAGGGCCAAATCACCAACCCAGGAGTGTTGTGTCTGGGAGAGCTGAGAGCCCAGACTGGAATTCCAACTAATCCCATCTCATCACCCTCCGGGTGATCACATCAGCCAAACCCCCAGGCCACCAAACACAAGCACAGAAAGGCAGCACCTCTGCAGAGCTGGTTTGCCATGGAGATCCCACCCCACAGAGGCCATCAGCTGAAGAGAAGGTCTGTGCAGGTTCTGTGCCAGCTTCTCCTGAGCAGGTTGAGGGTTTCCTGCAACCAAGACCTCACTGTGGTGGACAATAAAGTCCCAGATTTCCAGAGCAGCACGGTGGGGTTGGAAGCATCTAGCCCCCATCCTCTGCCTCTCCAAGCTGTGGTGAACTACAGTTGCAAGGAGCTTTTTCTGCTCCAGAGGAACCACCTGGAGGCCTTGGCCAGGTCAAGGAGAACCTCTGCCCTCACATGACTCACCTTCCCACAGCAGAAGAGCCTGAGAAGCCTTTAGGGGAAGAGCATGAGGAGATGACTAGGCAGACAGGACTTCCTGACACACACCCTGTCACTGTCTGTTGGTCACGACAGCCACCCAGCCCCCAAAGCTCCACTCCCTGCTTTCAACACCAGCAGCCAAAAATAAGGGGTGGAAAAGACCTCGGGAGGTCACTCCATCCTGCTCTGGGGCCTTGGAAGAGTCAGGGCTGGATCGTCCCCCTCAGGCACAGGTCTAACCCACCCTGAAAGGTGATAAAAGCAACACATTCTGGGCTTGGAAGGATGGGATCACTAGCAAGGTAACAAGGGCATGAGGGTGGAATCATGGAATCCCAGGCTGGTTTGGGTGGAAAGGGACCTAAAAGATCATCTAGATCCAACCCCCCACCATGGGCAGGGACACCTCCCACCAGACCAGGTTGCTCCAAGCCCCATCCAGCTGGCCCTTGGACACTTCCAAAGGGATGGGGCAGCCACAACTTCCCCGGGCAACCTGGGCCAGGGTCTCACCACCCTTGGGAAAAGGGTCTTGGGAAAAGTCCAGGAGCAGCCAGGCTGGGGTGACTCTAAACAAAGCAAAGAGAGGGTTTACGGAAAGCAAAACAAACCTAACTTTTCCAAGCAGCAGCTGGAATGAGCCATCTCCAGTGGCTCCCAACACTCCCTGCTCCTTCCAAATATCTCCCTCTCTTGTCCACCCTGCCCAGGGCTCTTCAGCAGCATCCTCCAAAACAGCTCTCCCAGCAATTCCTGAAATTCATTGATTTGCATCTCCCCGAAGCCCCCTCATTAGTGCAAGACAGCCAAGCATGTTAGTGTTTAATAATATCAATCAGCCCTGATCCAGAACATCCCTCCCCTGCAGACCTAAATATAGAGAGAAGCATTCATGTGAAAACAAAAAGGAAGGGGGGGGAATAACCCAAAAACAAACCCAGCAGCTAAACAAAAGGATGAATTTAGAGCAGAATGAGGCTCATGCATGGGAGGTGGACCCAAGACACGAAAAGGAAGCAAAAAGCTGCAATTGCAAAAAAACACCTGAGAAAAAAAAAAAAGTGGGGGGTTGGTTTTGTTTGCAGGAAATGGAGTGTTCATCTCTCACACCCCCCCCCCCCCCCCTCGTTTGAAAAAGCAAAACCACAACTGGTCTGGTTGTCTCTTGGGTTTCTGGAAGGCAGGGTGTGAAAGCAAAGCAGACATAGGAAATAAGAGAGTGGGTTTGGTTCCTGTGTGAAAACAACCTGGGGGGCTGCAGGGGCAAAGCAACCACCCCTGGCCACAGCTTTGCAGAATGAGGTGGAGGGGGGAAACCCAAAGCAGCAACAAGACCCCGAGAGAGGTTTGCTCGGGGCAGGCACCTCTTAACTGCTGCTAATGACCGGGAAAGGTCATCAAGGACACCTCCCCGTGCGAGCTGGAACAACCCGTGTCAGTGTTTCAGGTGCTTGGTGCCTCTGGTTGGATTTTTTCCCTCCCCTTCCTACAAGCGTCCATTCATAAAGTGGCTGCATCCTTGCAAAGTGCTGCAAAATGGTTGTTTCTCCCCAGTTTCCACTTCCGAGCTAGAGGGTATTGTTTTTTTTTATTGTGAGAACAGGAGCGGGGGGAGGGAGGGGGAAATAATCTCCCTTCTTCCCCTCCCCCTCCAATATAATGGTGGAAAAAAAAGAGAGAGAAAACAAATCCAAAGCAGGGCGGATGTCAAAGCCTGAAGGATTTTTGTTATTTTATTATTGAAGGAGCTGGTGCTGCAGGTTTCTGAGCCTGGATCCCATCCCTGGGCTGCGCTGGGTCCAGCAGGTGGTGGAACAATGAACCTCTCTCCAGCTGGGCAACAAAAAGCCAGCGCCGTGTTGACAAGGAACAGGATAAGCCAGACAACATCCTGCGCCTAAAAACCCACAGCCCCTTGTTATTCATCTCTCTCTCACACCGCTCCACCTATTTATAGCGCCAGAAGCTGAGCCAGAGGAGGGAAGAAAACAAAAATAAGAAGTTTCACACTCTTTCCACGCAGAAGTGAAGCACTGGGTAGGTATTGTTCCTTCAGCTCTAGGTGGGATGTTATTAACCCCTCGGCAGCTTTTTTGTCCCTTCAATCCAATTAAATTTCATTCAAGATGCACCACAAGGAGCCTCTAGGATGTTCTCATCCACCTCAAGAATGACTTGGGAAGCTCCAAGGTATCTCCCCCTTCCAGATGAAGGTTTCATGACCCGAGTCCATCCTTCACATCCTTGGGTACATCCAGCAAAAATATTCCTTCCCCTTCCTGCTCTAGAGAAGCTCAGAGAGGGTCTGGAAAGGGAGTTAAATGGTCACAGGATCAGTGTAAATCCTAAAAGACCTGGAAATGGTACCGTGGAAGAGCTGAACAATTATCAGTCCAGGAGGAAATCGAGATGCTCCCCCAATGGCAGGGAACTGGCTCTCTGGGAAAGCTGGAATTTTTTTCTCCAGCACCACCAGCACTTGAAGGGGCAATGATCTGGGGTTTTATGACCAAGAGGGAGGTGGAGCACTGACATTTAACATCTGGCTGAGACCTGAAAGGCCTGACATTTCATACCCTGAAGCCACAGCAGCGTTTTCCACCTTCCAGTTGGCAGAGGGAAGATTCTTCAAATTCTCCTAATTCTGCTCCACTTCTTCTCCGTGCCCTGGTGCTGGTGCTGTAGCAATGTGCCCCCAAATCCCCTTCATCTGGCCTTGAAGCAGCAGCAAACCTCCTCTAGATCCAGCAGTTAACATGAAAACAGCTTAGCCTCACTCTTGTCTCACTGGTCCCCAGGCTAAATGGACTGGTCAGCAGAGCCAGCCCTCCTGGAAGCCACCACTGAAGCCACCAGGCAGAACCAAGTCCCCAGCCTGCAGCAGGGACCTGCCCACAGCTCCTTGACACACTTGAATCCAAGCCCAAAGGAAAAACAAACACCCAAGGAGCAACATCTCCCCAGGCTTGCCCGTCAAAGGTCCCACTTCTCACTTGCCTGTTCCTTGATCCTGGAGGCCCAAACACTCAACTCATCTGTCATGGAGACAGCCCTGACTCACAGCCTCTCCTTCCTACCCTCTTTGGGCTAGCAACACCCCCAAAAAAGCCCCCACTCCACCTTCCACCCTTGAGACAACCCAGACCCTTGGAAGGGCTTTGAAATCCGAGTTGCCAGCACATGGTTCCTCCTTTGTTCCTTGTCCTGCTTAAGCCCCTGCTAACCAAAAGGCAGGTGCACTAAGCTCCTAGAGAAGAACAAGGCTCTCCAGTTTTCCACCTCATTCCCCCCCCCTTAAGCTCCTCATAAAATCTTTTTCTTTTCTTTTTTTTTTTTTCTGGGGGGGGGGAAATGATGGCACTTCATTTCCAAGGCAGCAGAGGCTTCTTGTTTGCAAGAGTCTAAAGGAATTCCAGCTGCCAGAACAGGCTGAATAAAACCCATCACCTCTTCCTGCTGGATGGATTAAGTAACAGACTCTTTTAATGCCACGTGAGCTGGATGAGGAAGAAGTGTGGAATAACAGCTACAAATCCCTTTAATCTCTGGTGGTACCTAGAGATGGGTTAGTGCCTGTAGGGATTATCAGAGACACATGATCCTGGGCTGGAAACTGATCCTTTGTGGTGCTGAGTGACCATCTGAGGACCTCAGCTGTGGTCCAGGTGCTCCACGGGAAAAGAGGAGAAGGAATAAAGGAGGATAAAGCTGGAGTTTGGGATGGAAAGAGGCTGAGACAAACCCCCAAGTGTGGATGCAGCCACAGCCCAGCTTCTCCCTTCCAATTCCTTGGAAGCTCCAGGATCCAGCTGGGAAACCACAAGATCTCCCACTTCCTATCCATAAATGTTTTTTGTTTGTTTGTTTGTTTTTTCAGGCTTGAACCAATCACTTCTTGCCAGTCCCAACCAGCTACAAAGCAGGTTCCTTTCCCAGGGAAACAGCAAACAACAATAACAAAATAGCAGCCCTGCTTACTTCTTAATTCATTCTCCCTCATGACTTTTTTTCCCAGCAATGTGATTCATTTTTATTCCAGTTTCCTACAAAATGATGAAAAGAAAAGCCACTCAGCTGGTGCACAGGCTCCCTGCACCCACCTCACTCTTCTGTGGCTTCATTTCCCACTTTTAAAAGGAATATGTTTGCTGCCCTTCAGCTTTGTTGTTGTTTTTCTGGAGAGGGGGAAGTGAGCAATGGGCTCCTCAATTTCCTTCTCAAGTGGCAAGTGTTGGTCCCTTTCCCTTGGAGATCTGGAAAGGGCATCTTTGGGAAATGGTGTAATTTTGGTCTTTTTTTTTTGGTGTGGCTTCAGAGTTTTGGCCAAATCAGCCATGAAAACCACAAGGACTGATGGAGATGGGGCTGCTGGGACTCAGCAGGTTGAAGCCTTGGCTGGAAAAGAAATAATCCAGAAAAAAAAGTGATGCAGAAACACCCGAATAATGGAAATAAAAGGGTGAGGTTCTCATTTGGGTGGTGACAATTCAGTTAAGAATAAATCCTGAAACAAGAAGAAAAACCCAAGTTACTTACTGCTTTTGAGGCCTCTCCCACCTGCAGACGGAGGAAAATCAGACACTGAAAGGAAGCAGACACATTCCTGGTGAGGAAGAAGCTCCTTCAGATTTAACACAATTAATTAAAAGCTGATTTGACACCATTTTATAACAAACATACCCAAAAAAAAAAAAACAAAAAAAAAAAAACCCAACAAGCTGGTTTGCTTCTTTTGTCTTCCCATTCTGACCCACCCTGTGGAGGAGTGGATTTTTCACCTCAAAAATAACCCTGTGATGTGCTGTAATCCCACCTGCTAGCTTGGATTTTTGCTTTCAGCCCCTTTAAAAAGAAAATAAATGACAAAATACTCTGTTTTTTTTTAAGTGTTGAGGGGATGGAAGGGCACTAAGAAGCGGCCTCGATAGGGAAAAGAAGGAGAAAAAAGGAAAACAGAAAGAGGAAAAATGCAAATGTTAAGTGGGACAAGTGTTTTGGGGGGAAAGGGAGAGAAAGGGGGAGAGAGGGGGGAAATAAAGGGGGAGAGAGGGGGGAAATAAAGGGGGAGAGAAAGGGAAAATAAAGAGGGAGAGAAGGGGAAAATAAAGGGGGGAGAGAAAGGGGAAATAAAGGGGGGAGAGAAAGGGGAAATAAAGGGGGAGAGAGGGGGGGAAATTAAGGGGAAAGAGGGGGGAAATAAAGGGGGAGAGAGGGGGGAAATAAAGGGGGAGAGAAACGGGAAATAAAGAGGGAGGGGGGAAATAAAGGGGGAGAAAAAGGGGAAATAAAGGGGGGAGAGAAACGGGAAATAAAGAGGGAGGGGGGAAATAAAGGGGGAGAAAAAGGGGAAATAAAGGGGGGAGAGAAACGGGAAATAAAGGGGGGAGAGAAAGAGGAAATAAAGGGGGGAGAGAAAGAGGAAATAAAGGGGGAGAGAAAGAGGAAATAAAGGGGGAGAGAGGGGGGAAATAAAGGGGGAGAGAGGGGGGAAATAAAGGGGGAGAGAAAGAGGAAATAAAGGGGGAGAGAAGGGGGAAATAAAGGGGGGAGAGAGGGGGGAGATAAAGGGGGGAGAGAAAGAGGAAATAAAGGGGAAGAGAGGGGGGAAATAAAGGGGGGAGAGAAAGAGGAAATAAAGGGGGAGAGAAAGAGGAAATAAAGGGGGAGAGAGGGGGGAAATAAAGGGGGAGAGAGGGGGGAAATAAAGGGGGAGAGAAAGAGGAAATAAAGGGGGAGAGAAGGGGGAAATAAAGGGGGGAGAGAGGGGGGAGATAAAGGGGGGAGAGAAAGAGGAAATAAAGGGGGGAGAGAAAGAGGAAATAAAGGGGGAGAGAAAGAGGAAATAAAGGGGGAGAGAGGGGGGAAATAAAGGGGGAGAGAGGGGGGAAATAAAGGGGGAGAGAAAGAGGAAATAAAGGGGGAGAGAAGGGGGAAATAAAGGGGGGAGAGAGGGGGGAGATAAAGGGGGGAGAGAGGGGGGAGATAAAGGGGGGAGAGAAAGAGGAAATAAAGGGGAAGAGAGGGGGGAGATAAAGGGGGGAGAGAAGGGGGGTATGAAGCAGGGAAAAGGGAAAGTGAAGAGGCTGAAAGGGGGAAAGGAAAATAAAAAACGAAGAACAAACGAGAACCGAAGGAATCAAGGCATAAGAACACACCAAGGCCAGCCCCGGGCTGTCCCACCAGGCCGCTCCCGCCGCGGTCTCCCCGGTAACGGCCCCGCACGAACCGCCGGGCGCAGCGCGCCGGGCCGGGCCGGGCCGGGCCGGGCGGCTCCAGGGCGGCCTCGGAACCGGGACCCGGGCCCCGGGCCCGGTGCGTGTGTGTGTGTGTGCGGGAGCGGCCCGGCATGTCCCAGGCGTGAGTAGCGCGGGGGCACGGCGGGGAGAAGGGCTTGATGAACGGGGAGGGGCACAAACCCCGAACCCTGCTGGGGAAAATACCTGCCGGTCCCGGCGGGGCGAGCCCGGGGCCCTGCAGCCCGGGAGGGCCGCTCAGGCCCGGCCCCTCAGGCCCGGCAGCACCGGCCTCCTCGGGCCGAGCTCTGCTGGGAAAACGCGCCGTTTTCCTCTCTGCCCGGCCCGCAGCTGGCACACAGTTTCATTCTGTCACGCACTCCTCGTGTTTCCAGCTCAGCGCGCAGCTTGGGCAGGTTATTTGCAAGCCCCAGGGGCCGGCGGGGCCGGAGGGGCCCTGCTGGTCCCGCCAGAAATGCCACCCAGCCCTCCCAGAAGTTTTGCCAAACCCCTGCACCGGCGCTGCAGGCTGGGAGCCTCGCTCGGAGCGGTTTTGCTGGCGTTTCCCCCTCTGTGCCCGGCTGTTCGCTGCCTCCAGCAGCACCGCAGCCTGAGGACAGCCAGCCCGGTTTGGGGCAGCTCCTGCTCCTGAGCTGGATGTGGCTTGTTCTTGGTCTCTTCTGGCACCGGTGGTACCAGCCTCAAAGCCTCCTGCTTCTTTTGCTCAGCCTCCTCTTTCCAAACTGCCAGCTCTTTACCAGGTAAAGCCTCACAGGCTCAAAAAACCTTCCTCCTTGTCACCTCCACCTTGGGTCTCCCCCAGGCCCAGCCAGATGCCACCACCGACTCCGCTGCCTCCTCAGGCTCCTTGTCCCTGTCTCAGGAGAGAAGGGGGAGCTGAGAGGAACAAATAAAAACATCCCCAAGTGCCCAGCAGAGAGTGTTGGGGGGCTCTGTCCAACCCAACCCCCATGAGGGAGGCTTGGGAAGGTCCCTGGCTGATCCCCTGCTTGGATCGTCAGAGGTGCCTTCCAACCCCTAATATGCTGTGATTCTGTAATACCGGGCAACCTTATGGAGTAATAGATAATTATCTAAGCTATTTTAGATTGTTTACAAGGAAACAAAAGCACAAAAGTAGTTTGTGCTCTTCTGAGTTACCTCAGGATCTGCCTGTTGGAGCCAGGTTAGCACCACGGGAATTGCACTGAGCTGGGATATGGTGCTTGTCCAACCTTCTGGCCCAGCTCACTTTAATTTTAACTGAGACATTTCCTATAGTTTTGCCAGCACTGAGCAGCAAATCCAGATAAACATGGGCTCGCAGGACGGTTTTGGGTTGGAAAAGGCCTTTTAGAACTGTGAACCCAGCACTGCCAAGGCCACCAATCCTCACCAGATGACAAAAATACATAGAGTTCTGTTTCCAAACAAGGCAGTGATGCTGGTGAGGGGCTCCACCGTGACACTGATGCTACTTGGCTGACTTAACTATAATTACTCTGTGCATTTATAGCTGGGCTAATCCAGCCCTTCATGGAGACAAGGCTGTATACTCACCAGCTCACCAGCCGCCACATCTGTGGAGCTGGAGTTAAGCAACAGCCTGGATGGTTTCACTTACTATCCTCTCCTCCTCAGTCAGCATGCCAAGTTTTCTGGACAGTTTGTACTTTTTCTCCATTGCCCCAGCAACTGGATTCATGTCACCACCTGAGAATCTCATCTTTTAAAAACAAAACAAGTTTTTAAAAATGCAAATAAAAAATGCTCCCAAACCGTTGGGAACATGAAATGTACTAAATTCTTTACCTAAACATGCAAGGCCTTAGAGGTTGAATTTCAGGATTTTTAAGTGGTTGGGGCGGAGACGGTGCTGGCAAATCCATTAAAATTCTATCTTAAATGTGCCTCCCCAGCCCAGAGCCAAGCTGCTCTCAATGCCAGTAGTTAGGAAGTAAGAGCCCTCTTTCCCTTTGTCCTGGGCTGTCTTGTTTTGCAGGATAGAACTGAGCTGGTTCTCAAGTAGGCTCCCACTGTAACACCTAATGAGGTTATCCTGGCTGCTCACCAGAAATCATGCTAAATTAAACAGTATTTTAAAAGCCACATGGCAAAAAAAAAAAAAAGCTTTCATCGGGCTGCCTTGCTTGATGGCAGTGAAGCAAAGAGCTAATAATGGGGGGGGGGGGGGGGTTATGAGGAAGAAATTTGGTACTTGGGACAGAAATATTGGAGGGGACAGGACTTTATCTGGCCAGGAATTGGCCAGGGCACAGGGAAAGCAGCCTCCATCCCACAAAGAGGCAGGCAAGCCCAGCGGAGCCTGTCACGCTGATTTTTCAGGACTGCACAGTCACATCCTGTGTCCTGCATTGAAATGCTGCACAGCACACAGCTTTTGCTTTTTTTTTTAATTTGAGCTCGAGGTAAACAGCTGCTTTTTAGACATCTGGAAGAACAGCTGCTCCACGCACAAGGGAGGAGAATGCAGCCGGGTGGACGTGCGAGACGTACCAAGTGTGCTGAGGGCAGTTGTCTGCCCTGACCCAAGCCAGGCTGACATCTCCTGCAGCCCAGACTCACCCTGAACACCATTTATGTAGCTGGGATTCCAGCATTCCCAATTGATGAGGCGTGTTGGGCAGCCTGGAGCCCCTGTGACTTCAACAGAGTGTGGGCTCAAGCTCACAGAAGTGTTTTATTCCTCTGCTTTATATCCGGATAGATGCATTTCCTCATTTATTTATTTTTAATACATTTCTGTACAATTTACTTGACCTGCAGGATCTCAAGCAGGAATTTCTCCTTAACTTGCTCTGCTAGCCCCAGTCCTGCTCCCAGCTGCATCTCGGCACTGCTGCCATTTGTAGCAGGTTTTAATCGGCTGCAAGACATTTGCCACCACCACCAAGGAGCTTCAAATGATCAAAAAAGCTTGAAAACTTAATCTCAGAGAAATTCCATTAGTTAAGCGGTTACATCTGGATCTAAGGAGAAGATCCTCAGCACCCCTCCTCCTGCTTCTGACAGAAACAACCCAAGAACTCCACATTTTTGTTTTACCCCTGAAGCCCAGTTGAGAGTAAGTTCAGGTTGCGAAAGCAACATGTAAATAAAAAAATGTCAGTGCAGCTTTGAACCCCCCATCTCCCCCCCACTCTCCGTGCAGTTCCTGGTGCTGTGATCACATCCCATTTTCTTCCCACGGGGCCCCCAGCCCTGTTCCCTGATTGGGCTGTTGCTGAATATTTCTTTTGATCCCCTCATTCAGCACGTGGCCTCAGGCCATATTCTTCAAATTCCATCCAAACACCACAATTATTAGCTTCCTCCTGGGCATTCCTCAGCGAGTTCTCTCTCATCCATCTCACAGGCATGCACGGATACATCTTTGCCCCCTCTTTCCACCCCTGGTCAGCATTTGTCCTGCTGATGTTACAGCAGAAAAACAGAAGGAACCAAAATGATCACAACCCAGACTCAAAGCTGCAGCTCCCTCCCTTCACCTTTCGTGAGCAGGTAGGGAAGATACCCTTGCACATCACTCAGACCTTGTCTCCTTTGGGAATAAGGAGACAGTGGAAATATTCCAGCAGCAGTTGTGCAAGACAACACAGGAAGAAGGGGCCACAGTTCTCAAGGCACTTGAAGAGACAGCAGAGGTGGAGCAGCAGCCAGGCAGCATGTGCCCTTCATGTAGGCAGCTGGACAGGCTGCTGCACTTGCCTTTTCTAAAGGAAGGACTGAAAAGAAGTGGACACATACAAGGTGGTTAATGCTGAAATAAACTTCACTCCCACACCAGTCAAGGGTGGTGTAGGCAAATGCTGCTGGGAGCTGGAGGGTCTTCTTAGAGGGCCTATTTCTGGCCTTCCATCTCTCAGGAAAGAGCTCAATAATGCTACATAGTAATTAGATTTAAGTTTCCAAAGCTCTCCTTCCAGGTCCTGTGACACTTCCCTGGCAGGGGGAATACCGCCTGCACAGGAGAGACTGCTGCTCTGCTGGAAGCGCAGGGTGGCCTCCAGCCCGGGCCGGAGCTGCAGCCCCACATCCAGGGATGGCCCTTGGAGCTGCTGCAGCAAATTCTGCCTCAAGCAACGTCTTCCCTTCCGGAATTGCTTTGCAACCTCCTCCTCAACTCCTCACAGAGGAGTCTGGGTGAGGCGGGAGCTGCTCCTGGCCCTGAATGGGAAGATGAGGTGGGACCCTCCGCTCTGCCGTTATTCCAGCTCCAGCTGGGACCCTCCCGTCAGAGATCTCTTGTGATTATTTCCTTGTACCTTTTAAGGCCTCACTCCCAGTACTTCTCCATTTTGGCTAAGCAAAAAGTTCAATTTAAGTCCAGTCACAATCTGGGGCCTAAAGACTCAGCATTACAGTCACAATTTGGAGCCTGCAGCCTCAGCGCTCCACTCACTCCCTGCTAAGCAAAACAAAACGAGTTTCCATCCAAACCTCAGTTCAAGCAATCACACCATTCACTCTAATGTGCTCCAGGTAGCTACTTGAATCCCCAACAATCCCGTTTCCTTCCCCTGTCTGCATCTCCACCCCCAAAAAAAGCTGTGTCTGTGCTAAAGGGATGCCATGTCCTGGGGTAACAGAAACAGCAGTTCCCTTTGGCAGCTGAGGAAAAACACCACAAGACTTTGGGGGGAGGAAAACATCTCCAAACCAAATTCAGCACAAAGCAGCAGTTAACCTCAGCTGCAGTCAGAACCAAGGTATTTTCTTAGGTGTTAAGAAGAGATGGGTCAAGCAAACATGCTGAGTTAGAGGGCCCAGGAATATGAAAAGGAAGCGATGCATGATTTGGCAGGGTTTTAGAACTTGAGCAGGAAAACATGTCATCAGGCCTCACTCTGAGTAAGCAGATCAGGCTTTATTGTGAGCAATAAAAGTGAGATTCAAAGTAGAAGTCATGCTATGGCTGCAGAGCTGTCTTAAGCCCTTGTTTTAGACTCTGTTTCCTCTTTGTGCGAGGGAAGGGACAGCAGTTGAGGAGGTAGAGCCTTGACCTTCCCTCCAAGCTATGAGCTGCCAGAAAGCACTCTGGGGGCTCTGGAGTTAAGTTACTTGATGTGTTTTTTCCTCATCCCATTGCTTATTTTCCCTGCAATGCTCCTGTGTTGTAGTTGCCATAACAATTTGCTGCAACACACATGCAGAGATCAAGGGGCAGACTTTTCTTTTGCAGGATTTAATCATGTTATGCCTTGAGGAGGAAAATTAGGCTGTGTCTTGCAGTTTACCTGCACTAGCAAGATAGCTGGATGCTCTAATCCACTCTCTTCCTGATGTGGTATCATCCTCAGGGGTTGCCCTCCCCACCCAACCCATTCCATGGTTTTCTATCCCATCTTTTGCCCTCATCTACACAGCACATCTCTGCTGCAAAAGCTGCAGCCAGCCCATAATATCCACAGCTAACATCTGACCCACAGCAACGTGCCCTGCAATCATCTCCCTGCTTATCTGATCAACTAATGCTTTCTGGAAGCAATTATCCTCCCTCTGGATTGCCTTACCTTAAGGTACTCTGAAGGCTAGAGCCCTCCACCCCCCTCTCCTTCCTCACAAAGCCATTCCAATCATTTAAAAAAAAAAAAAGAGATATTAGCTGGCTCAGCAGGAAGAGATTCCTCAGGCAGAGAGGGAGGTGAAGGTAAATCAAGAGTGGACAGTCGTGGAGGCAACAGGTTGTACCACAACAACCAACTCCAGGCCATAACCTGCCCCTGAAACCCTCCAGCCCAAGGATCCAGCTGGTTGATCAAAGCCAAGGCCCTTTTTGTGCCACTCTTCTTCAGGCTGCTGGGGTGGTTTGGTGTCTTTCCTGCTCCTGGCTTAATTGCTGCAATTGAGGGAGGAGGGATGGGATGAAAATGAAGGGAGGGAAAAAAGGGAGAAGACCTGGGTGGGCTGCAGAGGGGTTAGGAAAAGCAGGAGCAGCTGCATCCTGCGGGAGCCCAGCTCAGCTGGAAAGGAGAACAGGCACTTTTAACAAGTTGATGGTGCAGATTCAATAGCAGGGTTCAGACTGTTGGTGGTGGGGCTTTTTTTGGTGTTTGTTTTTTTTTTTTGGGGGGAATGACTCTCCCTGCAGCCTCACTTGGGGGCTGAGGTTTGTCCTGGCCACCCCACTGGTCCCACTTTGCAGCACAAGCCTTGAGTCATTCTGTACTCTGAGCATGATGACAGAACTCCAACTTGGGTAGGGGTGAACACCATGAATATCTTTATTGTCAGCCCAGCTTTCCTGTCAGGATGAATACAGCAGCTTGGCCTCCAGCATTACCCCCAATGCAGCCTTTCCCCTGCAATTAATTAGCTAATGAGCTCTGAGCAACCCTTCCAGAACGGCAGAAAAGCAACCCATGCTTTAAAAAACATTAATTGTTTTTTATCCCACAAGTGGGAAGACCTAAGAGGGACCTTCCCCCATCCCAAAGGCTTGGGGTGGGTTGAGGGGGAGACACCTTTTATCTTAAATCACGATGGAATGATCATGGCTCACATTTCCAGACTTGTTTTTATCTTAATCTGGACTTCTCTTTTCACTTAGCACTTACAATAAGCTGTGGAGAGATGCCATGGAGGACCTGGACATCCAGCTCCAGAAGGAAAGAGGAGAGTTCCTCCAGCCAGAGGAGAACCACAAGAAAGTGCTGGAGATGTTGACCACTTCCTACATCAAATACATGCGGATCTTCCGGAGCTTGGAGACGGCCCATGATCACCTCGTTAACCAGCAGAAACAATCACTGATCAGGCAGGTCCTCGATGGTGTGATTGGCCGGATCCTGGAGATTAAAAAAGAGATGGTGGAGCTGGAGAACTCGGAGTTCCAGGTCATGGATGATACCCTGGTGGATCTACAGCTTCTCCCGGTGGGTCTGCCTTTATTTACTCAGCACGTTCACAGGACTGGTGCCTTGCCTGTGTTTTCAGGACAGTCCGTGGAGTTCCACCACGTGATTTAGCTCCCTCCACGCTCACTAGTGACCACTAATTATGGCGTTAATGACATATAGACGTATTAAATAACCTTGCATTTCTGCTGGGCTCCAAGAGCACGGGGAGCAGTTGGCCGCGAAAAGGCGGGTCCTTCTCTCGCAGGCAGCTCCACCTATTGTCAAATGCAGGTACCGCCGCTTTTCCCGAAGAAAAACGCCTCAAATTACTGCGTTTTGGGACACGAGATAAAACACCTGATATCATTATCGATTTATTTTGAGCTCAGCAAACGTGTTTCTGGTTGAAGCTGTGTGGGCAGGTTGGAGCAGCCTGGGCTGGTGGGAGGTGTCCCTGCTCGTGCAGGGGGGGTTGGAACTGGATGGTCTTTAAGGTCCCTCCAACCCAAACCCATGCTGTGATGATTCTGTCTCACTCTGCAAATGAAGAATATTAATTGCCACGATTTTTTTACCAGCTCTGTACATTAATTGTAATGGATAAACACTGGGGTATAAACACATATCTGGGGAGACTGGTCCTGCCCAGCATGTGTTGAAATGTTTCAGTTCTGCAATTTTATCAGTAAATCCACCCTGCAGCAAAGAGCTGGCAAGGCTGGAAAGTCAGGCTTGACATCTCTCAAAAAAAAAAACCCAAAACAAGCATAAATCCAAATTCCTGCACCACACCTTAGTTTTGAGAGGGAATGACATCCCTACATGCTGCTACAAGAGCAAAGACAGAGCCCTGAAGAGATTTCAGGCTTTTTTTCCACACATTCTTTTCCATGGCAGAGAAAAATATTTACACATTTCTTTTTTTTTAAATAATATTCTTGGTTTCAAACGAAAATGACTGGTCAGTATTTTACAGTTACAAGTCACAGACTCGCAAATTCTTGTGTCACTCCTGCCTGGCTCCCCCATCCCTCCTCCTGGGCAAATCATTTGTGTGAGGAAATGTTTTCAGCTTGGTGGAAATCATCTTTACATTTCTGGCAACCCTGCCAAATATTTGAAGGGTTTGATAATATAACGGAGCCATTCTGAAAAAGATTTCTGGGCTGGTGTGGCTCAGAAACTGGGCTGATTTATTTGTTTTTCATGAGTTAGGCCTGAAGTCATTGCAAAGTAACAGCTCAGCAGCTGTTGCAGAGGTCAGATTCCCTCCCTCCAAAATACTCAACAGTCTGGTTTAATTGCTCTGTCAAGACGTTCAATTAATAAGTAATGCCATTTTAATGCAGTTTCAAAAGCATCTCACAACTATTTCTTCCCCTAGGAAGACCTAGAAGTGCCTATCCCAAGGTATTTCATTAAGGAAAACCTGGAAGTCCTGCAGGAGAGGGAGAGAATCCTCGATGAGGTTTTGCTTAATGAAAGCTTGGAAACAGAGGTAAGTGTGTCACACACTTCCAGAATGACATGATTAACAGGTGAGTGTGTCACACACCTCCACAACGACATGATTAAGTATTTTAGTTGCCATTGCTGCCCCCTGGAAATAAAACCTGTGCCTTCCAGCCTGGAGAAGCCAGATTCCTACATGTTCTGAAAGCAATTCACCACCAAGCACCTAACTACAACTTTGCTTTGTCCACTCCTATGTTGAAGCAACCTCTGGAGGCACCTGAAGAGCCTGTTGAAACAACCCAGGCTGCAGACGAGGACCATCCTCCAGCAGCATTCATGAAGCAAACTTACCTTACAAGGAGGAGAGAAATTCCACTTCCCAAGCTCATCAGCGCTGCCACTTGCATCCAAAAGGTGAGATCCCTGGTGTAACAGCAGCTCTGGCAGAACCAAGCGACCACCTTGTGGTCAGAAGAGCAGCAGCAGGCAGAAACAGGGTGGGAAAGGATGTTCCTGGGTGCCCAGCAAGGTGGAATCCTTCATTTAAAGCACTTCACAAGGCAAGGCAAGGAGCCTAGAAGTGAGATCAATGGAAAGAGTCCTACCCTGGCCAGGGAGGATGGCTTTATAACCCACCTGTTGCTTTTCCTTGCTGATTTTTCTGGCATCCCCTTGGGATCCAGTGCATCCCTCTTCCTCTCATCTCCAGGGAAAGAGTGTCTTGAAAAGCTGAGGAAGGGAGGTCACTGCTAAATTTCACAAGGAGTCCTGGCACGTGATTTAGGCAGTTCTCACTTTGAAGTCTAAATACTTGTAGAAACCTTGACAGTGTTGTGTCTAGAAGCAGGATTAGACACAAACCTCAGGATTGGTGGGGTTGTTTTTGTTGTGGTTTTTTTGTGTGTGTTTTTTTTTTTTTTAAATAGACAACAACCTGTGAAAGAGCAATAATTCCAGTTGTATTTTGTGTCTTTCCTTCCTCTATTTGTGTTTTTTCCCTGTGTTCCCCACTCAGGTCTGGCGTGGGTATATCCAGCGTAAGAAAACAGACATAATGAGAGAAGAGGAAATGATATTCCTGGGGATGGTAAGTAGAGGATATAAAATGCCACACTGTCTATTTTTTGTCATCTGGAAGAGGAGAAATTCATCTCAGAGCTTCTTCTCATTTTAAAAGGAGTCTCTGAGGAGCACGTAGCCAAACTGAAATGACAGATGAGCACTGTGTGTGTGGGGGGAAATGGATACCTCTAAAGAGATAAACAAAGTTAATCTGGATTTATATTCCCCACGTGTGTTTCCCTTTCCCTTTCCATGTGGCATTCCCTTCCCTGCTCACCAAAGGGCAGGCAGGCCTTGGCTCACCCTGCCAGATGGGCAAGGAGCTCCAGGGGTCAAGTCCCTTTGATCTAGGGTCACATTAGCCCCCCTAAAAAGTGTCAGCCCCCCTAAAAAATGACACACCCTCCATCTCCACGTGTAAATATGTTGGATTTGCTTTCCCAATTGCTGCATGACTGAGATAAATTAGAAAGCTCAACCATCCATTACATCCAAGCCCATCCCAAAGGAGACTTGGCTTTGGCTGCAATGAATACAGTTTTCTCTTTTGGTTGGAGCTATTTTTAACGTTTCCATCTTACTTTCTTAGAACTTTTAGCTTTGCAAAAAAGGAGTTGAAATTCTGAAGAGTCATTTTTTTGGGGGGGAAAAAACCCAACTACTTGTGTTGGCCAAAAATCTCTGCAAAGCCCAAGAGTTTTTTCCACTCTTCTACTTAATTCAGTTTTGTTTTCTTTCCTGTCTGCTTTCCTGTCAAATTCCTGTGGAATTCGATGCTGTTTCATCTTTTGCATGATGAGAGAGTAGATTTTTCTTGGCTCTAGAGTAAAGGCTCATCATTATTTATTATTATTATTATTTATTCAAGCCTAATTGCAGGAACAGCATGATTCCCTCAGCACCTGTTTTTTTCTAAATCCCTGATAAATCACCCCTCCCAATTGGATTTGGGAAGAGAAAAAAGCCTTTCTCAGAGCACATCTATCTTGATAACTGTATCCTGACCTAGTTCCCACTGGCCAGCAGCTCCAGCATGACCACTGCAACCCTTGTCCCAGCTGGTTAAGCCACCCAGACCACTCTGATGGTGCAAAAACCACACATTAAATTGGCTTTTTAACGTGCTGTCCAAAGAAAACCTGTATTTCCTGGCTCTGATTTACTGTTACAGCCCAATTGTAAACGCAATTAGTGGCACAAAACGTGATTAGCTCACATGATATTTCCTTTTCACATGAAAGGATCCATGTCATCTTAAATAAACTGCTCTCCTCTCCTCACCTCTCTCAGACATACCCTAATTTAGGCATGTTGTCTTGGATAATGCTTTTATTTATATATCTGAGAAAACAGGCTGCCAAACATTCCTCCTCCTTGGAATTCCTGATAAATATAATTCATTTCATCTCCTCAGAACAAGAAAAAACATCTAAATTACCATTTCCCAGAATAGCCTGTGTAAACACCACAGGCTGGGTAAATATCAGATGGGATTTAACAACCTGAAATTGAAAATATTTCTGCAGCTCTTGAATAACGTGAAAAGGGCTTTTGTTCCACTTGCCACCCAGGGAACATTCAGGTGCCAGCACCAAGTTTCTCCATCTCAGCAGTGGTAACTTCTCTCTCCTTTTTTCAGCAGGCTTTTAAAACCTGCTCATTCTTGAAATAGATGCAAGAAACCTGCTAAAAAATCTGGCTGGAGTCACAGAGCCCAAAACCCACCTGCCAATTTTAGCAGAAGTTTGACATTGTGCCCAGGGATAATACTGAAAATCACCATCACCAACCTTAAATAAACTCACATGGGCAGGAAGAGAAATGTTCTCTTCACTTTCTTTTTTTTCCTTATTAAGAAATGCTGCATGTCAACATTTATAGATCTAATATAAATCTACCAAGCATATCCTTTCCCTGTTTTTCTAACAAGGGCTTTGTTTGAGTGCAATTAATTTAATTGGCAAAGCCAGTGGAGTGAATCAAACAGTAGGGCAGATTTAATTAATATTGTGCTCAGTTGCTCCCTTTTTTTTTCTTTTTGTGCCCAGTTTAGGAATTCTGACTCCTAATTGATGTGGCCACACAATCTTCATAAGCCTTTTTAAAACTTCCCCCCCCAGCCTGGGAAGTGCAGGGAATCATGGAATGGTTTGGCTTCGAAGGGACCTTCAAGACCATCTAGATCCAAATCCTTCCTTCCACTTTCCCAAAACCTCAGGAGTAAAGAGGAGTCCCAGCACTTCCCATGAGTTGGAATAAAATTCCCTTTTTAGAGAAATGTCCCTTTTGCCCTCTGAATTTCAGCAAGGATTCTTTTTTTCCAAGCCAAAGCCCATCAAACCTTAGGGAAGCATTTGCAGTTAAGGGGCCATGGAGCCCTGTTTTTCCATGAACTCAGGGTATCTCCAGGTTGTGCCCCAAGTTTGCAGCACCATCCACTATGACCATGTCCTCTTCTGCTGGTAGGGGAGCCACAATACAAATGGGAGTTTCCTTATCTAGTTCTGGGTCATTAACTGGGAGAAGCTTGTAAATAGAAGGGGGTCATTCATGTGGGAAGCTTTTGTTAAGATGCACTATTCTCCAGCCCATGTAGGGAAGTCCCCTCTCTCCATCTCATCTCTGTAATTTGCTCCTAAATGAGCTGCTCTTGGGAGGGACCAGGTCACAAATAGGAATTTCACATGGCCAGAGACAGTTGTTCAAGATGGGAAAATGCTTCTTCCCCCAGGGAAAAGCTGTTTATTAGTGTCTTGCTCCCTTTGGTTCAGCAGCAGGAACATGAGAGTCTCTGAGGGAAGTGATTATTATAAATAAATTGGCTTTTGTCTGAAGGTGCCCATGAAGGGCTCTACAAGCAGCCCTGACCAGAGGAGATCTCTTCAGAGCTCCAGAACGAGCACATGAGCTCCTCAAAAGTTGAATATTGGAAGGTCAAAGACTGGAGACATTCCTGCTGCAGCTGGTGGAATCCATCCTCTCACCCTCACCATCCATCTTGGGAGCCCTTCTGCCATTTCACTGGACAAAGAGAAGCATTTGTCTTCATTTTTGGGAGCAAAGGAAAGCAGTTTCTATGACAATGCTCCCCAAGCCCACAGCTAAACCAGTGGCACAGTGACATCATCTGGGCATCTTGCTCAGTCTCTCCAGCACCTCCTTCTGCTGAAGTGTCTATTTTTAGGGCAAGTTGCTACCTCCTTTTTTTCCACACTCAACTTGTACTAGTCCATCTTTTTTTATTCCCTACCAACCAGTTCCTTTCTTTGATCACTCAACACCCTGGGATCAGTTCTTCCAGGCCAGGGAAGCAGTTTTGAAGCTTGTTTCTTGTTCTTTATATGTCTCCTGCCATGGCATCCTACTTTGCTGGCTCCTCTGCAATACCTCCACCTCCTGAGCATTCCCTGCCATGGAGACAATCAACCCTTTTCCACCTATTTTCATTTAGAAAAATATTAATAATCAATAGGTGTAGAAGACAGGCAAAGGAGCAGATGGTCTCACCAGCTTTCTCTCTCTGGTCTTCCTTTTGTGGCACGTTATTGCCAGCTCAAACAGTTCTTACCTCCTCTGGCTCTGGTGAAAGATCCACTGAGAGGAAAAGGGGGGTGAGGAGGTCACCAAAAGCTCCCTCAGGACCCAGAGGAGGAGCTGAGCAGAGGAAGGGTTCAGAGGTGGCCAAGAGGAGCCTCCTGTCACCACCTCTCCTCTTGCTCTGGTCACACAGCACTTGGCTCTGGCTCTGGCTCTCAGCAGCCTCCTTGGCTGACTGACCTGGTTAGACTGAGACAATGAACACCAGGAGGGTCTGGGGGAGGGAAGAGAAAAGGGAGCTCTTTTCCACTCCTTAGAGAGCTGTCCTGGTTCACTGCAGGGTCAGGTGAATGCCTGAGGGACCACACAGCCAGCAGGCTGGGAGGGAGAGGGAAGCTGGGAGAGGGGAGACTGAGGTGAGACATGAGGAGGAAATTCTTCACTATGAGGGTGGTGAGACCCTGGAACAGGAAAGATGTGGAAGCATCATCCCTGGGAAGTGGCCCAGGCCAGGCTGGATGGGGCTTGGAGCAACCTGGGCTGGTGGGAAGTGTCCCTGCCCATGCAGGGGGATTGGATCTAGATGGTCTTCAAGGTCCCTTCCCATGCAAACCAGGCTGGCATTCTATGAAAACACTGCAGTGAAGACTGAAAACACTTCTCAGGAAACTGCAGCATGAGTGAAGGGGACATTTTGGGTGACATACTCAAGGCCAAGAGCTTGTGTCCTCCTGAATGTTTTCTCAGCAGTGGCCTTGAGCAATTCCTTGTCCCTCATGGCAGATGCAGGGCAGACAGGGAGTTGCTCCTGCACTTATTTTGGATAACTTTCTGACACTAAAGTTCCTTGGCCCTCGGTAGTGGTTCTTAGAACCTGGTCAGAGGGTGGAAAAAACCTCCAAATAAAGAATCTGGCTAAACCTTTGGTGGAAAGCTTCTGGTCTTTGCAGAAAACCTCTCGAATTAGGACTTGGAGCACACTAGAAGATCCATCACCAGGAGAACACGTCTGAGAATGAGTCTTGAGTGTAGGGGAAACACTTTGTTCCTATTTGTTTTTTTGAGAAAAAAAAACAAAACAGATAATTTAAAAGTTAATTCTTAAAATATTCTTTTCCCTACATTTTCAAGGTAGCAGTAGATGATTAAACTCTGGGAATATCTTAACTTTCTGAACCATCCCAAAGTAAAAAGGGCCCAGTTCCAGACCACCCATCCAGCTGGTGCTGTTCATGCCTCTGTCTTTGCATTCCAGAAAGACTTTCATTTCCCTCCCTCAAAGCACAGGTGAAAAATCAATCCCAGAGCAGAAATGCTTGTATTTCAAACTTCCCAGTCCTCCTTGCCAAGGTTATCAACTCCTGGGAAATGTGGGGAGCTGGGAATTTTCTTACAGAGTTTGGGGGTTTGTTTCTTCTTTTGTTGTTGTTGTTGTTGTTATTGTTGTTCCTCAAGGGAAGTTGATTTCCTCAAGGATTATGAGCAGCTGCAACAAAATGCCAGGAAGCCAGGCACTGCCCTATAAAGCCTGAACACATTAAAAATAAAAACAAAACCAACACCCAAACAATACTGTGTAATTAAAAAGGACCCAATGGGAAGTCCAGACATTTGAAAAGTCAATTAAAAAAAAGAAATAAAATCATCATCCCTGGCTCCCCTTTTGCCACAGGTCAAGGTGGGTTTGCACAACAGCAGCTTTCTCACCAGTCTCCCTCAGCTCCCACGCTGGGAAGGCTGTGCTGGTACCTTGCAGTGTGGTTAATTAATGCTGGAAACACTGAACAAAAGAGCATTGTGTCACTCCTTGTGAGCACAGGGTTTGTTCCTGGCTCCCCACAAGTAAATGGGGCTGAAGCTCAGACTCACACTCTACCTGGCATTGCAGTTGATGTTCATTTCCATTCCTACCTCTTCCTTTCTCCTCTTGTCCTTCCCAGAGCCTGCCTCCTCCCCTCCAGGCAAGCAGTGTTCCACAGACACCAGCCAGGCAGGTAACTGCCCAGAAAGCTGAGGTCCAGAAGAGCCAGGAGAAAGTCCTCACCAAGGAGAAGCTGAGAGAAAGGGAGAGGCTCAACATCAAGGAAGATCTGCAGGAGCAGATGGGCCAGTGCTTCATTGAGTGCCGGTGAGCAGGGAGAAACTCTTCCCTCTTCCTGAGGGGTGGGAGCATCTTCAGCTTGAGCTCCAGCTCTGTCAGGAGAAGCACACTTAAAAACTCAGAAATGCTGACTTTTCACCCCCTCTCTGGAGTCATCAGGTTTAAAAGAGAGAGCAGAGAGTCTTACATGAGGTCACAGTAGAACCATTTGCTGTAGCCCAGCACATCACATCCCTGGAACTGCAATCCAGGGCTTGCCCCGTGTCCATCCTGGCCCTCAGGTTGCTCCCCCAGGTGTCACTCTGCAGAAGTGCTGCCCAGCTCCCTCAGGCTTCACCTCCCCCCCGGAGCTGAGCAGATGGGTTTAAGCCGGGTGCTGACACCTGTGGTCTTGTCAGGAAGCTGCTTCTGCTGGAGAAGTCCTGAGGCTGAAAAACTGGGCCTGTAAAACCCAGGACTGAGGGACACAGGCTGGTTTTAGGGAATGGGTATTTTCTTTGCCCCATCCAGTGAATTTGTGTGTAGAAATCAAAGAGGATGCAGCAGCCAAAAGCTCCAGGATTTAGCAGCAAGGTCTGAGCTGCTCTGCAAGGAAAAAAAAACTACCAGTGGTTACTGGTGCTGTTGCAGGGCTCCAGTTTGGCCTTCTCATCAGTGCATCAGAGCTGCCTCCAGCTCTGGCTCCACATTCTGGGGCCATCCTGCTCTGTTTATGCCCCCACTGCTTTCAGCAGGTTTTTTGGTAGCTCTAAGACAGGGTAGGGTTTGTTAGAAAAAGAAAAAAACAGCCATCAAACCAGCACTCTCACAGCTCTGCCACAATCTGTTTCTCTTCTCTCTCTTCTGCCTCTTCTAGACACTCGAGACTCAATATATTTTTAATATCTCTTTCACCCCTCTCCTGTAGCAATAACTGTTGGTTTTACAAACCTCAGTTATTACAGAGCACTTCCCTGTTCCCTAAATCAACCTGATTCCCAAGGACTGCTCTGCACATTCCTATTTCCTGCTGCTCCCCACAACTCCCAGCATGTTCTGAGGTGAGGATCTTGATTTCCTTGGCTGAGTGTCACTCACCTAATAGTCATTCCCTAGCACAGCTCAGTGGTGTCCAATCCATTTGGCTCTAGAGCTGGAGGAGAAGGAGCTGAAACTGCATATGAACCCAGGAACAGTGTTTCTGTAGGAGATTAACGGGGGACAGTCCTGGAGAGTAAGGCTGAGCCATAAACCTCTTTAAAGACAGTCAGGAGATATTATTCAAAGTCAAATCCTCTCCCTGGAGACACTTAACAGCAGAGCCAGCTGAGAGCCCAGCCAATCCAAAGGGAACTTTGGAGGAAGCTGCTTCTGCAGGCTTGTTGACAGAGTTTGCCATTTGCCATAACCCCTCAAACAGTCAGATAGCTCAGGGGGGGAGCAAAGACTCCTCAGAATACCTTTTTCCTCTCAGTGCTAACAAAAACAAGCCCAAATTCCCATATTTGATGGACAAGGCTTTGGAGGGGGAACAATTAGCAGGTCTTGCCTTTCAGCACAGCTGCTATTAGGTTACAAAAGCAACGAGCACAGATTCCATTTCTCCACTGGCAAGAACTGCTGGGAATATTTCCTGCTTCCTTTGCACCAGGGGAACAGGCAGAGCTTCAAGTCCCTTCAAGGCCCAGGGCAGCTTCTTGTGAAGGAAAAAGAAAAGCCAAATAAAACCAAAACCTAAAGGAACAGATGAAATTAAAATGCTCCAGTGGCAGGGGAGGGGAAATATTGTTGATATAACACGTTTTGCAGCCTTAACAACCTTCCTGCTGTTTGTGTTGACTTCTCTGGAGCTGCTCTTGCAAGTGATTCACATCAAGTTTCCTAGATTTTTCTTTGGCCAAAGAGAAAAGAAAGATCATTTGATAATAAATACCAACAGTTCCCAAATCCTGCACCTTCCTTGAAGCTGTCCCAAAAATAAATGAGAAGCATGGGGCGAAGAGGGATCCCCTTGTTGTGCAGAGAAATAACAGTGGTGTCTTTGTCTCAGGGAAGCCTCCTGTGACAGAACCATTAGGAAGGCTCAAGATGAGGTTTTAATTACCTGCAGAATCCTAGCTCTGCTTCCAGGTGCCCTCTAGCTGGAACAAACACTGCTGTGAATTTCTGGGAGGATTTTCTTTGCCTTGGGGAGCACTTCAATCCATGGTATCACCGACCTGCTAGCAGGGGATCTCGGTTGTGGCAACTTGTATGGACCATCTGTGTGGTTCCCAGAGATCTGGGGGTTGGTTTTCCGGAGGAAAGAGGGGAAATGTGCTCTCAGGAGAGGTTTACACTTTGCTGATGAGCTTTGAGTAATCTCCCTGCTCTGCCTGCAGTGTCAGGGAAAGAAGAGGCCAAGCTTCCCAGTGAGTGAGTGAGTGAGGAGGCTCCTTTTGAAGTTCCCTGCCCTTTCCTTATTCATTTGCAACATTCCTGACAGCCAGCCGTGCTTTGATGCAGAAAAGGAAAGAGAAAGGAGGAAGTGATCCTGTCATCTTTCCCTTGTCTACCAGGCTGCTTTGAGGAGCTGGGTTTGCTGCCAAGATGCAGCTCCCGGGCTCGCAGGGGAGGGAGGAGGCAGGAGGAAGATGAATGAAGAGCGTGGTTTTGCACTGAAACCCCAGCCAGGAGGGCCAGCATTCCTGCCTGGATCACATTTCCCTCTCTGTACACACTGCTTTGGATACAGGCAACGTGCCTGGAAGCTGCCAGGCCCTCCAAGCAGCACCTGGAGTCTTGCCAAGGGTCCCCTTGGGGGACAGATGACAGTGCCAAGCATGGGGGGGAAATGGCTTCATAACCAGGTTGTAGGGCAGTGAGGATTCCAGGGACACATCCAAAGGCCTCACCAGCCCCCTTTCCACACAATCCTCTGGAATCCACCTTCCCTTCTGCTCTGCCACCCCTACAGGGGCATTTCTCCTGGAGGAACCTCCCAGAAAATGTCCCTCTGCTATCAGGAGCTGAACTAAATTTTGTCCTGCTCCCTGGAGTTGAATCCATCTCCTCCGCGCCCCTCATACCTATTTTGTGCACAGCCTGAATTCTTCAGTGCACAAACAGCAGCAGAAGCTCCTGAATCCCTCTCTGCTGGGTTGGGTTCTCCAAGACATGGGATTTTTTCCCTCAAGAGAGTGAAGCCAAAACTCTACATTGTGGAGCTGGAGGGGGCTGCTGTGCTGAATATTGGCTGGTTACTACAACCCAGCCTGGTTCTTTCATCAGGAAAGATGAAAATAAGAAAGGAAGCCCTGGAAAAGCTGAAAAACAGTCTTAAAAAAAAAAAAAAGCAGAGAAAATCCAAGAGGAACACCACAGCACGTAGCAGAAAGATCCTGGAAGCTGCTCAACTGCTGAGTTGAAGGACTATCTGTGAGAAGTAAAACCCTGCTCTGGGGCTCCCAGCTGATGAATTAACATAAGGAGGAGCTGTGAACATTAAATGGGGGATGTCCAAGCCTTTCCTAGCAGGTTCTTCAGGATTGCACAGAGTAGTTCTCCCCTGGGGGGGAATTTTGGCAGACACCTTGAGGGCTGCAGGGAGCAAGGGGCTGGCAGGAGGAGCACCAGAGCAAACCTTTCCTTGGAGCAGGAGGAACAGGACTGCTCAGAAACCAGAGGATTGCTTGGGTAGGGTGGGGAGGAGTGGAGCCCACAGCCTGTTTTCCCATGGAATCAACTGTCCAGCTTTGACAGCCTTTTAGAAACCAAACCACAAGGAGAAACCTTCAGTCCTTCTTTCCCACCTTGTCCTCGTTGGAAAGTCTCAAATCCCTCTAATTCCAAACTGTCAGTAAGTCCACCTGCTTTACTGGGTGTCTGTGGATTTACAGGAGGCAGGGGGACACCTCTGGCAGCTTCTGTGCAGTGGCAGGAGTTGCCTCCTTTGGGAAAACTGATGAGTGGGGTGATGTGAATGGAGGTGGCTTCAGATATTTCTGATGCTTGGTGAGATCTTGGGAAAGATTCATACTTCCATGTAAGATTGCCACCTCAGCATGGTGATGAAAAACATGCCAAGGACCCTGAGGCTTCCTTTTGCTCACTGAATTATCCACAGTTTGACATAATTAAGGAATAAATAAGAAGATCATCCACTTCCAACCCCCCTGCCATGAGCAGGGACACCTCCCACTAGACCAGGTTGCTCCAAGCCCCATCCAGCCTGCCCTTGGACATGTCCAGGGATGGGGCTTCCACATGGAAGTCACCCCCAGATAGCCCCCAGGAGTCTAAGCCTCCTAAAAATATTCATTATATGTATGGAAGTCTGGAATCAGCAAATATATCTTGTAGGTAAATTAGTTCATTTTCCTAAAGGACTTTTACTCATCTAGAGTAATATTTGGGAATTAAAAGTCTGGAAATGCTGAGTGTTATGGGCATAAGCCAACCAAAAATACCTCCCTGGTATTTTCAAGGACACTCCCCAGAGAGGAGATTGATTTGTTGGCATGGATACTCACCCAAACATCAGTGACATTCCAGGACTCCCATTATAATGAAGCTCTCCATGTTTTCCAGGTTGGATCAGGCTTTTTCTGGCTGAGCCAAGTGCCCTGCTCGGTGGGCAGGGGAGGCTGCAGTTCTTCCAGCCCTGCACTCCCTTCATTCTTCCCTCAAGCTGAGTCCTGAAGCAGCAGCCAGGATTTCTGAAGGCAGGGACAGACAACCTGGGGGGGGGGGGTTGATAAACTAGAGCCTGTTTTTTTTCCCCTCAGAGCTGGTGTCTGTGCCTGTCATCCAGCTGGATTCCCACCAGGATGGGCCCAGAGGGGTCTGCTCTGCCATCTGATCTATTCTGGCTTTGACCAGCACAGTCCTAATCACTCAAAGAGGAAGAAGGGGATGAATCCCAGATGGAAGACTGAGAGACCCAGCCCAGCTATTTTTTTCACTCTGTCTTCTCCAGCAAGTTCATACAGAGCAGGTGGAAGAACCAATTTCCCCATTTCCAACAGCAAAGGGACTGAAGATATGCTGGGATCCAAGAAGAAGGAACAATGCCAGGAGTCCCACTGTGGGAAAAAGGATGGAGAGACACTGAAGAGCCAGCAGCTGGCAGGGGTGTTTGAGGGATATTCTGGAAAGAGAAAGACTAAGGAAGGGCTTAGAGGTGAGGAGGATAAAAAGGAACAGGAGGCACAGAGCTCTCAAGCTACAGGAGGAGCTCTTTGGAGAAGCAGGCAGAGGGGTAGAAAAGACATTTTCAGCCTTGGCTTGGAAAGAAGAAAAGAGAAAAGGCGGGGGGGGGGGGGGGGAGGAAGAAACGTGGCACCACAGAGCAAAGCGGAGGCAGGAACAGTCACAGGGAGCTGGGGAGGCACCATCAGAAGAGAGACAAAAGGAAAACAAAACCAATTTGAGGAACAGGAACAGTTAGAAACAAAGCCTAGGTAAACTTCCCAATGCAGATTTAGCCCTGAACTTGCTCCAGCCCAATCCTCTGCCTGGATTGACTGTCATCTTAACTCTGCAAAGGTTGGAAAACAGCATTTCTGTAGGAGTTTGCCTGAAACCTGAGTCTCCCCCACTCCTTCCAGAGCCAATGTGTTCCAGTTTTACTGGGCAGATTAGTCAGACTCCATCAAGCAGGTTGGTTTTATTATCCAGGTCAGAGTTCCAGGGCTTTAAAGTCCTACTGCCTGGGCAGATACAAGAGCAAAATCTAATTATGGAGAGTAATTGACTTGAAAACCCAACTCTCAGCATCCCAAACCAGCAGTGTTTTGTCTGTTGTATCAGACAGAAGATCTTGGCACAGAACCTGCCCTCAAATGTGTTCCCATTTCCCCCTCCCTCCTTAAAGCATCTTCCCGACTGCAGGAATCCTGGGGTGCTTTGGAAAGGAATTTGACTCTCCTTTTTTACCCCCATCACACAGGCAGGCTGGCTCTTTCCTGCAGTGTGGTTTTTCACTGCATCCAGCAACCCATCTGGGTTTTAAAGCATGGCTGGAAGTCAAAGGCTGCAGCCCCAGGAGCTGCAGGAGGCCTCCCAGTATTCCAAGGGAGCAAATTCCACAGCTCTGCCATCTTTCCTCTTGCATCCATGTGCTTCCCATCATTGGCTCAGCTCTCCCAGCTGCTCTTGGGGGGAGCGTGATGCTATGTCCACCCAAAACACAGGCTCTGAATCATCTTACTGAGCTATTTGGTTGTTATCACTTCAAATACAGCTTCTGGTCCTCAAGATCTCCATTTTCTCCCCTGGATTCATCCCCTGGGATTGATTCCAACACGGAGCCACTTGGGGTGAGCAAACCCAAGCCCTGCCACTGCTTTGCTGCATGAAATGGCCTCAGATTCCTGATGGAATAATCCATGTAAACACTTCTGGAAACCAGAGGGGGACAGGTCTCGTGAAGGGAGCAGGGGTGAGAGCATCAGTCAGAGCAGAGCAGCAGGTTTGGGCACCTCCTCTCAGGAACAAACCACCTGCCCTTGCCAGCCGCTCCTTCCCAAGGAAGTTTGTCTTCCCCACCAGCCTTGGGATATGTCCTGGTCTGACCCAGGATGAAGCCAATTTTCCTGGCTCAAACCAGGACAAACATACCTCAGGTACCTTTCTCGGTCGGTCGGTGGCAGAAAAAGACGCAGCACGTGGAAAACCAGCTGGGAGGGCAAAATCCTGGGAAAGCACAGGTTTTTTCCAGGTGGTGCAGGGCAGCATTTCCCAACCCTCCCCAAACCCTTCAGGTGAAAGCGACAGCAAAACAATCCCAAGCATCCATTCCCAGTTTCCATCCTTCTTTCCCTTTGGTTTCACACACACCTTGACCTCCCAGCAGGCAAATGGTCGCTTCAGCTCCTCCTGCACCAGCACAGTAAGGCCCAGTGCTCCCTGTGCTCCCTTCCACTCCAGATCCCAAAGGTGCTGGAGGGCAGGTTATTTCTCCTGGCTTGGCCTTGCTGCCAAAATCTGAGCCTTTCTTTTCCTCTTTACAAGAATCAATGTTGTGTTAATTACAGAATTGCTGGAGTTGGAAGGGACCTCTGGAGATCATCCAATCCAACTCTCCCACTGCAGTAGGATCACCTGGAGCACATCCCACAGGGCTGCATCCAGGTGTGTTTGGAATATCTCCAGTGAAGGAGACTCCACAACCCCCCTGGGCAGCCTGTCCCAGGGCTCCATCACCCTCACTGTAAAGAAGTTTTTCCTCGTATTTCAATGGAACTTCCTGTGTTCCAGCTTGTGCCCATTGCCCCTCATTCTGACACTGGGAACTGCTGAGAAGAGCCTGACTCCATCCTCCTTGCACCCACCCTTAGATACTTACATACATTGATAAGGTCTCCCCTCAACCTTCTCATGTCCAGGCTGAACAGTCCCAGCTCTCTCAGCCTTTCCTCATCAGGGAGATGCTCCAATACCCCTGTCATCTTTGTCACCCTGCCTGGACTCCCTCCAGCAGTTCCCTGTCTCTCTTGAACTGTGGAGCCCAGAACTGGTCCCAGTTCTCCAGCTGTGGCCCCACCAGGGCAGAGCAGAGGGGGAGAATGACCTCCTTCGACCACACTCCTGGCCACACTCTTCCTCATGCACCCCAGGATTCCATTTGCCCTCTTGGTGACAAGGGCACTTTGTTGGCTCTTGGATCATTTACTGTCTACCAGGACTCCCAGATCCTTCTCCTCAGAGCTGCTTTCCAGCAGATCCACCCTTAACCTATACTGGTGCTTGGGGTTCTTCCTCCCCAGGTGCAGGACCCTACACTTGCCTTTGTTGAACCTCATGAAGTTCATCTCTGCCCAACTCTCCAGTCTGTCCAGGTCATGCTGAAGGACAGCCCAGCCCTCTGGAGCATCACCACCCCTCCCAGTTTGGTGTCACCAGTGAACAGCACTGGTTGCTGGACTCCAACTTGACCCTGCTCCATTGTTCACCACCCTCTGAGCTCTGTCACACACCAGCTCTCCATCCACCTCACTGTCCACTCATCAAGCCCTCTCTTCCTGAGCTTCCTAACGAGAATGTTATGGGAGACAGTATCAAAAGCCTTGCTGAAGTCAAGGTAGATACCATCCACTGCTCTCCCCTCAGTAATGAATGAAGGCAATTAATGAGGGACTCCTGATTCCTTCTGGCTGCCTCTGCAGGAAAGCTGTGAGCTTCTCCTCTGGCCTCCAGCAATCTGGCTTCAAACTGCCCATAATTGCTTCACTCTTTTCAACTGACGTACCAAGCACAGGGAGACCGTGCCAGTTGGAGTGGGGAGTTGGGATGGTGAAGGCAGGGTGAGCTGACCCAAAGATGAAGAAGTCAAGGGGAATGTCACCTGGTGTTTGACCTGGCTTTTGTCACCTGTGGCCTTGACCTGGCTCCACAGGGAATGGCAAGACAGAAGGAAGCACAAGCAGAGGAGAGTTTAATGAGAGCTGCACACTCCACAGCACTCATTGCTCCAGCAGCCAAGTCCCTGGGCTCTGAGGGACATTCTTCCTCCAGAGGAAAGATCCTTTAACCCACAGGATCATGTTCCTCAAAAGGCTGGAGCCCCTCAATGCTGGGAATGAGCCTGGGGACACTTTGAGGGCACCTTTAGGAACAGCCCCTCCAGCAAAGTGGGGCTTCACCACTCCCCCTGACACAGGATGCTCCTAGAATAGAATAAATACATTTGGAAAAGACCTTCAGGATCATCAAGCCCAACTGATCATCCCTTTTTCCTTATGGACACACAAAATCCAGTGCCAGACATTTGGTGAGGGTTGATACTGGCAAATTTGTGTTGCAGTTTGTCCATATTTTCTCTATTTTAAGCCAGTATTTGAACTATGAAACAAACCTTTTTTATTCAGGAGTCCTGGCAGAGAAAGCTCTAATTACTAATGCACTAATTACTTCGTGCTATCCTTAAAAGACCAGGAGGACCCTTGGTGAGGTGAAATAACTGGATGGCAAGGCAGAAGAGAGCATTTCAGTGTAAGAAGTCCAGAAGCTGAAGAACCACTGCCCTGGTTCAGCCAGAGGTCTGCCCTTCCTGGCCAAGAACATGTAATGAAACCATCAGAGAGAATCACCACCTTCCACATCAAGGTCTGTCCTCTCCAACAACTGCTCCCAGCTACTCCTTGGCTTGGAAGATCACCCCAGATGTAAGGAAGGCACTGGGCACCCCAAAAAACAGCTCTTGTTTCTAAATAAAGGTGGTTACTGCAAGAAGAGATGCCACCTTTCCCTCCAAACTCTTCCCACTCCTTCCTCCATGGAAATGTTTCTTCCTGGGTCTCACAACTCTTGATCTTCAAACTTTTAAAGCTGAGTATTTTATCCAGAAGGATCAAGTTCCTAATCCTCCAAACCTTGGGAGAGATCAGGACCTCAGATAAAACCCAAGTTGTAATATTCCTGTGTCCACAAAGCCATGAGAGATGACAAGGAGCCCATGGAAGTTGATCTTGCCTCCCAAGTCATCCCTATATTTGCCTGCCTTGTTTTTTCTGGAAGTCATTTTCAAAAGAGCTCAAGCAAGCAGACCCACACCAAGGGGATGAAATTGCTCCAAGCAGAGGCACCTAAAATAAACCAGCTCAGCTCTGGGAGTCGCTGGGAGACTCATGTCAGCTGGGATTGCAGAAACAAGCAAGAACTCCAGAAATAAAATGGGGTTATATTTCTTTAAATGCTCCCCCCACCTCTCTTTGTGTTCCCTTTCTGCCCAGAACACTCTGCTGGGCCCTTGCCTGGAGCCCACAGCCTTTTTTTCTCCACACATCCTTTCTTACCCTGAAAAAGAGTTAAACCCTCTTTTTTTTTTCCCTTTCCCCTCCACAGAACCATTTTTTATTTCTCCTGACAAGGCCTTTTGTGCAATTAGCTGGAGAAGTCAGGGCCAAAAAAAGAGAGGGAGAGAAAGAATAACAGATGTAAAACAGAGGAGGCAGTGACTTGTTGAGTCTATTACCAGGCAAAATGTTGAAATCAATGGGATTTTCTCATAAATCAGCAATTTAGCCTCAATGACAACAACCCCTGAGCAAGGAGAAGTGGGGATGCTCCTACCAGGAGGAAGAGAGTGGGGGAAGCAGCAGCTGGGACACGATGAGGCTCATTCCCCAGACAAGGGGCTCATTCTGCAGCCCTCAGGGCTCAGTAGAGCCTGCCAGGTTGGTGGAACACCTCCCAGCTCTGCGGGGGATGTTCAGGAACCAGTCAAACCCTTGGAACCCCAGACATCTCTGTGCCTTGTGTGCCAGGACACAAAGAGCCCAGAATAGCCACACTCTGCTCCACCATTGCAGACCAAAGGGTTGGCACGTCAGGCCATCAGACACCATTCTGTTCCCATTAGGGTTGATGGCTCTAAATGAGGTTTGGAAGAAGGAAGTGACAGGGAAGCAGAAGATGGAACCTGAGGAACAGCTCAGGAATCTCAGCAGATGCTTTTCTTTGCTAAGGAGTGGGAGATGGTGTCTTTGCCCTCCTCCCTCCATGCTCCTCCTCTTGCTCTTCCACTTGAGCTGCTTTGACTCAGATTTTGGGCTCCCGTTTATCACAGGGAGATGGCTTTTCTCTCCAGCTGTTTCCCTGTTCTCTCCTGGACAGGAATTCCCTGCCTTCCAGGACAGTAATGGATTTCAGCCCCATTTCTGAAGATCCCTTCTCCTTCAGCAGTGTCCTCTGAGCACAGGAACACTGAACGTTCTCAATTCACTGGCTCTGGTCCCCAGGATCTTTTCCCAGCTGTCAACTCAACACAAGCAAGGCTCCCAAAGACAGACCCAGGAGGAGCTCACCCACCAGAACCTTCCTCAGCTCCTTGAGGGGTCCCTGAAGCTCTGGGGGCTTTTCCTTGGGGTTTTGTCTCACAAGTTGGAGGTTCCTTCCTCACCCAACCCTCTTCTTACCAGGAGCTGAAGCTCCTTGCCTTCTCTTTCCCCATCAACATGGTTGACAGCATAAGTTGTGCCCACACAGGTGGGACCAAGGATTTCCACCACCAAAGCTGCCAAAAATAAGTGAGTGGAGAAGGAAAACTGGAGATTTAAAGTGGACTTTGGAGCAGGGAGATCTACAGCTGCGTTTTTTCTATGCAGATTGGGAGCCCAATCTGCACAGACTTTTCTTCTCAAGAGGAGTTTCATAGAATCATAGAATCCTAGGGGTTGGAAGGGACCTCGAAAGATCATCTAGTCCAACCCCCCAGGTTTCACCTGGATGGAATGTTACCCATCCTCTTGGAAAGCAGCACAAGGATTTTTCTGGAGGGTCAGGAGTTTCTCTGGCACAGAAAACCTGCCTCATACTGCCCAACAGAGAGAAAGTCTTACTGGGACAATCCAAAAAGCTACAAAAGTGAAAGAAGGGAAAACATCCGTGTCAGAATAAAGGTTCTAATTCTTATTTAGAACTCTTTAGCTCTTCTTGAGAGGGCTGGAAGGACCGTGTCTTATCCAGGAAATCTTATTGAACCCTCACCAGCTTCCAACACCCCCTGGAAATTGTGAAAGCTGAGAAGCTGGAGATCAGCTAAGAAAGGATGAATTTTCACTCATTTCCCCCCTCCCTTGTTGTTTCTCCCACAGGCACATCTTGGGCAGGTTTCCTGACTACCCCACTGAAAAGGCAGGAGGTTCCATGGCTCTTTTTTCTCAAAAAACTCCAGAGCAGGTATTGTCATTCCTCTGCTACAGACAGCTGCTGGGACTGGGGAAGGAACCCTCACAAAACATGTCACTTTAGTGAGATCATTTGTCACAGCCTCTAGGACTGGCTGATTATCTCTCCCTCTGATCAACTAACTGGGTGGTGCAAAGAGAAAGTGATTAAAGGGGGTGGTGATGGGCACTGGGAGCCAGTTCCACCCTCCCCAGCCATCCCAGGGAAAGGAGAACCAGGAAGCCCTGCCCACAGGAGCAGGATTTGGCCCCTGAGTGACCCAGGTGTGGTGGCTGAACTGCCAGAACCTCTGTGGTCCTTCAAGCTGCTTGGAATCCTTCCTGGGCTTCCTGCTTTCTCTTGGCATCAAAAAAAAAAAAAAAAAAAAAGGGAAATCAGAAGTCTAGAGAGGTTGTTTCACTCCCTAAAAATGCCCCCCAGGCAACTGTGTTTGTTCCACCCTGGGCAGCATGGTCAAAGAAATCCTGGTCCTGGTAAAGTTAATGGGGGTTTTGAGCTTGGCTTTTGAGGAGACAAAGATTTCACTTCTTGGATGTGTTAGTTTCTCTGGGTGAGGTGGTTGCTCCCAGGTTAAACTGGATGGAAAACCAGGCATGAGGAGGGTTTAAAAAGCATTTTACAAGGCTGAGGTAAAGAGATTTGAGGGGGGAAATAAAATATAACCCATGGCTGCATGATGATACATCCCATATTTCTTCCTCCTTTGCCAACTCTGCCCTTCCTTGACTTTGCCATGGAGCTGCACAAGCTGCTTCCAGGACATTTTACAAATACCTTCCAAAAAATGATGGGCCAGGCCACAGCTGAAGTGGTTGGTTTCATTTTCTCCTCTTCCCCTGGTGCTGCCAGTATTCCTGGTTTCCCCAGGACTGGAAAGATAAAAGGGAGATTAAAAAAATAACCACTTAAATCCTCATTGCATGTGCCTGACACCCAGGAAAATATTAGCCCAGCTCTTCACTTTCTGCCTCTTCCTCCAGGTGGCTGCAGAACTGGCTGCCAAGGAGGAGATGGCTTTGCAGAACAAAGACAAAGCAGCCAAGGACAAAATGAAGGACAAAACCCCCCAGAAACCTGGGAAGAAGGAAAAGCCTGCTGAAGTAAAGACACTGAGTTGATGAAAACTGAGCCAAAGTCTATCTTAGTCAGTCAGTTAATTGACATTAGAGAGGCCACCAGGGCCAGCTGTGTCATTTTGACTGCAAGTCAATATAAGAAGGGTAAATATTGAGACAGCTCAATAGTGTTTTCAACCAGCAAAGGTGCTGTTTGGGACATTCAAACCAAGGTGGTTTTGGAATACCCATCCAGAGCTTTAGAACTTGGTGGTGCTCTCATCTCTTCAGCCACCACGAGTCCTGTCAGGGCAAATCCTGAGCCATTTTCTCAGGTTCAAGCAAAGGGAGTGTTCTTTCCAAGGTTATGGCACTGAGAGGGGGACATAAAAGAATATCTTAGAGCAGCCCAGAAGCCTTTGGAGAAGTTCTACCAGTTATTTTAAGACATGTGGGCTGTAAGGCCCAGGGATGCAGGCAGAACCCAACCCTGGTCCTCACCTCAGCTCTGAAAGAAAACAGGAGCTGAAGCCCAGAAGGAAACATCACTCTTTCTGACCAGCCTGATAGCAATCTTTAAAAAGGCATATTTGATATCAAAAGCCCTTCATTTTCTTTTTCCTGTGAGGTGCTGGTTTCATTTCCCCTTCCACACCTAAGGGGGAAAAAAATAACAACTTCAGCACCTTATAATCCCTTTTTTTGACAAAAAAAATGTAGAGAGAATGTAAAAGAATTCCAGAAGCACTTTAATGTGCTCAAAATTAATGTGCTGAAAATTAATGGCTCATTTTTAGGGCTGCTCTGGGGTGGGGTTTTTAGCCTCTTTTTTAAAAAAGAAAGTTAGCAATTATCAGTATTTCATCTTAAAACATCATGGTTGAATCATTTCTCTCAGAACATTCAAAGGAACATCTGCCAGAGCTCCAAGGGTGTCTCTCAAAGTGCCCCACCCTGCCAAGTATTAAGGAATAATTTTGAATAACTGGGAATTCAAGCTCCAAGGGTCAAATCCTCAACCCTGAGGCTTTGCCAAAATGGTTCTTGAGGAAATGTGAAGAAGCTCCCATGGTTTTCTGACCAGTTTTTCTATCAGAAGATGGGATTCCAGTAGCATTAAACTGTCTCAGGAACCATTAGTGGGAGAACCTCAAAAGGCTTTGATGAAGCTGAACCAAAACCATTTGGCTTTGTAAGACACACCCAGATCATTCTTTTCTTCTCTGATTACAGATTAAAATGAGGTTCTGACCTCTTGGAATTACCCACAGGTCAGGAATTCCTTTCTAGTAATTTACTTGATGGAGCAAGTTCTGGCTGGTTCCCCAAATGAACCCCAAATCTTGACCCAATCCCATGCATATCCCCACCCTTTGGTCCTTGCCAAGTTTCTCCTTATTAACAGGCTGTTTTTTCTTTTCACATCCTCCCCACCCTGATGTAGGAAGAGGAGGGAGGCTGGAGAATGGCTCCTAGTCATTTCCTTTCCATCCTGGAGGAAGGAAACAGTCACTACAAAGGTTAGTGGTGGGGGGGTGGTGTGTGTGGGGGGGTGTGTGGAAAAAGTGAACAATTCCAGCTGGAATGTCCACATTCAGCTGATTCGGAGTGGCCTTGCTAGAAGGTCAAGCTGGGCAGCTGCCCAAAGGATGGAACATGACAGGGAGGAGATCAAATGCTGTTTAGGAAGGGAGGATCTCCTACATTTCTCCATCCCTTGTGCTGGGTGAGGATGGAAGTCATGCAAGGAGCCCATGAACTCCAAGTCAGCAGCATGGTAGGACTCAAGAGCTCAGACAGGTTGAAGTCCTGGGATGAGCAAGAGGCTTGATGAAAGCTTCCAGTGTGTGTTGGGGTTTTTTTGCTGTGTTTCAGGCTATATTCTCAAGCAAATATCGTTTCTGCTCCCCACTCTGCAGAGGTGAAATTCCTCACCTGAAAAACCTCCTTAATTCTGATGACAGAGGCCTGGCACAAAGTTGTGCTCCTGCTTTGGCCTGGCTGGAGGGACAGCGTGTGTGAAAACCACTCTCCTTCAGGTTTCAGGGCTCACCTTTGGCTCTAACCTCAACACAGGGCCTTTCCACTGCTTCCCAGTTCAATATTAGTATTTATTCCCAGAATAAAACCACCAGAGAGGTCAGTTTAATGGAAATAGAGACTCCCCAGTTTCACAACTACCACAGTGGTTGTTCAGAAGAATTATTCAGAATAATTTGACATCTCATCTGGCCATGGTACTTTTTTTCCCAGAATCAAATCTAAAATCTGATCAAGTTTCTTTAATTTTAAATTTGAGCTTTTCATTAGCAGAATTGTTTTTAATTAAAAAAGAGGCTCGAGTTTGATCTTTCCACACTGAGGACTTGATTCTTGGGTAGAAATAGCTCAGTTATTGTCACCATTTGTCACCAGATGTCAAGACCCTCAGGAGCATATCTGAAGTTCACCTAAATGAGGGTTGACCAGACACACGCTTTTAGTTCTGTCTTTTGAGCCCTGAGGCATAAAAACCAGCCCCAAGACGAGCAGGGACTGTTTTAGAAGAGGTGATATAAATGGTCCAGCACACCCAGAGGGGCTAAAATAACCCCCAGAGTTGGCTGAGCCTGGCTGGGATAAAATACCAGGCTCTTTTCAGCAGGCAATGAAAATATAACATCTTTAGCCTCCTGACCTGCCTTTTAAAATAACTTGGGAGACATTTTGTCAGTCTAGAAAAGAGCCACCCAGCATCCCAGAGCCTCTAAAATTAGGGAGCTAAACCTGGTGGCTAAGCTAGCCCTCAGATAATTAGTTTGCCTGCATTAACAACCCCCTTATCAGTTTTTAGAAAGTGGCAACAAAGAGTTCTGGAAAGAAAAGAAAAAAGGAAAACCAGCAGAATAATCTGGGTTTTCTGATCCCCAGATCCAAAAAATCTATGAAAAGATAAATACCTTAAAAAACCCCCACTCTCCATCTCCACCATTTCCAGAGGTGGAATTCACAACCCTGTGCTCCCAGCCACTCCTGCTCTGCACACAACTGGGTTCTCAGCATCTGTGGGGGGGGGAAATTGCAGCCAGGATTCTGTTTTCCAAGTGATGATATTGAACAGTTCACCTCAAGGTTTACAGATCCCAGCACAAACAGGTTCCTGGAGCCTCCTCCTTTCACACAGCTCCTAATGTAATCAAAGCTGCCCACAGCTACCTCTTCTTTTTTGCCTCCAGAAGCAGCTGGAGAAACTGATGGCTTCTGTGACATGCTTTTTTTTTTCCCCCTCTCTCTTTTTCCTTCTTTTGGGTCTCAGCCTTTTGGCAGAAGAGAGACCAGAGGTGGGATTTTCTCCAGGATCATGACCCAGAGCTGATCAAAGAGGTGAAAGAGGAAGATGTGGAAGAAGAGCTGAGAATGCAGGTGGGTTGAAGAGGACACTGATAATATATATCTGTGTATCTCTGGAGCTGCAAGAACTGACCCTGGCTTGGACCTGGACTTCTCTCTCTTCTTGGTTGGCTGAGGGGTGGTGGCAGAGCAGAAGGCTTAAGAAAAACAACATCCAACTGTGTGTGTCTGGCCAGGTTGGGGAATTGATGCAGCAGAAGCTAGAGGACCTCAGGCTGGCTGTGGATGGAGAGAAGAGGGACAAACCCAAAAAAGGAAGGAAGGGTGCCAAGAGCAGCAAGGTGAGAAGGTCCAGGGTGACCATCAGCTCGGTGCCCACATCCAGTGCTCACAGGACACCAAGTGAGGCTCCCAAGGAAGGTAGGGCTCTGAGTGCCAGGGAGTTTGCCTCTGTTCCTTCTAAATCAGGCCTGGTTCCTGTGTTTCCAAAAGAAAAATCCCTTTGGATGTGTCTGTTTTCCATCCTAGAGGTCAGGTAGACATTGCTGAGTGATTTTACTGCTGACATGATGAAGCCAAGTTTATTTAAGCCTATAAACCAGGTAGAAGACACATTATTATGTGTGTCCCCCAGCATCATGGTATCTCGTGTCACACCATTGCCCTGTGCAGAATCCCACTTGTGCTTCCCAGCATCCCCCTGCAAGCCTGAGTCATGAACACACCTCCAAGCTCACAGACCCCAGATCCCCAGGGCAAAATCCCTCATTCCATGTTGTTCCTCATTCCACAGAATCCTAGAATCATTAAGGTTGGAAGGGACCTTAAAGATCATCAAGTTCCAACCCCCTGCCATGAGCAGGGAACCCACCACTAGACCAGGCTGCACAAACCTCATCCAGCCTGGTCTTAAAAACCTCCAGGGATGGAGCATCAACAACCTCCCTGGGCAACCCATTCCAGTTCCTCACCACCCTTAGAGTGAAGAATTTCTTCCTAATATCTAACCTAAATCTCCTCTCTCAGTTTAAAACCATCACCCCTCGTCCTATCACTACCTTCTCTGATGCTGTATTTCATTCCATGTTGTATTTCACACAATCACAGACTCTTAGGGGTTAGAAGATCACCCAGTCCAACCCCCCTGCCAGGCAGGATCACCCAGAGCACATCACACAGGAATGTGTCCAGGTGGGTTTGGAATGTCTGCAGCCAAGGAGACTCCACAACCTCTCTGGGCAGCCTCTTCCAGTGCTCTGTCACCCTCACAGTGAAGAAGTTTTTCCTCACATTTACATGGAACCTCCTGTGCTCCAGTTTGCACCCACTGCCCCTTGTCCTGTCACTGGACATCACTGAGAAGAACCTGGCTCTGTCCTACTGACACTCACCCTTAATGTATTTGTAAACATTGATGAGGTCGCCCCTCAGTTTCCTCCAAGCTAAAGAGACCCAGCTCCCTCAGCCTTTCCTCATCAGGGAGATGTTCCACTCCCTTCAGCATCTTTGTCGTTCTGTGCTGGACTCTCTCCAGCAGTTCCCTGTCCTTCCTGAACTGGGGGGCCCAGAACTGGACACAATATTCCAGATGTGGCCTCACCAAGGCAGAATAGAGGAGGAGGAGAACCTCTCTTGACCTACTAACCACCCCCTTTCTAATGCACCCCAGGATGCCATTGGCCTTCTTGGCCACAAGGGCACACTGCTGGCTCATGGTCATCCTCCTGTCCACCAGGACCCCCAGGTCCCTTTACTCCTACACTGCTCTCCAGCAGGTCAGCCCCCAACCTGTCCTGATCCATGGGGTTGTTCTGTCCCAGATGCAAGACACTGCACTTGCCCTTGATGGATTTCATTAAGTTCCTCCCCTCCCAGCTCTCCAGCCTGCCCAGGTCTCACTGGATGGCAGCACAACTGTCTGGTGTGTCACCAGCAAGCTTGCTGAGGGCACACTCTGTTCCCTCATCCAGGTCATTAATGAACATTTTGACTAGTACTAGTCCCAGTACCCACCCCAAGGGGCTCCGCTAGTCACAGACCTCCAACTAGATTCTGTCCCACTGACCACAACTCTCTGGCTTCTTCCTTTCAACCAGTTCATGACCAACCACACACTACCCCATCATCTAGACCACAGCACCATTTCACTTTTACCAACCCCTCAGCAACACAACTACTTGCTGGGGCAGCCAAAACTGCTCCAAAAAACATCTCTAAAAATGCTCCCTCACCTGCCAAAGGTGCAATTTGATCCTGCAAGACTCTGGAAACTGATCCCAGTTGGATTTGCTGCCAACATAACCAGGGTGCAGACACAGAGACCAAATCCCCCAAACTGGAGATGAGTTCAGATCAAAACTCTCCTTCCAAATGTCATGTTGGAATTCCAAAGCTTGGAGTTGGCAGGTGTTCTTTTTTTTTTTTTTTTTTTAACTTTCAGTAGTTTTAGGAGGTTCTTTAACTTGTTTCCTGAGAGAATGAAGGAGAAAGAAGCACTTGAATTCAATCATTCAAGTTCCCCCCAAAGGTTTTCTATGAAAGTGAAAAACAAAACATCAAACAAATCATTTCCAGGGGTGGGGAGTGAAAGGAGGTTTAGTCAAAACATCTTGTGTGTGTGCAGAACTATTGGAAATATCCAGGGGCTTTTTTGGGTTGGTATTTGCATCCATTCCTAAGCCCTTAAGCCAGCCCCATGTCCACATAAAACCCATTCACACAGATCTCCCTTCTCCTGTGTGGAAATCTGGCCTATGTCACCAGGATAAAAGGAGCTGGGAAGGTTAGGAAGCAGTTTAATAATTGGTTCTTCAGGAAAAATGCTCCAGTTTTTCCACCTGTGTTAGCACATCATGAGTTCTATGCGTTTCCCCCCTCCAGCCCTGCCACATGGGTTTGGAGTCTCACTGCAGGATGGAGCATCATGTGAAATCTTGCCTTTTCTTCCCCCAAAAAAACAGATATTCTGCACCCAAAAAAAGCATCTTCAGGAGGATAGAATGTTCCTCAGAAAATCCAAAGCTGTTGATGTCAGGAGCTGGGCTGACACCTTGCAGACAGAAACCAAGCCTCCCTTCTCAGTGATCAGCAGGTTCACCATCAATTTGATCATTTTCTAAAGAAAAGCAGCTCCAAAAAAGACCTTTTGGAGGAAAGCCACTGTCCACAGTTCCTGCTTCCCCTTCTCACATCCCAGGGCTTGCCAGATTTCCCACCAGTGCTGCTGGTAATTAGGAAACCACATTTTCCCCAAATTCACTAATTCCTTTCTGGTTTTGTGGCCCTCAGGGCAAGAAGACAAAAGGGAAGAAGAAAAGGTCTGAGCTGGAGGAAGATCTAACTCCTGACAGGTAATGAGAGAACTAGGAAAAAATAATTTTACTGCAGCCAAGATAAAAAAAAACCAACACCCAAAACCCCCAAAAAAAGCTCAGAAAGGAAGAAAGAGGATATGAAAAGTGCCCCAAGAGACCCAAAATAGTTGAAATCAGCCTTGGTTGTCCTAAAATACAACCTGGATTTCCAAGGGGCTTCTTCATTTGGTGTAGTCCTTGAAGCAGTTTCAAGGTGGGGGGCCCAGAAATGTCAAGGACATCCACCTGATCCAGGTGGAGCTCCAAAGGAGAGGCTGAGGAGAACATCCCCACCAAGAGAAGACCCCAGATCCAGGTGTAAAGGTATTAACTCCTCAATTATTTGGGGTGTTTCCCACCTCAGATGGTGCCTGGGAGAAAACCATTCCACTGGAGAAGTTCTTCCCCATGTTTCCATAGCCTGGTTTTCCACAGCTGGGCCACTGGTTGCTCCAGTCATTCCCAGGATGGTCCTGATGAGAGTGTCTCTGGCAAACAGAGGGAATTCCAAGCAGAATTAGGAAATTCTCTCTCATTGCAGAGTTACATGAATAGGCCAAGGAGGGTCAGGCTTGCTGTTATTGTTTCATTTCAAAAGAGTTTCCTGGTAATTAATATTAATGAGTGAGGTTACTCTGCAAGTCACAGCTCTTCTGGCATCAGCTGGAAATGGGAAATGGTGGGAGAGGGAGCAGCGAGGGAAGGAAAGAGCCCTTCTTGATTTCATACCATGGCATTAACCACCTCTGAGCTCCAAAATAGCTTTAAAAAGCTGAGGAAACAGCCAAATAACCATCCATAGTTCAGTTCTTGGAGGACTGCCAGTGCCTTGAGCTTGCTGAGTGGTGTCTCTTCTCCCCAGGACCATTGAGTCCCTGTACAAGGAACTGGTGGCAGGAGGATTCCTGATCAAAGCCCAGAATGTGAACATCTCTGATTATCTTGGTAAAGTACCTGGTTTTTACAGCTCATGAGGTGGTTACTTTCACCAAACCTCCACTCCTGCCAGAAGCCACATTTGAAGGCACCAATCATTGCCTCCAGAGCCTTGGCCAACTCTCCTGGGAGGTTGAATGAAAGAGAATTCCATCCATTTGATGATGCTCATTCAAGACCATGAAGTAGTGAAAGGTTTTCATTCTTCCTCCCTTTACCCAGTGTCCTGACAAGGACCAGCCCCATGGCCTCTCACTCAGCTCCCCCCTCACACACACCCTGGGATGAGGACAAACCCAACTAGAAGCTCATGGGTCCAGACAAGGAGTGTTTGGCTGGTTTTGGAGCAGGGGAGCTTCTTGTCTTCTTACCAAAGCCACCCCCCACCACCAAAATCCCACCAAACCAACCCAGCCCCATCCAGGTCACCTCTGGCCACCACCCATCCCCACCACAGGTGGTTTGGAAGGTCAAAGAGAGGCAGGACACCCCACCATGAGCCAAGGCCCTCAAATTTCCCCCCCCAAATGGCAAACTCGACAACACTGAGCTCATCTTCTTGGTGACCTTCTCTAAATGAGCTGGAGAACATCCACTCTGATTTTTGCTCCCTTGCAATTAAAGCCCTTTGATGCCTTCTAACTAAACCTGTGAAGATTAATTCCCTGCCTTTCAGTTCTCCTGAAAGAAAAGATTCCTGGAAGGAATTTTAGTCATCAGAGAAGACTTTTTACCCCCAAAACCAGCCAAAAAAAAAAATGACCCTCAAGCAAAGAGCTCCACCAGATGAGGTGACACACTTGGGTGTTTATAGGAGCAGGAAGCTGGGATGCAGCCAAGGAAAAGCTTTTGGGAATCCTTTGGATAGAGTGGGTTCCCCTGGGATTCCAAGTCCAGATCTCCAGCTCCTTTGCCAGAGGTGGGACTCATGGTGCTGCCAAAGCTTCGCCACCACCCAGGTCCTGCAGGAGCTGAGGGCTGCTCTGCTGAGCCTCCTGCAGGGGGAATCCATGGGGATCCCAGAGTTTCCCTTTGCACTGCACCTTCCTGACTCCTCAGGGCTACATTCCACAGGAATATTCCCACATTCTACAGGAATACTGCCACAATCCCCAGGGAAACTGCCACGTTCCCAAGAATATTCCCACATTCCCCAGGAATGTTGGCACAATCTACCAGAATATTCCCACATTCCCAGGAACATCCCCACATCCCACAAGAACATTCCCAAGAACATCCCACATCCCACAGGACCATCCCCACAGTGTCTCCCCCCGTGTCCCCCACAGGTGACAGCAGCTCCTCAAGCCCCCAGCAGAAGGAGCAGGTCCCAGTGCCCTCTGCTCCAGCCATCAGGCACCTGGTGTCCCTCTATGCAATCCTGCCCCTCGGTAAGAGCCCCCTCATTTAGCACCTTAATTGCTCATTAATTAAGCACCGGGACAGTGGAATCCAGCCCATAATTGGGGGAAGGGCACCCAGCTCCCCTTGCTTGCAACAAGGTCCCTCCTCATCCTTCCCCCATTCCTAGTGGGAAGGTTTGGGCTGGGGGGGATCTTTCAGGGGTGGGTTCACGTCTTGGGTGATGATATTCTACTTAATTGGCCTCCAAACTTAATTAGTGGGAGAAGTGAGGGGTTTTCCCCCCCCCCTCCAAAGAGTCACCTGGTGGGCAAGCTCCAGTTGGGTGGGCTTGAGGAATGAGAAGGAGCAGAAAGGAGGATGATGGAAGATCTGCTTTATCTTTTAAGCCCAGAGGAGTCTCCTGTTCCCCTCCTCCTAAATCCATGGGTCATTGGAGTAGACCAGGGAGGAATGACCAAACATTGGTCAGGTTGGCTGGCAGCTTCACTGCATCCTGAAGCAGCAGCATTCATCTCAACCCTCAGCTCCTGGGCTTTCCTTTGGGGGGTGAAACCACGAGGACATGGATGTGCAGCCTGGTTGGGTTGGGTTTGGAAATCCAGCTGTGAACCTGGAGGCCCCAGGTCCTCCTCGAACCCCAGGTCTCTCCCCTACCAACAGCAGTGCTCCCAACAAGCACTTTGTGACCAATTAATGACCTTGCTTTGCGGTCACACAGATTGAGGTGAGGGTTGCCCATCAGGAGGTCCAAAAAATGTGGATGTTGAGTCCAGTGTCCTCCAGAGAGGGACATTGAGTTCACAGATAGGGATGTTGAGTCCAGTGTCCTCCAGATACGGAGTCCAACGTGCTGCAGGCACAGCCCTGGTGGTAGAGAATTCAACTCCAGGGCGCTTGTGATGAAGGAAAGATTCCATTCACATGATTAATTACTCATGGAGAAGGGCAAAAAGCCAAGGAGGAGTCATTCCATGAGCTTGGTGACAGGCTGGAGTGAAAACAGTAATGGTGCCACATGGCTTTTTTCCAGGTTCCCCAACGGTCCATGAGAGGGCTCCTCTGGTGAAAGCCTTGTTACTCGCTGGACCATCTGGGGTTGGCAAGAAGATGTTGGTCCATGCCATCTGCAGGGAAACAGGAGCCAACCTCTTCAACTTGTCTGCTTCCAACCTTGCTGGGAAATTTCCAAGCAGGAAGGAGGTGCAACTGCTGCTCCACATGGTCCTCAAGGTGCTGGCTTTGGGTGTTCGCTTTACAAAGTGGGTTCAGTTCCTCACCAACAGGGACCTGGGTTGTAGCTCCTCCACCTCAGGGAGCAACATTTCATCAAGTGCTACACTGGGGGTGGTCAGAAATTGCCTCTGAGGAACATCTCCCCCATCTTCTTAAAAAGGTATTAAAAGGACAAAACGCAGGAGAAATCCTGCCAGGATTTTAAGTCCTCACTGTTTCTGTGAAGGAAGGAAGTTAGGAAAGATGGCCAGATAAAATACTCTTGGAAGGAAAAAACCCCACAGCAAGAACTTCTGCAGAAGGTTCCAGCTGAACATAGGAAGGTTTTGTTGCTTATAAACATTTATATATATCTTAAATATTGAAGCTATCTGCACCCAACACCACACCCTGGCCTGTGTCAGCAGAAGCATGGCCAAGCCCTTCAGGAATGAGTTATTCCCTTGGGCAAATTGCTGGTAGGATTGGAAAACCATTCCACCAGGAAGAAGAGGAGAAGGAATTCTGGGTCTCCTGATCCACAGAAATCTCCTGCAGCAACCACAGAGTGCAGAGAAATTCCTTGGGGAGAGGGAAGCAAACTGATCCAAAAAAGTGCCTTTCATAAGGTCTTGGGAGTTCCACCAGGAGGACACAGACCTTCCCCTTGGAGATGAATGGTGCTTTTCCTGTTCCCTTCGGGTCCGTTTAACCACGAAACGCCAGGACTGGGTGAATCCAGATTCCTGGTGCTCCATGAGGAAAGTGATGATCATCTCTGCAAACATTCCTGGGATAGAAGGAAACTCGAGAGAGCAGAAAACGGCTATGAGGAGAGTTTGTCTGGAGCTGAGCTGGCTGCTGGCAGTTGTTTCATGGGACACACCCGCAGCGAGTGGGAAAAAATGGGGGGAAAATGAAACTTTAATTCGTTTCAGATGCAAAAGTCAAATTCTTTCCCCCCCTTCCCCTCTTACTTTGGGGAGGAGACTCGAAGGAGCCACATCCCGGCCCTGCTCGGAGGTTAGAAGGTTTAAGGAGCCATCTGGTGGCAGCTCCCACCAACTGCTAATGAGAAATTATTACAGCTTCATTACGGCCGGTGCTTAATTATCCACGGATTGAAACCACCCGTGGAGAATTCCAAGGAAGAACTTTCACTTGGGGGAAGGGGGGAACAGAAAGTCCTCGACGGACCTGCCAACACTTTCAACTGGTGGGATCTGGGTGTCTGGTCTGGAAAAGAAAACAGAGAAACAGCCCCGAAACAAGAGTGTGTTGAATCTGGGGACACCAATTTGGGCTGCAAACCTGAGGTTGTCCTCTCCAGGATGCCCCCAATGGGTTGTTACCCCACATGTCAGGAGGTCAAAGTCACCATCAGGATCTTCAGGAAGCCCCAGCTGATAACCCATCCTTTGGCAGTGCAGGATTCTGAGGCAGCTTCCAGCCCAAATGCAGATTTGGGATGTAGGGGTTTTTTAGCAGCTTAACAACACCCATGTTTCATTCTCCAAGCCTTAATGCTGCCAAGAATCCCATCTCTGCTCTCTGATGGTGGCTTTCCTGCCAGCCTTGTCTCCCCACACCCCCAGCCCATGAAGCCACCCAGCTGCCTGGCCCCACACATCCCTTGCTGCAGGGTTTTCCCCTTTCATCATGTTTTGCTTCTTTAAATCCTCATTAATAACACAAAACCTTTGAGTTTTGCCCTCCAAGGAGCCAAAAAATTCCCTTCTCCTCAACATTCTGAGCTTGGAGGTGGCACCCGACATCCTCCAGGACTGAGGAGTCACCACAAATCAACCAAAGGTGGCCTGTGTTTCCACTCTCCCCTGCCAGACAGGATGAAAATTCCTCCCCTACCCTTTTTTAATCCATTTTCACATGAAGCCTCTGGTGTTCCTCCAGCAACAGGGGTGGGTGTGGGTGTGCAGATGTGACAAGGCCTGGAATGTTGGGACCATCCTGCTGTGAACTTGGGGTAGAACCTCCAACTCCAAGCTGGGAAGGCCATTTGGAGAGCCACCCCCCCTTCCCTTTCCAACTGAACAGATTCCTGTGGAATTCCTGGGTTAATTGCTAATTAAATGCTGGTTTGTCAGGCAGAGAATTGCTTGGGGTAGAGAGGAGCACTCTCATTCCTCATGCAACACCACCCTTGGCCAACCAGGGAGGGATCTTCCAGGAGGCTAGAAGTCCAAATCCAAGGCTTCCTTTTCCAGGATTACAAGGGAATTCAGGTTGGGAAATTAATTTCTATTTCATTTCGCTTTCAACAACAGCCAAAATGCTCCCTTTGGGGTTCCTGGGGTTAGATCCCAAGCTGGAAATGGGATCAACCAAGATGCTGAGGAGAAGGTTGGACATTTCAGGGAGGGGGGGGGAAACAAATAATCAACTAGGCTGGTTTGAACTGTTGAAATTGGGATTTAAAAGCAGGATTTGAGGCACGAAAGTGGAGCCATTTAACTTAGCCTCCTCCTCCCTTTCCCCTCAGGTGGCCAAGGAGTTGCAGCCTTCAGTGGTGTGGGTTGGAGAGACAGAAAAAGTCTTCTCCAAAGCTGGGCCAAAGGCTGGAGGAGAGGTGAGTTGCTTCTTTTCTTCTTGAATTCCAGGGCAGAGAAACATTCCACTTTTAGAGCTCCAGAAGGGGGAAAGAAAGAGCAATATTGATGTCTCAAAACATCTTGGAGAAGATCTGTGCTTCCTTCCAGTGCAGGTGGAGAGGAGGGACACTTGGAGTCTCTCTGAGCCACAGAGGTAGAAGTGACTGAGGGTGGTTCAGCCAGCAGGCAGGGGGTTAAAAGTGAATTAAATCCCCATTTCAGAGAAGGAAATTGGAGTTAAAGCCTTGAACCCACAGGTAGGAGTTGGTAGGTCATCACCTCTGAGAGCTGGGGGGGATTCCACCCCCAGCTCCATCCAGAAATCCCAAAGCAGGTTCCTCAGGTGCACAGGTCCCAGCAGTAACTCCCCTTCCACTGGCTGTTTCCTTCTGCAAAACTAGTTGTTTCCTTCCTGCTTTTCCATCACGACCTCACCTCCTGAGCCCTGAGAACAACTCTCTTCTTCCTTCTCTTTCCATGTCTGTGCCAGATGAGCAGCCTGGAAAAGCTCCTTCCTGAATTCCTGAAGGCTCTGAAAGCCCAGGACAGAGTCCTGCTGGTGGGAACCACCTCCCAACCCTTCCAGGCCAACCCCAAACCCTTCTGCAAGCTCTACCAGAAAATCCTCCTCGTCCCCAGGCCTGACTATGCCTCTAGACATGGTAAGTATTCCAACTGGTGATGACGATTCTTCAAATGATGATGATCTACTCCTTGCTCATGGCCTGCTGCTCCTCAGAGCTGCCCTGAACCTCAGCCAGGAGGCTGCCAGTCCTTTCAGCAGGGCCTAAATCTGCACTTCCTGAAGGTCCCGGCGACAACCATGCAGGCTGCCCCCCAGATCAGCTAATAAAAATGGGGAGAAGGCTTTAAAAATCAATCACAGGATCATTCTGGTTGGAAAATACCAGGAGGAGCATTTTTAAGATGCCCCCAAGCTGTTTTTTTTCACTGTGATCCTATTTTTTCCACTCAGGTCCTCTCCCAAACCACAGTTCTCCATCAAGCTTCTCTTTCTTACCCCAAGGAGTCTGAATTTCCATTTCCTCTCCAGTTTCTTGACTCCAACCAACCACACTCCCCCTCCATGAACAGAACCATGTCTGGAGGACTGAGTTTTATCACTCTTAAATTCCACTTTGGTCCTCACAGATCAGGGAAGACATCAAATCTGGGATCCTCACCACCAGGCACTTCAAGTATTAAAGCTTCTTCATGGCCCAGAGATTCAGTAGAAGACACAAATAACTTCAGCCTTTAATATTCTGGACTATTTAAGGAGTTTTTTTCCTGCTTTTACACACGTTTCTCCACCTCACACAACATGACTTTCTGGAAGTACTAATTGGGAGCCAACAAACCTTCACTCATGGTTGAAGAACCAAGGTGAAGGCTCCAAATCTGCAGGTGACAGCAGCAGCAACCCAGGGAAAAATGTCTTTTGGCTTCCCTGGCTGACAGACCCCCTTCTTCTCCTCCTGCCACCTCCAAATGCTCAACTCCACCTTTCCTCAAGGCACATTGTTGTTCTCCCAACTTTCCTTCCAGCTTTATGGAAGCACTTCATCCTGCAGCACGGCGGGGTGATCACCAAGAGGCTGAAGCTCAGCAGCCTGGCTGAGGTGTCTGATGGTTTCACCCAAGGCAAGATCCTCCAGGCAGTTCAAGGTGTCCTCAAGGATCTTCGGCTCCTGCAGATGGACAAGCAGCCCCTGAGGGTTGAGGAATTCCTGGTCTCTCTGGGGAGGCTGGAGCCTGTGTACCAAGAGGAAGAAGAAGCATTCAAGGTGACATCAACTGGCCAAAAATCTCTTGGTTTGGGTTTTGTTGAAGCTGAGGTCCTCAGCAAGCTTGGCTGCATGTTCTTGGACACCTGGGGTCTGCTCCATATATAGGATCAAGTTGTTTATCATAATTTCTTTTCCCTAGGGTAGGAATAGTTTAATCTAGTGGTTAATTCCCCTTCTCCTTTTGCTTTCCCTAATGTGGAAACAGTTTCCCAGGCTCTGGGTGTTGGGCAATGTCCCAACCAGCTTTCTCCAGTTTAATTCCAGTTTCCATTTGGAAGCTTTTGTGATACTTCCTCTAGTTCCTCTTTTTTTTTTGCCTCATGCTCCCTTATCCCAGCCAACCTTTTCCAGCCAGGACAACAAACCTGAACAAAGGGAATTTCTAGGACAGGGTTTAAACTGCAAGATCCAAATCAGGTGCCACCAAAGCCTTGAAGGACACATAGAATCCTGGAGTGGTTGAGAAGGAACTTTAAAAATTCTCCTCAAGCTGTTTTTTCGTCAGAATTTTAAGATTTAGACTTGATTTTAAGGAATAGTAGCTTTAAAAATGTCAAAGTGTAGGTTTTTTCATGGTTTTTTCATTGTTATTAGATTTTAATCATGTTTTCTTTGATCTTCCAGGCTTGGTATGCCAGGACACCTCTGGGACAAGCATGGAGCAAAGCCCTGGCAGCAAGGAAGGAAGAGGAAGACCCCAAGAAGAAAGGAAAGGGGAAAAAATGACTTCCTGAAAGATTATTTTTATTATTGTCATTATTATTATTATTTGACAGGTTATGAGAGAGGGGGCAGAACTGAGGACTGGGAGGTGCCATCAAGTTTTAGGTTGGACTCTTATTTCAGCAGGTGATTCTCCTTCAATAATTCATGTCACACTAATACCTCAAATGACTTGAGTAGCTTTTATGATTTGTAAAGATCAGCTGCTTTCTGGATCTCTGGGTGCCTGGGATGGATTAGGAGGCACTTCCAACCACAAGGAGGTGGAGGGGAACCTCATGAGGTTCAACAAGAGCAAGTCCTGCAGCTGGGAAGGAACAACCAAATGCACCAGGACAGGCCAGGAGGTGACCTGCTGGAGAGCAGCTCCGTGGAGAAGGACCTTGGAGTCCTGGTGGACAACAAGTTCTCCATGGGACAACAATGTGCCCTTGTGGCCAAGAAGGCCAAAGGTATCTTGGGGTGCATTAGGAGGAGTGTGTCCAGCAGATGGAGGGAGGTTCTCCTCCCCCTCTACGTGTCCCTGGTGAGACCCCACCTGGAGTGCTGTGTCCAGGTCTGGGCTCCCCAGTTCAAGAGGGTGAGGGATCTACTGGAGAGAGTCCAAGGGAGGCTACAAGGGTGATGAAGGGACTGGAACACCTGCCTGATAGACCTGGGGCTGTTCAGTCTAGAGAGAAGACTGAGGGAGCATCTAATTAATGTCTATAAATACATGAGGGCATCAAGAAGGCAGGACAACCTCTTGTCACTTGTGCCCTGGGACAGAACAAGGGGCAATGGACTCAAAACTGGAGCCCAGGAAGTTCCACCTCAACGTGAGGAAGAACTTCTTGCGTGTGAGGGTGACAGAGCCCTGGGACAGGCTGCCCAGGGAGGCTGTGGAGTTTCCTTCTCTGGAGACTTTCAAGACCCACCTGGATGCCTTTCTGAGTGATCTGCCCTAGTTTTTTGGTCCTGCCCTGGCAGGGGGGTTGGACTCCATGATCTTCAGAGGTCCCTTCCAAACCCTGAGATCGATTCTGCGAGGGCCAAGGGCTTCTTTTCCAGCAAGAGGTGAGGTGTTTTTTTGGGGAAAAAAGAAGTTGTCACCCTCATCTCCTGGCAGTGATTTAGGGACCAATCAGCTCAATTATTGAAGTGTCCCATTAGCATGAAATTACTGGGCACTCATTGCCAGAACCGTCATCATTGTCGAGGAATTAATTGAGGATTAATGGGAATTCATTTCATCACTATGATTTCTCTGCTTCCTCATCAGATCATTTACCAATCAATTAATTGCCTTTAATTGCTTCCTCTCAACCCAGGGCTGGAACTCTCCAACTTCAGGAGAGGTTTTCTAAGCTCATTCCCCACCTTCCAGCTTCAACCACACCAAGCAAGGACCCCCAACCTGGGGACAAACAGCCCAAGAAGAGGGAGCCAAGTGTCACTTGACCCTTTGGAAAGCAAGAAAATCTGGGAATAACTCTGCCCTGGGGATTTTCATGGGAACATCCCCAGGAAAAACTCCTCTTTCCCAAAGGGGAGATGATCTCCTGAAAAACCTTCATGTTGCTCCATGAAGGAGACACTAAGTGCACCCTGGTGGGAGGGGAAGCATGAAATGGAGCTAAAAGGACATTCCCTAAGGTCCTCTTCCTGCTTTAGGCTTCTCCCCTGCCTCAGTTTCCCCAAGATGGAAAGGGCAGCCAGCAGCAACACAAGGCAAAGTTGGATGAAAGCACTAGAGATGGGCAAAGACCATCTCACCAAGCCCAAAACAAGCCCCAGAGAGCAAGGAGGACCTGCCGCAGAGAGCCAGGAACCACCATCACCATAAAAACCAATCATGAGGAACCCACCTTGTGAAGAACCCTCTCTCGAAGGGCCACAGCTTCTGCATAGACAGAGCATGGCCACCAGGAAGGAAAAGAGCTCCTTGGTACCAGCTCAACATCCATGTGCAGCCAATCAGGCTAAGAGCTGAGGAGCTCAGGCTTTTATCTGCTCAGGGGAACCACCTGCAAATGGGCAATCCAGCCCACCTGCTGGGGGAGAGGGATCTGCAAGGTCCTTCCTGCTCCATGGAGCCCCTTGTGGAAAGAAGGTCCATGATGGACAACGTGGAGCTGCCCCATAGGGCAGGGATGGACATGGTGGGGGGTCCAGGACCTCTCCACCTGCAGTTGCTTTTCCACCCTCATTCTTTGGGTCTCCAGCCCCATTCATTGGGTCTCCAGCCCCGTTCTTTCACCAGCCCCACTGGGCTGGTGATTTTTATAGGTGCCCAGGTTGCAACCAGAGTTTGGGGTGGGCATCAAAAAAGAGGCCTACAGGAAAGTTGGGGAGGGACTTATGACGAGGCCATGAGGGCAGAGGACAAGGGGGAATAGCCTCAAACTGGAAGAGTGGAGAGTTAGATGGAATTTTAGGAAGAAACTCTTCACTGGGAGGGTGGTGAGAGACTGGAAAAGCTTCTCCAGGGAAGTTGTGGCACCTGGTGGAGATGTTGGGTGCTTCCTTTGAAGGACAAAGGGGAAGGAAAACATAATCAAATGAAAATCAAACTACAACTTTTACAGCCCCCAAAGCACCAACCCCAGGGATGGGGGCTCAGAAGAAGCCCTGGTCTCCTGGAGGTTGGAGGAGGGACGAGCTGCTAATTAGCAAATGCCACCAACCCTCCCCTTAGGGAGCAGGTGACAAGGGTGGTGACATTTCAGCAGGTGACTGAGGGGTTGAAGACTTGGGAGAGCTCCTTAAAAAGTGGGATCAGATTCCCAGGGTGGTGATGGGGACTGGAGGTGGTGTAGGTGGGGATTGGAGGTGGGGAGGGGGACTGAAGAAAAGGAACGTTTGTGTGGAACCAGGTGTGTTCTGCAGCAAGAGAAGGTGAAGCTGGGGTGGAGATTAACGAGGCTGCTGCTAATGAGCTGCTGCTCCTCCTGGCCAGAGCTTGGGGAGACCCAGCAAGGCTGGGAACATCCCTGCTGGAGTGAGGATCCATCAGGATGAGCTCGGGCTGCAGGACCTTCGGGGTGGGACAGCTGATGTGTCCAAGGCCATGCAGCACCTCAGTGGCAGAGGAGAAGGGAGGGCTGAGGGGTCCCAACCTTCCTCCACCCCCAGAACTGCTGCCCCAGGGAGACAGGGAGTCCATAACCAGTCAACCCCCCACCTAATTTTCCTTTGAAAGCCAATCCTGGGTCTCCAAAGCTGCTCCTGCACCAGCTGAGGGACCCTGGGGGACACGTCACCCTGAAGGACAAGAATGGTTTGAGGAGAAGGGGGCACAGAGAGAATGGAGGTGGCAGAAGAGCAACCAGTGGTAAAAGAAAGAGGGGGAGAGGGTGGGATTTGGGGGTGACAAACCAGCCCTGAGGTCAGGGGGGAGAAGAAACCGGGAAGACAATGGAGGAGGAACCTCAAACCAGGTCCCACCACAGCTGCAGGTGGGCAGGGACCTCCTTTGAAGCCACCCTCCTTTACACACGGGATTCATTTACACAAGCCTCCCCAGATCCATGTCCCCCCAGGGTCTCCAAAGCTTCTCCTGCACCAGCTCAAGGTCCCCAGTGTGTGTCCCCCGACCATCCTGGTGGCTTTCACACCATCCACTTGCACCCTGCTTCTCCCCCAGGGGGGGTGAGGGGAAGTTGTGTCACCTCCCAGTCACCAGATGCCAAGGTCTGTTCCTGTCTCCAGCTTCTCAGGTGACCTGGAGGAGAGGAGGTGGCAGAAGGGACACGTGGCACCGAGGACAGGAACGTCCCAAGGAGTGAAACCAAAACACCACGGGAGGGAAAAGGGGAGAAAAAAAGGAGCCTGGTCTAAAATTCTCCTTTTGATCCTGATTTTTGTCGTTTTCCAGCCCACAATTAGAGCAGCAATTAAAGCCCAGAGTGATGTCCCCACCCTCTTTCTGTCACTGTCACCTCCCTGAAGCTGTAAACACCAGGACAATGGAACTTGACCCGGGTTAGAATAAGACAATGAGCCTGAGAAGATGGAAACCAGGAGCTCCAGAAGCCACTTTGTCTTCCTGCTGCAGGTGGGATGAGCTGGGATGGGCCATTTACCAGGAGCTGCGGCAGAAAAGCTACAGACTTGCCCCAAATTGGCATTGGAGCATCCTCTGTCACCTCCTGCCACCAGGTTTTACGAGGCCCTGGTGACAGGAGACCTGAGGAGCCTGGAGGTCTTGACTGAGTGTTTCACCATTCTCTTCTGCTCACACTAGCCCACTGGCAGGGCAGGGAAGGGCAAAAAAGGGGTGTCCACCTGGTTCTTCCAGGTTGGGATGGGGTCTTCCATGGTTCAGATGTGCTTGCAGGAAGTCAGATCCCAGCCATTTGGGTTGGAAAAGACCTTTCAGACCACCAAGTCCAAATGTTAACCCAGCACTGCCAAGGCCACTGCTAACCCGTGTCCCTCAGCACCACATCTACATGGTGCTCCACCTCCTGGACGTGCACACACCCCAGACCCCAAAAGGTGCCAGGAAACAGAAAGGAAAACACAGCATTTTGACCTGACTTTTTGGCCAGGCTGGTGCGCAAGGGCTGGAGAATCATCCCTGCCCCTCCTCCCACAGGGTGGTGGTCCCTGGAGCTGTAGCAGGAGGTGACAACCCCGTTTGCCCTGGTGGCCTGCCATGGCCCCCTCGCCTGCCTGCAGCACCTGCTGGGCTGTGGGACTGCCCCCACCCTGGCCCTAGGGGGCTGGGACCCCTGCAGGAAACCTGTCTGGGAGGCACCAGGCTGAGCCCAACACAACCAGTGACCAGGGGCTGGCCCCACTCCACCACCCAAGGCTCCCTGGGGTAAGGAGAAGGTGTTTCCCCCCATCCCACCAGCATCCCCCATCCTCTGCCTGCAAACCCCACCCACCCCTCCTAAAACCCCTTGGCAATGGGGGCCAAGGGAGGGGACTGTCCCCTTCCACTCTGCTGAGACCCCCCTGCAGGGCTGGGGCCAGGTCTGGAGCCCCCAGCCTCTGGAGAACATGGAGCTGGTGGAGTGAGGAGGCCACGGAGATGATCCGAGGGCTGGAGCAGCTCTGAGAGAGTTGGGGTGTTCAGCCTGGAGAGGAGAAGGGTCTGAAGAGACCTTGGAGCACCTTCCAGTGCCTGAAGGGGCTCCAGGAAAGCTGAGGGGATGGGTTGAGGGGATTTGATCAAAACTGGAAGAGGGAGATTGAGGTGGGATATTAGGAGGAAATTATTCCCTGGGAAGGTGGTGAGACACTGGAAGAAGTGGAAGTTGTGGCTGCCCCATCCCTGGAAGTGTTGCAGGGCAGGTTATGAGGTCACTTCCCACCCAAACTAGTCTGGGATTTGATGATCTCACTCCCATCCCTTGATGCTGGAGGGTGGGAGCCAGAAGACATGGCTGCTTCCAGCTCCCAGGCTGGAGAGAAAGCTCAGAGAGGTCACCTCAAGGCCATACCTCAACCCCGAGGAAGTCACCTCCCTTTCTCACCCCTGGGCTTGACTAAGACCTCTTTCCACGGGGAAATCCCTGAGGAATTTCTCCCCCTTCCTGGTGTCAGAGGGAACCTGGCATCTCCAGAGAGCTTCTTCCACCTGGGATCCCTCCATTCCCACATCCCTGCATTCCCACCTCTCCCCCAGGAGGGCTTCACCTCATCTTCTCCCCCTCAATTATCCAGATCTGATCCGGATTCGCCGGCTGCCGCTCGGAGCTGCCTCCTTTCATCAGCCCGGTTTGAGGAGCGCGCCGAGTGGACGTGGAGACTCATCTTCCCCTCCAGAGCCTCCTCTTCCCCCACCAGATTAATTAGCTCTGCTGCAATGAAGAGAAAAAGAGGTCAAGGAGAGGAACTCCACTGAAACAGCCCGACGTTGGTACGAGCAGCTCCTGAAGTGAACCAGGTAAGACTGAACTTTACTGCAACTTTATATATATCTATTTTTTCTTCTTCTCCCCATCTCTTCAAAAAGCTCCCAGATTAAAGCCCAGCTGCCCTTTTTTTTTTTTTTTTTTTGTTGAAATCTGGTGGATTCTGAAGCTCAAATGGCTGGAAGGAAGCCCAGATAATTTAATTTTATAGATATAGAGATTTTTTTATCCCGGTCGCCGTGAGGCTCAAAAGGTTTTCAGGTCCTGCCCCCACGGTGAGTCGCTGAGTGGATGGGAATTCAGAAGAACCTGGCACGGAGGTGTCCTTGGCCATTGTGATGGAGGGGGAGCAGAAGAAAATAGCTCTCTAGGTAGGTCAGCGACCTGCTCTTTGTTGCCAGGGAAAAGCAAAAAATGAAGGATGACCTAAAATCCACACCTCAATGCAAAAAAAAATCATCAAATCCAATTAAAAAAAAAAAAAAAAAGAGGCAAAGTGAAGTGGTTGCTCCTTTCATGCTTGTGGTGCTGGAAGGTTGAGCTGCCCGGTCTTGAGCGAAGTTGTTGGCGTTGAAAGGGCCGTGGTTGGAGCCTCCAGACCTGGCTGAAATGGATCTTCATCTTTGATCTCTGGAGCTTAATTATTGCTCTTCTCGAGGCTCATAACTCAGCTTTTCCTGGTCCCCACGTGCTGGGTGGGGCAGAAACAAGATGTAAATCCCTGAGATCGGCTCCTTTTAGTGGGTGGATTCTTTTTTCCCAAGTCCTGGACCTCTGTGGGCCATGAGGTCCTCTCCTTGCCCCATCTTGGTGAAGCCTAAAATACTCTGCAGGGTGTTGAGGGTGGTTCAGGGTTGAGAGACTGAAGGATCTAAGGATCCATAGTGGAAATTTTGCCTCCCCCACCTCCTTCTGGTTGAGCTCATTGGCTGCTCAAAGAGCAGCAGGGAGAAGGTTGAGGTGGCTTTCCTGTGGCCCTGAGCAGGTCCATCAGGACCTCCAGGTGACACAAAATCCCACATCCCTGGGTCTAATGATTCAGGCACTGGAAGTCATCATAAACTCATGGAAATCCAGAGTGGTTTGGGTGGGAAGGGACCTTCAAGATCATTGAGATCCAACCCCCCTGTATGGGCAGGGACACCTCCCACCAGACCAGGTTGCTCCAAGATCCATCCAGCCTGGCCTGGAACACTTCCAGGGATGGGGAAACCCTGATTAGTGTTCCCCAAATTCGTTATCATAGCATCCTAGACTGGTTTGGGTTGCAAGGGACCTTCAAGATCATCGAGATCCAACCCCCTGCATGGGCAGGGACACCTCCCACCAGACCACGTTGCTCCAAGCCCCATCCAACCTGCCCTGGAACACCTTCAATATTGGGACATCCACAAATTCCCTGGGCATGATAAGTCAATTCAGGAGACAACTCCCATGAAAAACAACCCAACAAAGGATGGGAAACCCTTGCTCTGCTCCCAGGGGTTGGGGATAAAACCCAGAGGGAGGGTTTTCCTTAAAGAACCCTAGGCCCTGAGGTGCTTTTTGGGACAGGGACTTGTCCTCCAGCCTTCTCCTACTGGTTGCTCATCCCATCCCACTTGAAGCTCCATCCTGCTTTCCCAGCAGGAGGGTGATGAGCACTGAATATTCCCCCCTCTTTCCATGGGGAAAGAAAGAAATCAACCCCCCCAAATCACTGTCATCCATTTATTTGAGAAAGGACCCCAGCACCAAGCAAACCTGATCACTAATTAGTGTCACCTTGACCTTGGCCAAGGCAGGAGACATTCCAGTCCCTGCCTTCTTCATGCCCTCATTTATTTATAGACATTAATCAGGTCCCCCCTCAGTCTTCTCTCTAGACTGAACAGCCCCAGGTCTATCAGGCAGGTGTTCCAGCCCCTTCATCACCCTTGTAGCCTCCCTTGGACTCTCTCCAGTAAATCCCTCACCCTCTTGAACTGGGGAGCCCAGACCTGGACACAGCACTCCAAGTGAGGTCTCACCAGAGCTGAGTAGAAGGGGGAGGAGAACCTCCCTCCATCTGCTGGACACACTCCTCCTAATGCACCCCAAGATACCTTTGGCCTTCTTGGCCACAAGGGCACATTGTTGTCCCATGGAGAACTTGTTGTCCACCAGGGCTCTGAGGTCCTTCTCCACAGAGCTGCTCTCCAGCAGGTCACCTCCTGGCCTGTCCTGGTGCATTTGGTTGTTCCTTCCCAGCTGCAGGACTTGCTCTTGTTGAACCTCATGAGCTTGCTCTTTGCCCAGCTCTCCAGTCTGTCCAAACCTTGCTGAATGGCTCCACAGCCTCCAGGTGCACCAGCCAATCCTCCCAGCTTGGTGTCATCAGCAAATTTGCTGAGAAGACTCGCTGGTCTGTCATCAAGGTCATTGACAAAGATGTTGAACAGGACTGGACCCAGTGACCCCTGAGGGACCCCACTGTGCTGGAGAAGGGTTAGAGTTGATGTGCAGAGAGGCTGGAAGAACATCACCAACACTCCTGACATCCCCCTCCAGCCACATGGAGGCATGTGCTCCTCCCAGGAGCTCACCATTCCCACTCCCTAGAGGAAATCACCCCCCAATTACAGCCCCTCACCAACATTCCCTGCCTGCCCAGGGGGAAAATTCCATATAAAGCCACTTGGGTTTCTCCAATCATATCCACAAACTTGGTCAGAAATCAAACCCATCCCTTGGTTTGCCCAAGATAGGTCAATTTAGGGAACCACTACATTAGGATGAAGCAAATCCCAAGAAACACTCATGATAATTAAGGCTTCAAACCTGCCAAGACCAGGAAGAACAAAGTCCTGGTGGGATTTGGCCAGTAACAAACCTTCTTCAGAAAAGCTTTCCTGACCAGGAAAACCTCAGGGGAGACAAACTGTTCCTGGAGGTTTTGGAGGAAAAAGGGACATCTCAGTAGCTCCTGGCAAACACCAAAGAGAAAGAAAATGAAAAATTACCTTTTATCTGCCCCTACCAGGACATACCAGGCATCTCCAACTGCTCATCTGTGCTGTAGCAGAAAGGTGGGATAGTTGGGATTCCTGCCCTGGATTTATTCCTCCTGGGACCTGCAGGTGCTGACACTCCCTTGTAACCAGGTGCCAGCAGAGCTCATTTCTCCAGGCTTGGACCCTGCCAGGATGGGCAGGAAACACCAAGCTCTGGTCCTCTCTGAGGTGGAAACCCAACACAGGCTTTTGGGTCCCTTGAGAGCAGAAGGAGAACCCATTTTCACACCCCAAAAAAACCACATTCCAAGGTCTTCTGCTGCACAAGGAGTTTCATAGACTCATGGGATGGTTTTGGTTGGAAAAGACCTTGAAGATCATCGAGTTTGGTTTCAAACTTGACTTTAAGATCATCAAGGGACCCATTTCCATCCATGTCAGCTTGGACCAAGCAGAGCTGAAGGGCTTCAGGGTGTTTTGAGCTGAGAAGTTCTATGGATGTCAGCCAAGGGCTGGGAATGTCCAGATCATCTCCATAACACCATGTCAGGAGGTGAAACTGCAACCAACAGGTTGCTGGCACAAAGGGACCCACCACCATGTCCTCATCATGGCTGGATTTGTCACTCACTCCTCATAGGCTGAGACAGACCCAACTGGCATGGCTGGAGGTCATTGAAGTAGTCTTCAAGTCCCACCCCCAAATCCCTGTCTCCAAGAGGTGGGCTGAGGCCACCCCAGAGGAGGTGTTCCAGGTGAGATGGTGCTAGGGTTTTGGCAGGGATGGCCAAGGCCCCAGGTCATTGGTCCTTGAGATGCCACCAGAGCTCTTCAGCACATTCCAGGCTTTGGGAGAAATGTTTTGTGTTCCCAGGGAGGGATGGGCTGAGGCTGCACAGACCCGTCCTGCTCCGTTTCCCCGGCTTGGAAACAAGAGGGTCACTTCTGTCTTGGCTCCAGGGCTGCTGCTGCTGGTGGGGTTCCCTCGTCCAGCCTTGGCTTGCAGAAGACCCCTCATCCAGGCAGGGCACTGTCCCCCAGCCCCCAGGTAAGCAGCACCAATGGAGTCCCCAGCTCCTCCCCTTGGACCTTCATCCAGGAAGTCTCTCTGGCTGCGTTGGCTTGATGGGTCCCACCCAACACTCGGGTTTTGTCCCCTTCCCAGCAGCACCAGCTCTTCCACTCCTCCCTGTTCCAGCTGCTGGTCGGCTGCAGAGCCTGCAGCGTTCCTGCCACGACACCATCTGGAACCAGTTGGGCAACCAGTGCTCCCACCTCATGCCCCAGCTTCCAGTGCCAAGGGTCCTGCAGGATTTCCTGCTGCTGGAGCCCGAGGGAGAGTCCTGCTCAGAGAGGCTGAGCACCCAGTCCAGCCAGGAGCACCCAGTCCTACCAGGAGCACCCAATCCTACCAGGACCACCTGTTTTCACAATAAAATCTTTTCCAGGGATTTAGAATGAAACTAAAATGAGCTTTGGGCCGGAACTTTGTTGGGATTCCTTCCCCCCCCCGATTTTGCTGTAAGTTGGTGCTGAAGAGCAACAGAGCGATGAGCAGCTGTTCCAGGCATCCCTGGACAGGGAGATGTCCCGTTGGGAAGGAGCTGGGGGCTCCTCAGGTGTCCAACCCAAGGATGCATGGGGAGCAGACTAAAATCACCCCACGCTGGGCACCAAATCCTCTGGGATAAGTGTCCCCCGGGTGGGAATGGGAGCAGAGGGGCCAGCAGAAGCCGCTGGCACGAGGTCACCCCGGTGACACGAATGAAACCTGGGAAATGGACCCGAAACCTGGGAAATGGACCCAAAACCTGGGAAATGGACCCAAAACCTGCAGTTCTGGGGGTGGGCGGGGGATGTCGAAGCCACCAAGAAAGACCCGGTTTCTCCACTGGACATCAAAGTGGGGGGAGGGGGGGGGAGGTGGCGGGGAGGGACTGGACCTGGGGGGGACACAGAATGAGGGGTCGTGGGGTGTGGGGCACGCGCGGGAGGGTGCGCTGCGCCCCGCGACCAGCGGGGGGCGAACTGCGCCCGGGCGGAGGCGGCGGGACGGGCGGGGGGGGGGGGGGGGGGGGGGGGGCGGTAAAGACCCGGGAAAAGCACCTGGAAAAGGGAGGAAAACGTAAAGCAATGAATTCCAGTTTGACCCGGGCTTTTCTGAAGGGTTTTCCCCTCGGAGTGCCCAGCAGGACGCTCCGGGAGGGAAGATGTCACCAAGTTTGACAGGCGGGAAAAAAAGCATTTAAATATCTCTATTTATAGGATTATTTTTTTTTTCTTTCTGTCCGCACCTGGTTTGGACGCGGATGTTCTGGGAAAGGGTAATTTTTTAAAAATTGATTTAATTCGGTTTGATTTGATTCCCCCCCCACCTGCCCAGCAGCCGAAGCCGGGGGTGACATTAACTCCTAACCCGGAGCCCCATAAAATGGGGTTCCCGGCTGCTCAGCAGGAGGCGGGAGGGTGCGGGGTGAGACCAGAAGGTTCCCAGGAAGGGACGAAGAAATTCATCTCCCACACCCCCCCAAAAAAAGAAAAAGACGCTTTTTTAATTTTTCCACCTTTCACTCCCATTAAACCGCTCAGGCGGCGCCGCCCTCGCCGCTTCTTGGGGTGAAATGAGGGCTTTTCTGGGGTGGGTTTTGGTGGTGGTGGTTTTGGTGAGTCTACGAAATGCTGTGTTTTAATGGGGGGTTAATATGAACCCGCTAATTGAGGCTAAAATGTGAGAGACCTTTTCCTTGGGCCGGGGGGGGGGTTGCTGCTCCGTCTCCCTTTCCCACCCCGCAGCAGAGCGTCCTGCCAAAATTAATTCCAAATTACAGGAATGCCCCTTCTTGATGGTGAAACACTGGCGGGGGGGATAAAGGAGCTCCCTCAAAAGCTTTACAGACCCATCGGGGGAGATGGGTCGGGGTTCCCCCTTTTGCCGCCTCGCGGGTCCCTCCGGGATCCATCCCAGCGGCTGCGGGGATGCAGGAGGAGGAAGAGTGGGGGGGAATGCGGTTGGGGGACCCCCCCCTTTGCTCCCCACAACCTCCTTGCTGGCTGAACAAGGGGCTCATCAGGGGGATAATCAAGCTCCGCTAATGAAACAGCGCCGGATGATTTTTCTTTCCTATTTCTTTCTGTACATTTGGTTGAAGGCTGCGCCGGGGCGGGAGATGCGCGAAGGCAGCCAGAAATGAGATTATTTTCTTTCTTTCTTTTTTTTTTTTAAACCCTTAATGAACCTGATTGCGTGAACATTTATAATCCCCCAATGGCTTGAAATGAAATCAGATATAATCAGGGAGCTGGGGGGGGGGAGAAAATAAAAGAAGAGAGCAGGGAGTGTTTACAGGCAGGGACTGGGAAGTGCTGCTGGATTAGTAAAGATGCTGCTCCTATTGCTGTCGGAAATGATGGATCATGTGAGAATGGCAAATATACTATTTGTCTAATGGCTCTGCAATTAAATTCCCCTGTAAATGACCCATGCCTCATTTCATCCTAATCTATGGAATTTTGATTGAATTCGGCAGCTCTAATTGAAAAATACTGCGCTTTAATGTCTGCGCTGCAGCTTCAGCTTTTAATGAGACGCTGCCCCCTCTGACCCGGGAATATTGGAGACTTGGCTTCGGGATTTTGGAAAACGGGAGGATTTCTCAACTAGACTCCAAGAAAAAAAAATAAAACGGGAATGGGAGCGGGGGGTGGATTTGCCAGAGATCATCTCTCCGTGCCGAAGCATGAAGGTCTCCTTCAAGGCTCTGAAAATATTTGGAGCCCGGTTATTTAAATACGAATCAATTTAAAATGATGAGAATCATTTCGGAAAACGATTTTCGGGATAGGAAGCGGGATTACCCAAGATTAATTTCTTCCTTATTAATTTTTTCAACCTGTCCGTTGTTTGTTTGAGGGGTTTTTTTACCCCTTTACCTTCCTTTTTCCCAACGTGAAAATCCCAAGTTTGTTGAATAAGAAACAACCCAGAAATAGGGGGAAAATAAAACAAAACACAAAAAAACAAACCCCACAAAAACCGCGTGGAAATAAAGATAAATAACTAATAGAAATAAAGCATCACATCTGCGATGCATGGGGAGGGGGTGGAAGTCGGGGAACCCCCCCCCCGCTCCGCACCCCGAGTCGCGACAGAGCCGGGGGGTGCGGGAGCCGGGCTCCCAGCCTGGAACGAGTTCCAGAGGGAACACGCCAAGGAATTAAAGGGATTAAGCGCCGAGGGAGGGGTGGGGGGTGTTTTTCTCCACGCGTGGGGCGGCCGGTTGCATCCCGAACCCCCCCCCCCCCGGGCCATATCCCGCTCCCCCGCATCCATCTCGCGCATTCCCAGCTCCCGCCGCCCTGAAATCAACCCACAGCCACGCACCATCGCGGCAGGGATGGACACACACCCCCCACCCCGAGTTTCCCTTTTCCTCCCTCAGCTCCCTCTTTGCTCCAAAAATGCCCCCGATTTGGGGGAAACCCTCCCCCCGTTTCAGTGCACCCACCCCAGAGGCCGCTGGAGGCACAGACACCCCCAAAATTGTTCCCAGTTCCAACATCCTTCTCTCCAACTGATGCTCCCTTCACAGGAAAGGTTTACTTGGGAGGGGGGAAATTTCTTTTTTGGGGGAAAGGTTTATTTGCGGGGGGAAAGGTTTCTTGGGGGGGGGGCAAAACCTGCCAGAAGCCACTTGTGATGTGCAACCCCCCCCTCCCCATTTCAAACTGGGACCACGCAGGACCAGGTCAGCACCCACGGTGCGGGGGGGGGGGGGGGGAAGGCTTCCCTCCCGCCCCAGCCGAGCAGGACCCCCCCCCCCCCAAAATACCATATAATCACTTTTCGGCCCCCTGGGTGGCGGTGGGAGGGGGGTTTCCCTGCCCACCCTCCCGCCTGTTACACTTCCCAGGCACAATCACGCTCGGGTTGTTTTCTCCGACAATCAGGAATTCCGCCCCCCCACCGGGGGGGAAGGCTTCCCTCCCGCCCCAGCCGAGCAGGACCCCCCCCCCCCCAAAATACCATATAATCACTTTTCGGCCCCCTGGGTGGCGGTGGGAGGGGGGTTTCCCTGCCCACCCTCCCGCCTGTTACACTTCCCAGGCACAATCACGCTCGGGTTGTTTTCTCCGACAATCAGGAATTCCGCCCCCCCACCGGGGGGGAAGGCTTCCCTCCCGCCCCAGCCGAGCAGGACCCCCCCCCCCCAAAATACCATATAATCACTTTTCGGCCCCCTGGGTGGCGGTGGGAGGGGGGTTTCCCTGCCCACCCTCCCGCCTGTTACACTTCCCAGGCACAATCACGCTCGGGTTGTTTTCTCCGACAATCAGGAATTCCGCCCCCCCACCACCCCCCCCCAAAAAAAAAAAAAAAAAAAAAAAAAAAAAAAAGAAAGGGTGGAAAAGCCCCAGCTAATTATGTGGCGAACAAAAAGCCTTTTCTCGCCTGCAAATAATACCCCGGGCTCGGAAAGGCGCTTGTTTGTGGGCAAATTTTGAAGAGGGCTGACAATAAAACTAGCTGCGGGAGTTGGGGTGTTGGGACACAATTCCAAGCCCTGCCAGATTTCCGTGCCTAATTATCCCCCCTTCCCGCAATCCGAGGCGGTTTCCTGAAGAGAAAAATTAATTTATTTGGGTTTTGGGTTGGTTTTTCCCCCCCTTTAAACTAAATCCGCATGGATTTCCAGCCCTTCTCTTGGTTTGGAAGGAGCGGGGATGGTGCTGGGTTATTTTTTTTTTTTTGGGGGGGGGGGGGGTTGGAGGGTCTAGCTCCCTTTTCCATGGAAAGAAGGATGGGGGGGCAGGAGAAGGGGGTAGGAGGATGGGAAGAGGGGGATTGGAGACAAAAAGGGAGGCTACAAAAATTAAGAGATAAACAACCACGAAGCATCCACAGGGAAGCTCCAAACCTGAGCTGGGAAAACAGTTCCATGAACCGGGAAAACAATCCCACGAGCTCGGATACATGGAAATGAGCTGGAGCAGGAAACTTTTCCCAGTCCCTGGAAGGCGGAGATGGACCCCAAAAGCCTAGGGACCCCCCTCGACCCCCCCACCCTACCCACCTCCCCCCCCTCCCCCGCTTCCCTGCACATCCACCTTGTCCCATTTGCCAAAAGGCCGGGAAAAATGTTCTTCCTCCAGCAAAAATGGGGAGGGGGAACCCAAAATTCCTCACTCCCCTGCTCCCCAGGTGCCCAATGAGGGGGGGGGCGCAGCACCCCCAAAGCTGCGGGAAAACGAGGAGCCAGGCGCAGAGCAGGGGGTTGAAACTGGTGAATTTACACACACACCCCCCTCCTCCAATTTTCTGCCAAAAATCCCGTTCTCAGAGGTTGGCTGGAAAGGCAGGGAGGAAAATGACCCAAATATCCCGTCACAGGGTTGGGGGGCAGCCCTTCCACCCCTTTGGGGCAGCCACCAGTCTTGGGGCTTTAGGAATTCACAGGGACTGGGTTTATTGGGAGGGGAGGCAAAAATGCCACTTGTTGAGGGTTGGGCAGGAGGTCGTGACGCTCCCCCCCCCCCCCGCAAATTGGCACATTTTGGGGGCGTTAAAAGCCCCCCTGCTAGGACGGGGGGGCTTGGGACGTGCTCCTGTGACCATGCTGGAGGGACCACCCCCCCCCCTCGCCCCCTGGGTCTTGGTACCTGGGGGTGTCCAGATGTATCTGGGGGGGCACAGAGCGTGGCTGTCCCCTGCCTCAGCAGCCCCTTCCCCTGGGGGTCACACAGCCCTCCCCGCAGCATCTGCCGTCCTTCACCCCGGAATACAAGCATCAATTAACCAGAGGCAAGCGGAGATCATTAATTGCCCCGTTCCCAAGGCGGGTCCCCTGACCCTCGGGTTTGGGGGACACCCCCCCAGCCAGAACCCAAAACCAGCCCCGGGAAAGCTCCAACTTCCCAAAGGGGGGAGGGATCCCACCCCCAACCACCCACCCCCCTCCCTCCTTTCCCCACCCCCCTTTTCTATCCCTTTTTTCCCCTCTCCTTTTTTTTTTTTTTCCTTTTTTTTCCCCTCCCTTTTTTTTCCCTTCCCCCCCCTCCCCCCCCCCCCCCCCTTTTTTTTTTTTTTTTTTTTGGTATTTAATTTTATTTTCCAAACCACTTGATCTTTGCTCGGGAACCCCCATTAATTGCTTGGGTTTGCCTCTTCGCCTGGTCCCTTTATCATTATTTATGGCCTTTGAAATGGTGTAAAGTTCCCTTGACGTTCAATTTACAAGTTTGGGGGCTGCTTTTTTTTTTTTCCCCCTCTTTTTTTTTCACCCTTTTTTTTTTTTTGTCCCAGCTTTTGTCCTCGCCGAAGCTGCGGAGCTGGAGCTGCTGCCGCTTTGAGCTGCCCAACATGAGCGGCCCCTCCGCAGCCTTTAATTCCGCCGCGGAGCTGAATGGCTCTTTTACATAATTGCAGAAGCAATTTCAAAGCCAGGCCCTGGGATGACTTTAGCCAGAAACCGCATGGAGCCTATTTGGGGGCCTTTCAAAAAAGAAAAAGGGGAAAAAAAAAAAAGGGGGGGAGGGGGGGGTGGAAGGAAAAAAAAAAAAAAGAGAAAAGAAAAAAAAAGAAGGGAAACAGAAAAAAGGAAGAAAAAAGGAAAAACTAATAATAATGAAAAGGAATTTAAAAAAAGAAAAAAGGAAAGAAAAAAGGAATAATAAATAGAAGAAAGAAAAAAAAAGAGGGAAGAAAAAAGAAGGAAAAAAGAAAAAAGAAATAAAAAGAAAAAAAAATATGGGAAAAAGGAAGGAAAAGGAAAAGAGGAAAAAGAGGAAGAAGAAAAAGAGGAAAAAGAAGAGAAGAAAGGAAGAAGCAAAGGAGGAAAAAGGGGGAGGAAAGGAAGAAAAAAAGAGGAAAAAGAAGGGAAAAAGAGGAAAAAAAGGAGGGGGAAGGTAGATGCAAAAGATGAAAAAGAGGGAAATAAAGAGGAAGAAAAAGAGGGGAGAAAAAGGAAGAAGACGGGAAAAGTGCAGAAAGGAGGAAAAATACAGAGAAAAAGGGGGACCTGCGGGGTTTGCAGCGCGGGGCTGCAGGGCTCTGGGGACTGCGGGTCGGGGTGTCGGGGCCAGTGCCACTCGCCGGGGCAGCGGGACCCCCGGTGTGTGTCCCCGGTGTCCCCCCGGGCCGCCCCGTCCGGCCTGAATGGGGCCGGGGGTGTGTGCAGGGGCTGGGAAAGGGGCGTGGCCTCCGCGCTTCGCCCCGCCCCTCCGCCCTCCCGCCCAATGAGAAGCGGCGGCGGCGGCCACGTGGGGCGGGCCGAGTTCCCAGCCGGGCAAAATGTGAATGGGTGTCGGAGGCGCGCAGAGCGGCGCGGCCCGGCGCGGTGCGGAGCGGTGCGGGGGCTGCCCCGGCCCCGGTGTGCGGGCGGCGGGCCCGGGCCCCGCTCCGCCCCGGCTCTGCTCCGCGCCTCTGAGCGGGACGGCCAGCAGGAGGAGGAGGAGGAGGAGGAGGAGGAAGGTGGTGGCTGCCGCCGCCGCTCCGGCATGAGCGCGGCTTTCCAGCCCTCGCTGATGATGATGCAGCGCCCGCTGGGAAGCAGCACGGCCTTCAGCATCGACTCGCTGATCGGCAGCCCCCCGCCGCCCGCCCCCGGCCACTTCGTCTACACCGGCTACCCCATGTTCATGCCCTACCGGCCCGTGGTGCTGCCGCCGCCCCCCCCCGCCGCCCCCGGCCGCGCTGCAGCCCGCGCTGCCCCCCGCGCATCCCCATCACCACCAGCTCCCCAGCTTGCCCACCGGTTTCTGCTCCAGCCTGGCCCAGGGCATGGCCCTCACCTCCACCCTCATGGCCACGCTGCCCGGCACCTTCCCCGCTTCTCCGCAGCACCAAGAAGCCGCCAGGAAGTTCGCTCCTCCCGGGAACTTCGAGAAAACCGAGGGGATACCTCCGGACGGCGGCGGCGACGACGGGAAAGCCTTCCTGGGGAAGGACGGAGCCCTCCTGCCCTTCCCCGCCGCCGATGCCGTCCAGGCCTCCCTCGGTGAGTGAGCACCGGAGCCGTCGGGGGGTGCGGGGGGAGCGGGGTCCCGGCGGGGCGGGCGGGGGGTGTCGGGGGGCAGGGGCGCCCCGGGGACCCGCGGGAGGAGGCCGGGCTGGCCGCGGGGTCCGGTGGCCGCAGGGCCGGGGAGAAGGGAGGAGGGGAAGGGAGAAGGAGGCAGGAGGAGGGGAAAAGGGACTTCGAGCCCCCGCCGCGTGGCAAAAGCAAGAATAAACCCGATCCAAGCGACAGACCCGCGGAAAAAAAAATGAAACAAAACCAGACCAAACTGAACAATTTCGGGGTGCTGAAGCCGCAGGGAGGAGGGTGGATAGAGGGTGCCCGGTGCTAACGAGGGGCCTCTGCTTCCATTCCAGCCGGGGCTCTGCGGGGCCAGGGGAAGGAGGACCCCAAAGCGGAGGAGGAGGCAAAAAGCAAGGAGGAAAGTTTCTCCATGGACAGCGACCTCGACTACAGCTCGGACGACAACATCCCCGGGCAGGCGGGTCACAAGGAAGAGGACTCTAGCAACGCCTTGGAGGAAAACCCCCAAAACCCCCCCAGTTCCACCAACACCACATCCACGGGGAAAAACCGGCGGAGGCGAACAGCCTTCACCAGCGAGCAGCTGCTGGAGCTGGAGAAGGAATTCCACTGCAAAAAATACCTCTCCCTGACCGAGAGGTCCCAGATCGCCCACGCCCTCAAACTCAGCGAGGTGCAGGTGAAAATCTGGTTCCAGAACAGGAGGGCGAAATGGAAACGGGTCAAGGCGGGCAACGCCAACTCCAAGACGGGGGAACCCTCCCGGAACCCCAAGATCGTGGTGCCCATCCCGGTGCACGTCAGCAGGTTTGCCATCAGGAGTCAGCACCAGCAGCTGGAGCAAGCCCGACCCTGAGCTCCTCTCCTTCGGCACAAGTTGTGGAGGGGAAAACTTGCCAAAAAAAATGGGCTTTAAAAAGCAACCCACCCGAGAAAAAAAAAAATAATAATAAAAAATGAACAAAACATCAAAATGTGAACGCTTCGGAGGGGAAAACTTGCCGATAAATAAATAAATAGGGGGGTTTAAAACCAACCCACCCGAGACAGAGAAAAACAAATTAAAAAATTAAGCATAAAAAACCCCAACCCTGAACAAACCACAGCCAAGGGGGGAAAAAAAATATCGTAATAACAGACCCGGCAAATCCCCGAACTTGAAAGCGAAACTTTCCACTCACCGGGTGAAGCCAGAGGCTCGGGAAAAAATGGATTTTGGTTCGGAGCAGGAATAACCAACCCTGGAAGAGACACGCAGATATTTATTACGCCGCCGCCCCCCCTTTGCAGCCCCTCTTTGTACATCTCGGTGCTGCGCTGGGGACCGATGGGTTTGTTTCTTATCGGGGGCGAAAGGTAAAAACAAACAAAACAGACAAGAAGAGAACGGGGAAAAAACCCCACAAAAACCGAAAGAAAACGAAGAGTTTCATTTCATGCTTTTTATTATTATTATTATTATTGTTTGATTTAATTTCCGATGGCCGAGTGGCAGGCACTAGGGAACGGGGTTTTAAATATATTATTTTTGCCTGGTTTTCTGTCGATTTGCCGTGTTTAAAAAGAGAGAGAGAGAGAGAGAGAGAGAGAGAGAGAGAGAGAGAGAGAGAGAGGGGAGGGGGGGAGAGAAGAAGAAGAAAAAAAAAGGCACGATTTCTCTATTGTGTTTAATTTATTTCAATGTAGCTTATTTCCTTCTAAGTTATGAAATTTAAAAGCGAACTGAGTCTTGTGAATAAAAAAAAAAAAACGAGGAAGAAAAGAAAGGAATTAAAAAAAAAAAAAAAGGAAAAGATTTAAAAAATAATAATAAATTAAAAATAATACGGAAAAGCCCACCAGCCCCCGGCTGTTCTGTTTGGCCTTGAGGTGATGTCCCTTCCCCCCCCCCCCCGTGATGCTGTCGCCTCGTTTGCGAAGCCGCATTAATTGCCGGGGAGGGGGGAGACGGGCGAGAAGTTTTTTGGGGTGTTTTTGTTGTTTTTTTAAAATGTGTTTTGTTTGGGATTTTGTTTTTTTGTGTGGTTTTTTTTTGAGGAGGGGGATGGAAAACAGCTTTTTGCGCTGTGGATAAACGCGGGGAAGGGGGGGCGGGAAAACCCCACATTCCACACACCCCCCCCTCCACGCAGCCCCCTTTTTTGGGGGGGTCCAGCCGCTCTCCCCCCAAGCCTAGTGGGGGGGGTGGAGGCCGGAGGGTCCCACGTCTCCCCTTCGGTATCCTTTTCATCTCGGTTTTTGGGGGTTCCCTTCCCCCCGTTTTGTGTATCCCTGGGAACCCGCGCGGCCGCCGGGGATTATTCGGGATAAACAAGGCGTTAGTTTCCCCAGGAAAACGGGGGTGCGAGGAAAGGGGGCGGGGGAGGGGGGTGACAAAATTAGCCTGGGGGGTTCATTAGAGGGAGCGATCCCGGGGCGGGCGAATCAAGGCTCGGCGGTGGTAATTTCATTTATTAATTATTATGATTGTTTTGTAACGGGGAGGGGGGCAGAGTGAGGGTGTCCCTGCTCCCTTCTTCCACCCCGCCTGGGCAGCATCGCTGCCCGTTCCTTTCGGCCCCACGGACCCGCGGGGACTTCCAGCCCTTCCGGCACCCGCCGCCACTGCCCGCTCCTTTGGCTCCTGAAGTATCGGTATAATTATGATTATTAATAATAATAATACCTTTTTTGGCTTAGTTTCTGCTTGGGGAGCCGGGACACGCGTGGAGTGACACACACACACACTTCTCAAGCTTCCCAGCTTTGCTTCTCTTTGAACTCGCTTTTAAATTAGAAATAAATAGGTATATTGATTTATTTCGGTTTGCTTTTGGTGCGAAGGGGATTCAGAACAATCCAGATCCGGCTCGTACCCCCCGCCCCAAACACACCCCACGGAGGGCGTGGGGGGCATTTTAGGGATTTTTAGGAAGGAGAAGCTGCTCCTCACTCCCGTGTCCCCCTCCCTCTCTCCCACTTTCTCCCCTCCAGCATCTCCCCCCCAGGCGCAGCAAAGTTATTTGTTGGGGTAGCGCCCACCCCCCCCCATATCCAGGAGAGGGGCTTTGGCGGCGTTTGAGGGGGGGAGGCTTCCCCGGACCGGAGGAGAAGGAGATAAACAAGCGAGGGGGTTGATAGCTGTCATCATCACCATCATCACGGCTTTCATTTGGCTGCCTAATGAGTCAGATCACAGGCAGAGAGAAAAATTGTCAATCGCCCGGGCTCTAATGAATTTTTTTGCAAATTGTAATCAAGCCAGGCCGTCTCAGCTCGCTGATTAATGAGACCCAGGAGGCCCGGCCAGCACCTCAGCTTTTTATTCCATCCCGTCCTCCCTGCACTAAATTAACAGCAACTTGTCTGAGCTTCAAATTAACTCCCAATGATTAATTCTGATGGGGGGGTGGGAGGTTGTGGGGGGGTCTGAAGAATAGCTCGTCCTAATAGGCACTGGCCTCTGATGCTGTTTGAAATTAATACACTTCCCCTTTGGCTGCCGGCTTTAATCCAAGGCTGGGGTTTGACATCACTATATTTGTTGTTACAATAAATTCCTCTTACATCTGCAGATCAAATAATTGCACCGCTCGGGGAGCCCGAGCAGAGAGGGATTGCCGGGCCCCTGCTTTGCACCAGCCCGAAGTCGGAGGGAAAGCCCCCTGCCCTGCTCTGGCCCAGGAAAAAAACCCTTTTTAAAAAGAAAATTAAGAAAAAAAAAAATTACATGATATATGTATTTTTAAGCCCCCCAGCCACCTCTGCCGCACAGCACGGCGGGATGCGGTGGCCGGAGAAGGAGATCACCCCTCTCGCTCCCTAAATAAGACATCACAGCTGCTTTTAAATCCCCCCCCCAGGCCTCTCCCCCCTCCCTCGCCGCAGGGACCCGACAAACAGCGCACAGCCACGGGCTGCCGCAGAGACCGGGCGAACTCAACGCATTGGGAGGAACCGGCCCCTTCCACCCCAGCTGCAGCCCCCACTCCCCCGTGAAGGAGCAAACCTCGCCCTTCCGCCTTGTTGCTATTTATTTTGACTTAATTGGTTTAATTATTTCAGCTGGGATTGGCCTTTGTGCCTCCTTACCTGCCACTTCCGACCCCCGGGGGACGCGGCCGTTCCGCCGACAAGGGCCCCTTTGTGTGTGTCCCCCCTGATGGGGTTACCCCCCTGGGCACCTCCCAGAGTGGGGGATGACCCCAAAATCTGGAGGGGTGGGCGAGGGTTCCCGGGGAATAAGCCCCCCCAAGGGCTGAGCACCTCACCCACCTGGTGGGTGCATAGTTGTACATATATAATATATATAATTACAATAATAATGGGTGAGTAATTGTATATATAAAATATATTGCCTAGAATAATGGGAGCATAATTGATAGATTATATATTATATATAATTATAATGGGTCCGTAATTGTATATATAATATATAATTATAATTATAATGAGAGCATAAAAGTGGGTGTATGTGAGAGACACCCCCCCACACACACCCCCCTCTGGGCTCGCTGCCTCCCAGGATCGGGCCCCCTCCGGGCATTTTCATGGGGCTGTATCCATTTTTATGGGGGGGGGGGGGCGGGATTCTCTGAGGCCGGGAATAAAGCAAAACCCACCCCTCCGGACACACAAACCTAACACCACATCCACGCAGCCGACCTGCAGGAATTCCAAATTGCAGTACGAAAAAGGATTTCCTACCCCAAAACCCCACCAGAAGCAGGTCGGGAAGGGGGGGCAGGACCTCCTCCCACGGCCCGAGGGGATGCTCCGGATCCGTCGTGGGTGCCAGATCCCTTCCTACCCCCCTTTCTCCCCCCCGCTACGCTTGGCCCATAGAGCTCCTTAATCTGTTTATTTCGAGCCACTTCATCCTCTCGGCCCCTTTTGTCCCTCCTTTGTGGCGGGGCTTGAAAAGCCCCTTCCCCGATAGTTTGGGGTCTCGGGAGCTGCCGGGAGGACAATGGCTCCAACAGGATTACACTGACCTGATCCTATTAAACTCGCCCAACCCTCCCTCCTCCTCGCCAAACTTCCTCGCCCAACTTTTTTGCGTTGGTTTGTTGTTCTTTATTTCCCCGGGAAAAGAGAAGCCGGAGGCCGCTGGAGTGAGCGAGACTGGTGAAGGGAGGAGGGATGGAGGAAGAAGGGATGGAGGGAGGAGGGATGGAAGAAGGAGGAAAGAGGAAGAAGGGATGGAGGAAGGAAAGGAGAGGAGAGAAGGGAGGTGAAAGAGTTGGAGGAAGGAGGGATGGAGGAAGGAAGGATGGAGGAAGAAGGAGGGATGGAGGAAGAAGAAGGGATGGAAGAAGAAGGTGGGCTGGGAGAATGAGGGATGGAGTATTTTTTTTTCTTGGATCCACATGGATTGTAAAGCTTTAATTTAGCTCCCAGCATCTCGGCCCCAAAGGCAAACACAGTTTCCTTGGTCTCGCCGGCTGCTCCGACTCCCCGAGGTTAAGTCATATAGATAAATCATACAGGAAAAATTAAAAAAAAAATAAAAAAATAAAGGGGGGTGAGGGGTGGGGAGGGGGAAGAATTTTAGCTCGAAGCGAAATCTCCTCTTTGGGAAGGGGAGGAAGAGAATGCCGAGTCCCTCGGGGAGCGGGAAAGGAACCTGGAAGCTGCGGCTTTATCCCGGAGGATGCTCCGGGTCGCCTCGGTGCCGGGACAAGGGCAGGGAAGGAGCTGCCTGGGAATGATCCCCCCGCCCAGGGCGCCGTCTCCCGGGGAAAAGAACTACAAAGCAAGGGAATAATTGTCAAAAAGAAAGGCAATAAAATAGGGGTGTTTACGCTGACCTGCCAGGAGGACTGAATTGGTGGCAAAGGGGCTATCGGCAGCTCCGGGGGAGCGGTTTGACTGCTCAAATCCTGTTAATTAACAAAGCAAGAGACAAAGCGGGGACTCCCGTTAATAATTTTCCAGGAGAGGGTTCCCAACAGCGAGGAGCCGGGGCTGGCAGCGGGAATGTGTGTTGCCAAATGCCTGGGGCTCTCCCCTCTTCACCTTCCCCAAACAAGTTGCTCCAGAGGGCACCAGCACCCCAAAAAGGGGCATCAGTGTGTTTGGGTTGGGTTTGTTTGTTTGTTTTTATCTGGAGGCGACAAAACCCGCATCTGAGTCTGAAGAGGAACGTTGCTGATTTCCTTCTGCTCCTGCTCCTGTTCAGGGTGTCCTTGCTGCAAACGCACCTGAACTCAGAAATGGTGCAGGAAAATGTGGGCATGGCTGCAAAAGCCCTGTGAGAGACTCCTGCCTCCCTTGCTGCCATTCCCTCCCCAAAAAGAAGCCGCAGGCAGTTACACAACTTAAATAAATGCTTTATTGTTGTGTTTTGTTTTTGTTTTTTTTTGTTTGGTAACCCTCGCTCAAAGCCCACCAGCCAACTTCTCTGGGCAGTGGCAGCTTCTCCTTACTCAAAGTATCCTCAGGGCTTTGGGTCCCATCACCCCCAAATTTGGCAGCCAGGGGTATTTCACCCTGTGAAACACACAACGCCCCCCCAGACCCCCTAAATTAAAATCACCAAGTCACCCTGCGGCCACATGTCAAGGGCCGAAGCTGGGAGGCACCTCAGTGCTTTTAAGTAGCAAAATCGTTAAATTCTGGTTTATAGTTGATTTTTTTTTCTCCACTGCTTAAAAAAAAAGAAAAAGAAAAAAAGAAGAGCCTCTTAGTGTTTTGTTTTGTTTTGTTTTTCCCAAAAGATCAACAGGATTTGGGTTTAAATTCTCCCTCCCCCAACAAACACCAAGACCGGACCCCCCCCCCCCCCCGTTCTCAGCGACACCCCCAAATGACTGACACACCGTGCACCCCCAGGACCAGTGTGAAGATCTGCCCAGCACAACCGGCACCAGTGGCAGCACTTTCCTGTCCCACCCCCCTCGACAGAGACGACGGGGTGACAGCAAAGCCCCCCCAAAACCCCTCCCATTTGTAGCTCCAGCAGCAGCAGCTGAACATGTACAAATAGCCTGTTCGTGGCTGAGAAGCCACTTGGGCTTTGACGAGTGTCGTTCCGGCCGTGGCCTCATGGCATCTATCAAAAACATTGCCTTCCTTTATTAAGGTAATGGTCATTTTTAAGACGCACATCTGTATTATATTTTTGTTCTTAACCAGATGCTCAGCTCCTAAGCCCACGACTGTCATTTCTCTCCCTCCCTCCCCCCCCAATTATTTTCATATTTCCCCATTTCCAAAGCGGCCATAAGTTCCCAGGGAAGAAGGGTAATAAGGAAGTCTCTCTCTAAGAGAAATTGTTAATTTGGGATTTATAAAGGACTTTCCTTAATGAATAATAGTTGAGATCGATCTGTCTTCCTGCCTCATTCTGCAAAGTAACATTTGTAAAGTGAGGTGATCCCAATTACTCCCTCTAATAACCCCTTTCCAGCAAGAGATTCCAGAGCCACAGCCACGAACCTCTTCCCTGCTCTCCCAGTGCCACGAGGTGGGGCTTTCCAGCTTCATCCTCCTTCTCCTGCCTTGGAGCAGCTCCCAATCCCCCTCCCCTAGAAGGATGCTCCACGTGGTGGTCACCACTTGGCAGCTCCCACTCTGGGATTGTCCCCCTTGTCACCAGGGTGCAGAGGGGACCTGCAGCCCCGGACCTGACACCCGCCCACCCACCCGCCTTGTCAGCGAGAGGAGCTGGAGAAATGACTCGATTATTGTCCCTAAGTGTCTTCCTGGGAGAAAATACTGGCACTGAAGTGCTCTTGAATCAACAGAAGGACAGCAGCACGGGAGTCGATGCTGCAGCTCAAACCAGACATCCTCAAATTAGCAGCAAGGCTTTTATTATTTTTTTCGTCCCTTTTTCCTTAAAATACGGAGGATCATTAAAGCCCAGATCCAGCTGAGAAGGCGTGGGGGGGTCTTCTCCAGCCCTCGGGGTCTCCAGCTCAGGGCTGGACACCTTCGGGGAAGATGCTGCAGCCAAGCGTGGGTTTGTGCCACAGCAGGTGCCTTTTCCGGCTGTTTTACCTTTTTCATCTGATTTTTCATCTTGCTGCCCTTCCCTTTGCTTCCTCTCTATGCCAAGGTGTGGAAATCCCGTCCCTTTCCTTGGTGCCATCCCAAATTCAGTCCCTGTCCCACATCCAGAACCTGGCGGGACTTCTGGAATGAAGGGACCTTTTCTCCAGGTTTTAATTCCCAACTCCTGCTTCTCTGGCTCCCCGATGCTTGGGAGCCCTCCCCTCACCCCCGGCGAGGAGGGGACACTCTGGGTGCCCCCTGCCCTGGCCCCAAAGAAATGCTGGAAACGGTGAAATCCCGACATGATTTGTTCACTTGGCACAAATCTCAGCCCTGCCAGGATTAACTAGCCGGGCCGATTAGTGGCAGCCATCAGCCAATAAATAAATTGGAACCATCTCCAGACCTGATTAGCTTGCTAATTAAGCTCAGTTACAGGGAAATCTGCAGTCAATCAGCCCAGCCATTACCAGTTGGATCTGCAGAGCAGGAGCTGGAGATGCTGGCGGGGAAGGAGAAGGGGCGTGTGCTGGGGCTCCAAGGAAGGTGGTACCAAAATCCTCTTTCCTTAGCAGAGTCTGGAGCTGCTCATCCCTCTGGGGTGACCACAACAGCCCCGGTCCCCCCCAGGTTCCTGCCAGGGCATTTCCCCATCCTGCTAGGCAGCACAATCCCTTGTGACACTTGCTTGTCCCTCCTCTCCACCATCCCCCGGCTCTGGCAGCTCCAGACCGGTTGGGATCCCAGCCCTGGCTTCGTTAGGTGGAAATACCTGGCCTCTGCTTTCCACTGATCCTCCAAAACGATGCAAATTTGCTCCAGCACCAAAATGACCATAAATGATAATTTTCTACTGCAAACGCTGGTCAGGAAGTTCTTTCCAGCTGAGCAACGAGCAGCCCTCGGTGCTGAGCTGCTTCACTTCTTTCTCTTTCTTTTTCTCCCCTTCCCCGAGGAGCAGGAAAGCCCTGCAGAAGGTTCTGCAGCTCCACATCCCCATGGCACCTTTCATCCTTTTTGCTCTTCTCCTTGGCAAACGGGAACCAACAAAAAGCAACAGGTCTGGGAGTTTGGGGAGGGGGCAGAATGCAAATAAATAAGCGCTAATTGCTGGCAGCGCAGTTATTAGGACTGCATTTATTGGCCAATTAAGGGCTTTACTGGGCGTTAGGGGAAGATAAACGACTTGGGGTGGAGGTTTCTCACTGCACTTTTAGTGGCTTGTCTAGGAGGAATATTTCGCTGGCGAGAACGTCCCGTTGCCTGCAGCTCCCTGCAATCAGCCCAGAAATGAGGAAGATGTGGCAAGAGGGAAGGGACAAAGAGATGTCACTGTCACCAAGTCCTTCAGCAAGTCAGCACAGGGACATGTCCTGGGAAGGGAATGCGGGGAGGGCAAACTGGGGAAAGTCACCCCCAAACCTGGGGTTCCATGGCCACCCCTGCTCTCCAGGGGCTGCAAAGGTGGTGGAAAAATGTTCCTCAAAGCTGAGGGATTCGTCAGTATGGGGTGTGGGACATTCAGGGCTTGCAAGGGATCAGCCCAACTGAAGGAAGAGAAATCCCCTGAGGATTCTGAAACTCCACCCAAACAGGTGGCTCAGAAGCCCCTGAATTTTAAACAGTTCCAGGCTGGGGAACCGTACAGTAAAAGCCCCCTTATAATCTTGATTTTATGCTCCTCCAAGGCTGGATTTTGGTCACAGGTGGAGAAAACTGTGTGTTGGTGGATCTTTGACCTGGCTCCTGGCAGCAAACCAGCTGGATTGGGGTGAGTTTGGCTCCCTTCTGGAAAACAAAGCTGCTTGCCAGGAAGAGTGGTCTTTGCCTGGCTCTTACCAGGCTCTCAAGACAGAGCAGCAGTCTGGTATTAATGGTAATGCTCTTTTTTTCTTTAAAAATAAAGAAAAACGGGGGTTTCTCCTGCTCTCACTATGGGAATCAATAGTTTTCTTTCAAAACTCTCTGATCTCTGTTGTCTTCCAGTTGGGTGTTTCCTTTTCTTCCTGGGCATCTGTGAATGGCCACCAGGTGAGGGCATCTCAGGGGGTTACAGGATAGGCTTGGATGTGGGATGGGCTTAAACAGGTGAAAAAACCTTGGACGAACATGAAGAACTTCAGGCTGAGGCTCAAGCAGAGGTGAGAGAGAAACCTCAAACACCCCAGTTCAACACTTCGGGCAGTTCTCAGTCTGGGGAGATCCAAGCTCCCCTCCTCATTCCTGGCCATCTCTTCTCTTGGGCAAGATGCTGCTCCAGCAAGGTCTTCAGCCCTCAAGTTGGAGAGTCCATCCATTGATTTTGGGGCAAGGGCAGGAAAAGAAACAGCCCCAATCTGCTGCTTCTCCAGCATTTATCTGTCGCCATCAACCCCCCTGCCCCCACCTTTTGTGCCTCTTATCAAGGAAGATTCCCTACTTTTCCACCTCTACTCCTTAAACATCCCCAGTTTCTCCATGTCTTATCACAAGGTGAGACAACCTCTGATGGCCAAACTGCAGCATCAGTCACCTGGCTCCACGGTGCCCTTATGGATCTGCAAATCTCACCTTTCTTCACCCCAGGGCAGGTTAAGTCACCTCCCTCCCTTTTCCCCCCCCATTAACACACATTAAGTCAATGTTACCTGCTGTTCTCTTTGCACCCACCTCAACCCCACACAGCTTACAGAGTCCTTACAGAGTTTCTCCACAGCTATGGGTGTCTCTGTCCGTGCCACCAAGCCACCAAACACCCCAGTCCCAGCTGGGTGGGACCCTCCTGGCCTGTGGCTGGTTGCCAGGCTGCTCAGGTGAAGCCCACCCCCCCCACAACTCTTCCTTCCCTCTCCACCCCAGCCCACCACCCATCTCAACCTTTTGCATGAGGGTGATGTTTTGTCTTCTCCTTGGGCCTACTTAAGACTCCCCATTTCTTCTCACACAGGCCAAGACCTTTAAAATGTAAATAAATGTCAATCAGTTGCTCATTGTTCAGGGCTTTAAATGACTTGAGAAGCCTAATGGGGAGCCATGATTTTCCTTCAAAGAGGTGATTAGACCACACCATCTCATGACCTTAGAGATGTTTTATTATTCTTATTTTAAATGATCATTTCAACCAATTTAGCCGATACAGATGTAACCGTTATCGGCCTAATTCCTTGGCTCTTCTCCAGAGGCTCTTAAAGCTGAGGTGCAACATTTACTACTTCTTCCTCGGGGAGAAGAACTGTTTTTAATGAAAGCTCCCATATTTTTGCTGCCAGATCTGTCACTCGGTTCCCCAGCACTCGCACAATTCTTAGATACACACCATTATGGGCCGGTTGACTTACTGCTTTTTAATTTATCAATTTGCCCCATTACCAGCTCTCCTGACATCCCAGGCCTGGGATAATACTTCATCTTTATTACTGGCAAAGAGTGACAGGATCTCATCATGAAGACGAGAAGAAAGCGGGGCCGGGGCAAGGTGGGATGTGAGGAACGTGGCAATGAACTCGGGCGAAGAAGGAAGCGGCGACCAACAAGTTTTCTTGTCTTTATTAGAAAGAGACCTTTACAATAGAGCAGCCTCTCCCTGCAGTCCTTTACAATGTCGTTCTTGTTCCTTTTTTTGAAGTTTATTTTTCATTATTCAGAATACTGTACAGCCCAACACAAAAATCTCAAGGTGGAGAAAAAGAGAGGGAGGGCAGGGGAACATATTTAAATCAACCCCCAAATCAGAGAGAAACAACAAGCAAACTGAAATGTTTGTCCACGGGTTTAATTACAGTACAAATATAAATAAAGCATCAGTCATTGCAAAACAAACTTGCTGAATGAGGTAATATAAAAACAACAACAAAAGATGGAGGTTTGTGGGTTTTGTTTTCCTGTCCACACTGCCTTGTCATCATTTAGACATTTTTATTTACAAGAACAGAAAAAAAAAACAACCCAACACAACCAAACCAACCCCAAAACTTGCTGTGAATCCTGTCACCTGCTGGGTACCCAGCCCTGGGTGTCCCTACCCACCCGGGCTCCCTTTCTCCCCATCTCACCCAGACAGAGCAGCAGCACAAAGCAGGACAACTGGGAAGCCTTGGGGGCTGAAGGGACATTCCAGCCTTTGCAAGTGGCCACGGGGGGTAAGGAAGGAGGAAAGGAAACAAACACAGTGTGTGCATCTGCTTCCCCAGCACCAATAGTGCTCCCCAGAATGGAGGTGCTGGCTTGATGCCCTGGCAAATCACCCCTGTCTCCCTGCCTGTCCCTGCTCCTTTCTCCTGGTGGGACTACAAATCAAAAGTGAGGGTAGAAACGGTGTGCAGAGCACTTGGTCAAACTTTCCTGGACCACAACTTGGTAGAGCAAAGCCTCACCACGCTGCAGCTGAGGGTCGTGGCTCCCTCATGGCACAGAGAGGAATGACCAAGGACACAGGAAGGGAGGGATGAGGAGCTGCTCCTGGGGAAGGACCCACATGGAGATGGCTCTTCAGAGCCATCTCACCACCAGCATGGCCCCATGAACAGCAGCAGGACCCAAAGTGTGGCTGAACCAGCTACAGAAGGGTAGACAGTTGAGTGTTGCTGCTGGATGGAGCTGGACTGTTCTAAATCCCTGGAGACAGGTACCTGTGTGAGTCCTGAGCCCCTGATGGCTCCCAAGAGCCTCCTGCACTCCTGGAAACGGGCTGGTCTTCCTCAAGCTGGGCAACTCAATCCCCAGCTCTGGGAAACAGGTGCCAAACAACCACCCACTTTCAGCACCAAAACTCTTCTTCAGCCCTGCCTGGCCTCCAGCACAGACCAGACCTGTTGTCTGGCAGGAGGAGCTTTCCTCCCTGCACCTCAAGAGGACCAGGGAAGTGTTTCTAGCTGCTTCAGTTCACAGAAACCATAAAAAAAACCAGTGACTGGCTCTGGGAAACATACACAAAAGGAGCATTCACTGCCAGCAAGCAAGGTGGTCACTCCAAACACATGCCTTAAGACCTCTGGAAGCATCCCCATCCCCTCCCACCCCCTCCCTGCTTGTACATCACACACAGGCAAAAAGGACTAGCTCTGAAGCTCTGCAAAATAGTCCATCTGGAAGCTAAATACACATCCAGGAAGCTCATGGCCAAGAGAAAGCTGAAGCTCTGCATGCCGACAGAACCCACTGCTGGAGGATGCCAGGGGGACCTGGGAGTTAGGTGGACACGTGGAGATGAAGAGCCTAAAACTGCTGAAATGCACAAAGACATTTTGATCTCATCTGCCCACAAGCCGAAGTACCCCCTGATCTTCAGGGGAGGACAGTCAAGGATGGGAGTCAATTCCCACAAGGCCTGAAATGGAACACAGAGGCCACCATGACCATGCCAGTGATGAGCAGCTTCAGATGGCTGCAAGAAAAAATCCAAAGTAACCTTTTATTTTCAGAAATCATGCAATTCTCCTCTCCAAACATGGACTCTTGGAAAATCTTGGCCAAACCCCCTCAAAACTCCCTTGAAAAGGTGAGACAGACTCAGTCAACTCAAGGCGAACTGCCAGGAGATGGGCCCACCCATTATTTGTTTGAAAAACTGGCCCACACTGAACAACAAACCAAACCCTAGAATATCATAATACAACCAATCTATCTACCTACAGCTTTGGATATTTTTGCTCTATCACTTCTCTACTTTTCCAAGCCATTCAAACCCACCTTCCTTTCGTAGCTTAGAATTTAAGGAGTCAAAAGAACTTTCACTTGGACCATTTTTTTACCCTGCTGCTAAGCAGCAAACACAAGAACCACCCAACCCAGTTTTCTACACAACAACCCTTCCCCACAAATCACCACAAATGGAAGATGCTGAACCAAGGATCCAAGGCCAAGAGCTTGGTGATCCCCTGCACCCATAGCTGCAGCAGCCACTGGAGGGGAAACCAAGGTACATGACCATGAGATGTGGTGGGCAAGCTGTCTCCTACCCAGGCAAGCTGCCCCAAGGTTGGTCCCCAATGCTGTCCTTCTCTACTGGAGTCCTTCCAGCCACCATGACCATTTGTTCCCTGTTAAGGTGCAAACGCAGCTCCCCGAGACTTTTTGGGGGGACCCTTCTGGACCCCCTTGTGAAATCTGTGCTTGTCTCCACTACTACTACTTTACTCTAGAAACTACAAATCACTTCATTTTTCCCCATCTCCATAGAAATATAAAAGATGAAGCCACCCAAACCCCATAGAATCTAATTATTCTACATTACAGTGCCAGGGATCATATCTACATTCCCACCTCTACTTCTTCCCCAACGTCACTTGGCCTCCTCTGGTCAGGGGAAAGAAATCTCCAAGTGCAGTTGAAACTTCTCCTGCACTAACTCCCATCATTTAAGGGAATGGGGAAAAGATGGCAAATCAAACATTATGAGTGTTTACATGATGTCCAAATGCTTCAAAATCCTCTCCACCTCCCTGGAGCTCAGTTGGCTTGCTGTGCAGCAGCTTAGAATCCAGAACCTACAAGGATCTCCAGAAAGATTCTGCTCTACCCTTTTAGCCATGAAATTGGGAATCTGGTAACAGGAGCTCGTGGACAAACCTCTTCACTGGCAAGACCCTGGATCTTCCCAAGTTAGATCTTCTAGATTCCCAACTGGGGAGAATAGTTATGAATAGTTAACCCTTCTCAGCTCCAAGAAGATCAAGGATAAAGGGATCTGGGATGATGGAAAGGGTTAAAGAGGGAACACAATGAAAATCACCAGCCATAGACTCAATTTTTGGAGAAAATAGTTTTTGCCAACATGTTTCTGCTGCTATTTCCTCCTGACTGGATCTCAGGTTGTTTCTAAGTTGCTCATAATGTGCTCAAAGGGCGTAAAGAGCCTGGCAAGTGGGTTCCATAACAAGGAGAGGAGCTCAATGTGAGACGAGGAACAGGCTAACAGAGGGAAAGAAAGGGAAACCATCCCTGCAGATTCTCCACCTGTTGGTTTCCACGCCTGGACAGCTTCAAGAACATCCTCTGCAAAGTGCAAAGAGATCCTCTGAAAAGCACACAGAGACCCTGACTCCCAAAGCCAAGCTCCGCCGGGCTCCAGCCATGGAGAACTTCATCCTTGCTCCCAGCTGTGGTGGGAAGGTCCTTCACCATGCAAGAAGGGGATGGTCTGACTTCCTTGCCAGATGACCTTTCCCACCAGCTCAGGGCATGCCACACAACTTCTCACCATCCAAAACCAAACCCTTTGAGGAGAGGACACTGTAGCAAGCACCCCATGAGGCACAGACCCTCGGGGTCTGTTCTTCTGTGGCTAGAGCATCACCACAGAAGGTCTCTCCTTGACTTGGAGAGACAGTGCTGGGAGATCTCTTGTCTTTCCAAGGGATCACAACCCACAGACCCCAAGGTCTGTGGAGATCCATCCTCAATTCAGTATCATTTAAGGAAGCCACCACATATTCTACACCACTTCAAAACAACTACTGCAAACGCTTGTGTGTCCAAGGGAGAACCATGGTTAGGTTAAGAGAAACTGGGCTACTGCTCCACTGGAGTATGAGGTTATTAGTTGGCTAGCCTGAATAATCTTATTTTTCTCTATAATACAATGGAATTTCCTCTCCTAAAAATATTATCTGGTTGGTTTTTTTTTGTGTTTGTTTTTTTTTGACATTTGCCTTCAGAAAATTTTTATGCAAGGAGTGTGTAACTCTTCTACCTGCAATCTGCATGACAACCTGGTTGTCCCTGTTTCTCAAACATCACCCTCAGCTTCCTAAGAGGAAGGAGGCCCAAGGAGAGCATTACATCATGTACAGAAAATATTTTCAATTAGGAAAAAAAACCCAAGAGCTTGGCAAGGAAACGTGCACTGAGAACATAATGGCAGCAGATCTGCCCACAATGAAACATTTGACTTGGGTACAAAAGCCCTTGGTGCTCCCAGGGGAACAGCAAGCAGCTGGAGCACCTCTGGGACCATCCCTGAATCCTTGCTGTGTCTCTCTGTGAAGCTCATGAGCACCAGGACACAGTGGGCTCCTCAGCATCCCCCACAGCTGCACCTTAGGTGGGCTGTCCTATTGCTGAAGGACCACCCGTCTACCAAAGCTCAGGGAGCTGGGTGGGGAGGATGGAGAAACAGCAGTTCCAACAGACACCCTTCCTCAGTTAAGGAAAAAATGAAATGAAACTGATCCCAGTCTGGAGAATCAGCTGCAGCCTCACTCTGCTGCAGCCAGCCCAGGCTGGTTGAAGGATTCACCCTCCAAACAACCAAGAGGTCTACACAGAACCAAAGTACCAAATAAGAACACCACCAAGTGGGAAGAGCTGGTCAATATCCTCCTGCTTCCACCCTGAGGCTAAATTTTCTTCCACAATTTGATGATTTGACAAAAAATCTGATTATTTTTTAGAATTATTTCCTTCCTGAAGATAACCAGTTGATGTTTTTGCCTTTGCATTCAGTTCACATAAGAGTTTCTTTAGCAATTGCTACAGCCTCCCGCTGGTGGGCCCAATGAAACCCAGAGCCCTAAGGAAAAGCACCACTTGGGAAGTTGAGATGAGCAGGTGGATTTGGGAAGCCCTGTGCTGTGTGCAGCTCCCTGCTCTCACCTCCCTTCTCCTTCCCCATCGAACCCAGTTGAGTTTTCAACCTGCTCCACGATAAACCCTCCCCCCATCTTAGACACTGCCATAAAAAAAAACAACCCACATCATTTCTCCGCCTGCCAAAACCAGGACAAGCCAGAACCCTTCAGTGAGAAGCTGGGATCTGCTACCCAAAGAATCCAATCAAATATTAAAACTTGGAATTGAAATGAACTGTCCAGGCTCCTTTCACAAGCCATTTTTCTTGCCAGGCTGGGAGGGAAGCGCAGCCGTGCCCTGCCCGCACGGTGAAGGCTATCAATTCTGAACCTAATCAGATCTGATCTGCCCACAGCCAGGCTGGGGCGTTTTGTCTTGGCTTGTGAAAGCTTCCTGACTTCTGGAGTAAAATATATTTACAGTGCTGAGAAACAGCCTCTTTTTTTTTTTTTTCTTCTCATGCCAAACGTGCCCCGATCTCCTTCTGATACGTTCCTCAAAGGCTTGAGATGGAAACAAGAGTTCACTGCTGGGAATATTGTCAATGTACAATGATCTGTAGCCCACAGATCCTAACTAGTTGCACATTATTTAGTTAATGCACATCCATGACAGTTTATAAATTAACAGAGATGTCGTTTTCTGTACAAAACCAACAAAAAAAATTAAAAATCAATGCATATTTACCTTTTCTTTTTTATTATTCAAATAGATTTTACATCCATATCATCTAGAGACACAATACAAAAATCTGTATAAGTTAGGCAATGCATCACATGAGTGACCAAAAAACTCAACACATTTACCTTGGCAAAATGACAGACCCTATTTCTGCCGGCTGAAAAAAAAATAGTAGCCTTTAACTCGTTCGTTAATTGCGCTTAAACGACCTCGAAATGTTGCTCCTTAGCAGAATTCATGATTCCTTTCTGTGTTTCCTGGTTCCTCTTATTTATTTTTTCCCATTTTTGTTTTTACGCTGAGGAGGCCGCAGTCAAATAACACTCAGCAACTCATTTCCCCTCTTTGGACTGAAAAATTAAACAGATCCTAAATTATGACAGTGAATTTAGAAAGGAGGGCTCCGAGGGCTTGAAAGAACATGTCTGAGATAATATGATGCTTCTAAGAATATTGCAATCACATCCAAGCAATCACTGAAGCGTGCCATGTAACTACCTCCTCAGCTAATATGCTTTTTTCTCCGTGATGACTAATCATGTTCTATTAAACAGCAGTAATGCTGGAAGAACTCAACTATACAAGTGTAATGAAGCCAGTATTCTCCCCGGACAGATTAGCTACAACTGATTTGACACATACCATCATAGGAGCTTCAAACCTGACAAACTCTGTGCTTGCTTCTGATTTATGCCGTCAAGCTCTTCCGAGAAGAGAATGAAATCCGGGGCGTCGCACTGGGGAGAGGTGAAATGTACTGATGTGCTTAACTGTCAGTCACGGGAAGTCACCAGTGCTCCTTCCTTCCCTCCTTCCTTCCTTCTCCTGGTGCTCACCTCTCCCCCCACCCCTTCCTCCAGGCCTGGGGAGCCCACGGCTGCCCCGCTCTCCCATGGTCCCGGTGCCACGCGTGGCGTGTCCTGCTCAACCTGCCTGCTCGTTGCCGTCCTTCGAGAGCTGCCGCTCAAACAACTGCTTCTCTGCAGCCCCTCAGGCTCCTCCTCATCCCCTGGTTCTCTCCAGACGCGCCGTTTCCGGATGGGACAGGGATGTACCGAAGGGAAAAGGGAAAAGGAGAGTTACCAGACTCACAGAGCAGAGCTGTGATGGGGATGGAGGAGGATGAGGCTGCGGATGTAACTCGGGTCAGTGAACACACGAGCGAGCTCCTCAGATGATGGTGGGCATCCTTCCGCCGCTGTTGTTCCGGTTGTTGTTCTTCCTGGACAAGTTGGGAGTGGCCATGAGGACGAAGCGCTCGTCGGGGCAGCCATACTGCAGGAGGACCTCGATGCACTCCTGGCTGGAGGCCTGCCGGGCGTAGGCCAGCGCCGTGTTCCCGTGGGCATCGCGTGCCATCACGTCCACGCCGTACTGCGGAAGGAAGAGACCTGGTGGTTGGAGCTGCGGGGCCACCAGAGCCTTAGAGTGGAGGAAAGGGACTGAGGATAGGTTGGAATGTAGCTGAGGAGGGGGAGAAGAGGGCAGGAAGGACACCAGCCTGACAAGGTGAGCAGCACTGAGTCACAGAATCCCAGACTGGTTTGGGTTGGAAGGGACTTTAAAGATCACCCCGTTCCAACCCCCCTGCATGGGCAGGGGCACCTCCCTCTAGACCAGGCTGCTCCAAGCCCCATCCAACCTGCCCTTCAACACTTCCAGGGATGGGGCAGCCACAGCTTCCCTGGGCAACCTGCATATGTAAAGGTTTCTACAGGGAGAGGTTCTTGTGTGGAACAAAATGTGTCATGATGGAGCTTCAAATGGGTGCTGGGGAAATCTTAGGCTTAGGGGAGACCTTATCTCCATGTATCAGCACAGAAAGGGTGGAGACCAGGAAGATGGAGACTCCCTTTTTACAAGGGGTCACATGGGGAAGATAAGGGTTCATGGGTGCAAATTACTCCTGGGGAGATTCCAGTTGGACTCCAGAAGAAAATTTTTCCCCATGGAAACAGTTAGACATTGGAATAGTTTCCCAAGGGAAGTGGTGGATTCCCCGACATTGGACAGTTTTAAGACTCAGCCTGACAGGGTGTAGGGCCATCTCATTTAAACTGTATTGTCATCTAGAAAGGTTGGACCAAATCATCCTTGAGGTCCCTTCCAACCTGGCATTGCTGCCTTTTGAGAGCAGGAACACTGAGACCTGGGACATCAGCTTTGTAGAACCCGCTGAGGGACGCAGCCAACTGAAAGCCAACCCCATAAGCCAAGTACTCACCCAAATCAAGAGCTGCACCAACACCACGTTTCCCTTCCTGCAGGCCAAGTGGAGGGCAGTACGCCCATCCCCGTCTCCGCAGGTCTCGTTCACCTCCTCCCGAGAGCCGTGGGCAAGGAGCAGGATGACCGTCCTCAAGTCCTCCTCAGCTGTGGCCCTCAGGAGATGCTGGCCCAGAGAAAGCTCCAGGCACTGCAGCGGGGCCAGGAAGAGCTTCTGCTCATACTTCGCACGTATCCAGCGCTCCTTTTCTTCCCTAGAGAAGCCAAAGGAGACAGGTCACTCCAACCCAACCTTGACTCTGCATCGGCAAGTTCAGCTTGGATTATGGTCACCACCAGCAAACAGCAGTTAACCACCATGAAAATCATCCCCCCTTCAAATTATTGGCAAAAAATCTCTTACAGAAACAGTTCAACCAAATCTCCTTGCAGTGGTGTTTGTGTCACCCACCTCATCATATTATTGCAACACCCCAGATCTCCCTCGGCAGGTGCTGTGCCTGTGGGGTCATCAGACCACCACAGCCAGGAGGGCTTAAAAAACCTGAGGCTGCCCTGAGGGCTGGCAACAAGTTGGGGCAAGAGACCTCACCATCATGAAGTAGCTGAACATGAGCCAGAGTGTGCCCAGGTGGCCAAGAAGGCACCAACATCCTGGTTTGTATCAGCCCTAGTGTGGCCAGCAGGACCAGGTCAGGGATTGTCCCTGTGCTGGCCACTGATGAGGGGGCACCTCAAATCCTGGGGTCAGGTCTGGGCCCCTCACCACAAGAAGGACATAGAGGGGCTGGAGCGTGTCCAGAGAAGGGCAAGGGAGCTGGGGAAGGGGCTGGAGCACAAGGGTGAGGAGGAGCAGCTGAGGGAGCTGGGGGTGTCCAGCCTGGAGACAAGGAGGTGAGGGGAGACCTGCTGGCTCTGCAGCTGCCTGAGAGGAGGTTGGAGCCAGGGGGGTTGGGCTCTGCTCCCCAGGAACAAGTGATGGGACAAGAGGAAATGGGCTCCAGTTGCTCCAGGGGAGGTTGAGATTGGACATTAGGAACAATTCCTTCCCAAAAGAGTTGTCAGGCCCTGGCCCAGGCTGCCCAGGGCAGTGATGGAGTCCCCACCCCTGGAGGGGTTTCAAAGCCCTGTACACGGTGCTGAGCGACACGGGTCAGTGGGGGCCTTGGCAGTGCTGGATTAGCAGTTGGACTGGATGATCTGAAAGTTCTTTCCCAACCCATTCTATGACTCTCTGAAGACCAGAGACAGTAACAGGCAGCCTGGCTCCATATTTAGGTTGTGCTGCAAAAAACAGGCTTCAGAGAATGCACCAGGTTTCTGTACCTAAAAGCAGAAGTAACCAAGCACTTGGGCTTGCACTGCAGGCCTTGCTGTTGCCTTCTGCAAGTGGAGCAATGTTTTCAGTGCAGAAGCTCTATGGATGGTTCCTGTTTGTTTTTCTAAGTTGCAAATGGCCAAAACAACCCTTTGAAGCACCATTTCCTCCTGATGTGTCAAAGACCTCTCAAAAGCCTGGATGCTATCAGGTTACCAGCTAACAAGGACTCCAAACAAGTCCCTCAAGTCTCCATTAGCATAATTACCATACAATTACATGATCTAAGAGATCTAGCCCTAGACAAGGTGCCATTTAGAGGTACCTCAGGTAGTCAGTCCAGCTCATGAAAACCACACACACCACCCAAGCCAGGCAACTTGTCCTGGGGACAGATGATGGAGTACAAAAGGCCCAGCACTGTTTCTGCCTTCCAGCCATGTCGACACTTCTGCTGGTTAATCTAGTGTCAGGTTAGCCCTAATCTGTTTTTAAATACTTATGTAAACAGATCCTTCCAGCAGCAAATCTGGATTAGTTTTGCATCATTTCCTGGGACAAGCAGAGTGACCTTGCTTTGACCTGCCTGGATGCTTTCAGGCACAGCTTCCCAAAGCATGAGCTCCTCCACCCTCACCAGGATTTACCTTCCAAACAGATCCAGGTCTTTTTTTTGGGGGGTTGTTTTTCAGAGATAATGTGTAAACAGAAAATCACCACCAAGTGTGCTTCCTTGAGATCAAACCTTTGAATGACTCCTGCAAGCTAAAAAAAGACAACCCCAAACATCTGAGGAGCTGCAAATTAACCTTTGCTGGCAGGATCTGATAAGCAGAGCATCCTTTCAGGTGTCCCAGGAGGAGAGGAGGAAGGAAAGGACTTCTGTTACTGGCACATCTGTCATTCCTGGGGTTAGTTGCATTGTTTTAAGGTGAAAAACCTAACCAGAACCCGTGCCATGAGGAGGAGCAACCTCTGGCTCCTGTCAGAGCCTTGGTTGCTGTGCTCAACCACCATGGCTTGGAGAGAAGCCCCTTTCTGTTCATCTACGCTCACCTGAAGTTCAACCTCCACACGTGGGTCTTTTCCCTCACTTCAGTTTCCCTTTTGAACAAACCCACCTAAATTTTCTTGTCCACCTAGGCCACCAAAAGACTCAAATCATTACGGCCAAATTCTGCCTTTGGAGGGACATTCAGAGTTGTGGTGGGATCCCAGCAAACGTTATGAACCAAAATTAGTTTTTTTTTTTAAAAGCCTCTGATATCTGGGGGCTGATGGCTGTCGAAGGAGATTTAAATGTGCAACTGTACAAACTGGGGAGAAGAGAGACACGTTGCTTGGGTTTTGTGGCCCACACCTCGTGGATAGGCAAAACGCAGAGGGGCTGGTTTGAAATGAGTATCTAGAGAGACAACATGCAGGGACATCCTCCCTACATCTCCAACCACAAGTACTGCCTTTTGAAGGGGAAGTCCTGGGGACTTCCCTGGCAGACAGCCCATCTCTGAAATCCCCACACCAAGCCGTAAACACCGTAACTGTTTCTCTGATGCTCCAGTTTCACTTCTGGGATCCATGGCTTCTTGGAGGAGTTTTCATTTCCCCCAAGGAAGGCCAGTCCAAGAGCAGAGTTGTCAGCAGTAGATCACCTCCCCTCCTTGCAGTCCCCCGGAGGACCACTGCTCACATCCCTGTTAGCTAATGAGCTAAAACATGAATTATTGGAGCGGTCAGCAACAAGCGGGAAGAGGAGGAGCAGTGTTTCATTTCAGCCAGCCCTGCCATACCTTTAAATAAATCATCTGCACAAGAGCACGAGGAGATGTGAGGAAGAGCAACTCATCAGGAGAAAGACACCAAACCAATCCCTAAAAATAAAGGGAGTGGATATTGAGATGGACATTCAGAAATACTCAAATGAGTACTTCCCTTGATTCCTTCCCTGGTAACTTCCACTCTGAACAACCCCCTCAGCACTGGAGACTTTCAGTTGTAGCTGTCAAAGCCAAAACAAGACTCTTTGACTTTTAAACTTTAAAATCTGGTGGGGTCCTTCTCTCAGAACCAACTCAAAGCTGGACGGCAGGGTCCTCATGACCTCAGATGGTCCTTGATGACACCTAATGCTGAAGAACACGTCTCACATGACTTCACTGATCACACCAGCTGCTATTTTTTCAATGCATAAACAGAAAGGAATGAAGAGATTCTGAACTCTTAAACTTAAAAGAAAAGCAGAGTTGTAAGATCAGTCTGTTTTTTGAGCCTTTCATCTGAAGCTGTACATCCAAACCCAGGCTGCTGGTACAAACCTCAAGGGACAAACACTCCAGAGTCAGACTGCAAAATACTCCATGGTATCTTCACACCAGGAGAGGAAAAAGCCACTAAGTCTGGGCCAAAACTAACCACCAAGCTCTTTGCTCTTGCAGGAGTCTCCACCACTGGAGTGAACTCGAAGTAGACACAGAGGTGGGAATAATGAAACAAACCTCAGCTGTGGCAGCAATTCTGCACATAGGTGAAGGGCTATTAGAAACAGATGAAAATTTCAGTTCTCAGTTTATTTTGATCTAATGATGTGCTTGTTTCTCAAGATAATGTCCAATTATTTAAATGACATTGCCAGCCACATCACCTCATTATTATCTGGAAACATAAATACTGGGCACCGGGAACGGGGGAGGGCTAACTCGGTAGCACGAGGGAACAGGGAAAGCAGATCTGCTCAGAGCAGAGCTTGGCTCCAGGAGCTGCAGTCTCCACTGTTGGGTTTGCACCAGAGATGCTCAGCTAGGACCTTGCAGCTCAGCCCTGTGGAGGGACTTTCCCACCCTGGTGGTTCTACAACCAATAGATCCAAGCAGGAGCCTCGCAGTGCTGGTATCAACTCTCCATCCCACTCCTCCTCACTCACATTCATCTCTGCTTTCAACTTCTTTTGTCCCTCATATAGACTTGGTGGAGAGGCATGAGTGGCAAACACAAAAAATGAGGTGCAGGGTGGAAATTAAACCCATGTCCACACAGGGACTCAGAACTGATAGCATAGGCAACAGTGTGTGGATGGAGAGGCTGAGAACTTGCCATCAACATTCCCTTTGCTTTCACCAAAGCCATAACAAGGATCATAAAGACCTTGTGTCACTCACTCGTCATCTAAAATTACCCATGGTTTGTTAAAAGGCTCGATGAGATTTTGAAAGGTTACATTAAAACCATAATGGACAGGAGGTTTCTACCATGGCAGACATACCAAGCAGGTATTTTGAAGGGATGGTTTATCCTCCACACTCCCAACAACACTAAAGCATTCTTGATTTTTTTTCTTTTCTTGTCTCTTGCTAAAGAAAATAATTCTGTGACCGTGCTGTGCTCCTGCCATTTCTGGTTGCTCACTGAAGTACAACCACTTAGTGCAGTAGTAACCTGGCCAGCTCAGTGAGAGCACTGCCAAATTTCCCTTCCTGTTGGCCAGCTGACAAGGATAATGTGTCTCTTCCAAGGAAAGGAAGTCAACCTAACCCCCACACCTCCCAAACTCCTGGAGAGCCCCAGAACATCTCGTTAGCTTTGTGGTCCAGCATGCAAGAAGCATGGGCATCACCTGGGCAGGCAGTTGTGCCGGGCCTTGTTGTTTAAACAGACCCCTTTGAGATGCCCCTGTGGGCATATGATAAACCACAGGGCTTTGGTTGGAATTGGTGATGCAACCTTGTGATGCATGAAAAGAGGAACATCAGGGTGGGGGGACAGGACTGAATCGTTGGGAAAGGTTCATGATGTTTTTAATTGCAATGAAGAACGGGGGAGGAGAAGAAGGGAAGGCGAGAAGAAAGGGCTAGCAGCAAGGAATTTCCCAAGTGTTTTCCTGCCCCAAGCAAAGCAGGAACTGGGAGGAGAGGCATGGAAGAGGAGCCGGGAACAATATGCTGAGAAAACACAGGGGCTTCCTCTCTCGGCAGGAGAAGACCCCGCTCTATTGCAAAGTGAGTGCTTAGCAGTTGACTGCTCCCTAGCACGCATGCCTTCTCTCCCTGGCGGCGTTGCTAAGGGGGAAGGCACCAGCCCACCAGGATCTCCAGGTCCCCAGCAAACAGGAGGGCTCCAGACAGCCAACAAAGACCGATGGGCATTTATTCCTTCATTACAAAAAGCTTTTAAGGAACAGGCCACTGTAAATCCCGCCCGCCAAGGGAACGAGGCAACGGAGCCAGATTTATGGGCGCTGGGGCAAAGAGGGAATAAATATCTCGCTGGCTCCTGATCAATATTATGAGTGTTTTGCCAACTTACAGGGTGTTTTATGGGCTGTAAGGACAGAAAGGGATCATTAATAATTAAATAAAGTCAACCTATTAAGCTTATTACTTCTTACAAGTTAAACATCCCTGGTGGATGAGGAGCAGCCCTACAGCAAGGCTGCAGATGAGTCAACCTCTCTCTTGTCTTGGACTCCAGACCAGGGCTCTCCAGGCTTAGGTATGACTTAATTACCACCTCTGCCAGGGAAGTTATCCAGCTGAGGACTATGTCCAAGCTGCTGTTAAGCCTGCCAAGTTTCATCCACCAGCGAGTAGACACCGAGACAAGAGAATTCAGTGCCGTAAAAATATTCCAAATTCAAGTTACTTCTTTTAACATCAGACATACCAAGCAGCCAAACCCAAACACCAGCCCCAAAAGACAAAAAAGAAGGTGGCTTCCCATGCCCAAAGCCCCTCGCCCTGCCCAGGAGCTGCTCTGGGAAGCCCACAGGTCAGGATCTTCTCCACCATTCTCTACTACTAAATCTTCAGTTTTCCAGTTGTCTGCTTGAGGGAAAAAAAATAAGCCCTACTGTGCATGACCAACAGGGATGACTCCTTCGTGCCAAGCTGAAGGTGCTTCTGAAATTCATTACATGTTGCATGACACTTCCCAGTGTAATGATAACTGGGATTCAGTGGAGCTTCTCCACTGTCTTTGCCCTCTCTCCTGCCAGCAGCCCCCTGAAGGAGGGCTCCAAAAGAGTTGCTCCTCCTTCACACCTAGGTTGGCCTTCCAGTGATGCCACAGAGCAACCAGCAGCTCTCCCGTGGGTGTCAGGACATCTGCAGGATTTATTACTGCACAACATTAATTACCAGCCTGGCTGAGACATCAAGGTTTACTGACTTCAGGTTTTGAGATAAATATTCTGCAATTGTGGGCTCTGATATATCACAGAAAATTGCAGAAAACGTATGTTTTCATTGCTCGACACTCAATCTAATAATTTTTAAGGCACACTCCATAAAATACATCACATCTGAGCTTTACTCAGAGGAAGCTGAGCAACAGGTATGTGACATACAATGGCAGGGAACACTTGCAGATACTAAAAGGCTTATTAAGCTGAGAATAAAGATCCTAAGGGTGACAACCACAATCCCTCCAAGCCAGTCAAATTTTTCCTCAATACAAATCCCAGCTTTTTTTGGTCCATGGAACTATGTGAAATGAAAACAGTCCCTAGAGATTTCATAAAGAGCTTGAAGAATCTCACAAACTGTATTTTTCCACTAACCCTTAAAGCCCCAGAACCTTTTTAAACGGTGTTGCCAGCAACATTTAGGAGGAAAATCCCCCTAACCATGGTGGGTCTGAAGATTTTAAACATTCAGCTTGGTGAAAACAATCAGACAAGCACTGTGGACAGTGGAGGAAGGTGAGTTTCTTGATTGTTTGCAGATAGATATATATACACATATATATATATACACACACACACAGGGAATACTAATTGCAAACATGGATCTAATGCATTTCATTATTCCTGGGTAACCACACTGAACCTAATGTCTTAAGTGTATAAATCAAATGGCATCGTGCCAGCACCTACACACAGGCTGGAAATTCCAATTTACAACTTGATCGACAGTCACTCAGGTTCGAAGATTCCCTGAATTCCCAACTTGTTACCATTAATTCTTTCCTATACATAAGGCTTCTATCTTTCATTTCAGAGAATATGGAAATTCATTTTGAAATATATTTTCATACCAAATGTTACCAATAACTCCTTGAGTTTTATTTAGAAGGGATGACAAAAGCTTTAATATTCTCTTTGTTCCAGCAGAGGCAACACCGTGATCCCTTTTGGAGAGGCTGGGAAAAAGTTCCCGGCATTACACTGAATTTACAGAAGATACAAAAGAGAAAATACAAGTCCTAAAGGTTGTACTTGAGAAAAACTAATTTGGAGCAGCCAGCAAGTAAAACTAAATGGTTTGCTCTGCACAAGTCAGGTTCAGAGTACCTGGACCATCCCTGTGGGCAGCACTTGTGTGACCCGCCTTCTTCAGATGCTCCAGGGACCTCTCTGCTGCCCACCTCCTCCCTAGTGACTTGGAGCTCTCTCCTCACCTTCCAACATCTCCAACTCATCTTCTACCCTTCCTCTCCTCTTCCTCTTCTCTTCCCACTAACACACCTCTGTTCCTTCCACTATAACACCTCTAATGGTTACTTCTGCAGCTGCTTTGTTCACCTCTCACCACCACCAAAGACGCTACAGAAATTATTAATGGTATAAACTCTTCCTTTAGCTGCATTTTTTTAATTACTCCTTTTATTTGCTAATTCTCTCCATTCACCAAGCAATGAGATTTCCCTCTGCCTCAGTTTGAAGCAGGGTGCAGGTGCTGGAAGCTCTTCTAAATGATAACTAATTAAAAAAGCTGACAGATCAGCTGACGTTTCTGGAAAGCTAAAGGAGATGAAGAATTAACTTGAAGAACCAAGACTAAAAAAAGCTTGAGAAACCCTCTGCAGTAAACAACCCCAGAAACCCAGAAGGTTTCCTCTGCACCTGAGAAATGAAACCTCAATGCTGTTTTTTATGTTTCCATGTTGTTAACAAGGGGACACGCAAGGTTGGGGTTGCCCAAAAGTGCACCAAAAAGGTGAGATCAGAAACGGCCTCAGTTTTCCAAAGACCCTCGAGTGCTCAAGTGCTGCTGAGGCATTTCTAATTGAGCACCTCTGCCTATTAATCACTTGCAAACCTTTAGGCTTTTCTGATTTACAAGCCATACGGTTGGTGCTTAACAGTGGGAAACCCACATAAAACCTGACAGCAAAGGAAAACCCGCACCGGAGATGCCTGCCAAAAGTGACAGCAAGTTCCACTTGGAGAGCACCTCTGGAGAGAGGTGTGCAGGGATTTCAAAGCTGTGTGCCAGAATTAAAGGCAGAATTAAAGAATTAAAGCCTCTTGCCCAAGCGCTCTTGGTGCCCTTTCTCCTTCGGCTGCAAATCCCTCTTCAGGACACATTTGGAAATTATTTCAAAAAGATAAACCATCCCATATCTGTTCCCAATTAGAAGGAACATGTGAATATTATTTTCTAATTTGTGACTCAATCTTAAAAGCAAAGTCACTGACATAATTACATCGGCTTCTGAATATTTCTATTGTGCTCCTGAAAAAATAAATAACTAGTGGATACGTTCAGCCTGAGGTGCCCCTGGGCTGAACGTACCAATAAGTACATCAAAGCCCTGCCCATGAACTGCCAAAAACCTGTAATTTCTGGTCTGTGGCAGCTGCAGCCAAACTGCTTAGTTCCTTCCTAATGGTCTTTGTGCACCTTGGTTTTGCGGTGAGGAAACAAGGAGGAATGAGCCAAGGAGGACACATGTTGGATGGCAACCACATGGTGCTCAAGTTGTCCACTACAGGAGTGACTGATTTCCAGCTGGCTGCTGATGGACAAGTGCTAAGCCAGGATTTACAAGCGTGGTGATGGAGGTTTCTCTGGAAAACCCAGATGTGAGTGACTAACTCCTGAAAATTAGTAATTTCCTGGTGCTTAGCAGGAGAAGACCCACCAATGAGAAAGCAGAAGCTGTTAACAAATTTATAGTACGTTCTTTGGCAATTAGAGCTCTTCAGCCCTTCAAGAGGCAGTGCTGCCAATCAGGTGAGCATTCCACAAATGTACTCTGCAGAGCTGATCTCATCACAAATCAGGCCTGCATTTCAAGTGCAATGCTCATTAGCATCACCCGGGAACGCACTCGTGAAGTGACACGGGCAGGTATTGTTCCTCTCCCCTCCAACTGCCCTTCCACACTGCCTCGTGCACAGCTCTTTGCTCCTCGTATCCAGTCACAGTTCCACTTGGAATGGTAAATAATCCTTTTGAATTCCATGTGAATTCTTCATCGAACCAGATTTATTACCCAAGCCATATCTGGGAGTTTCACCCTCATCCATGAGCCAGCCGTGGATCTCTTGGCTGAATGACATCCTTGTATCTGGCCACAGAATCATGGAATGGTTTGGGTTAGGAGGGATCTTGAAGCTCATCTAGTCCCACACCCCTGCCATGGGCAGGGACACCTCCCACTAGACCAGGTTGCTCCAAGCCCCATCCAACCTGGTCTGGGACACTTCCAGGGATGGGGCAGCCACAGCTTCCCTGGACAACCTGGGCCAGGGTCTCAGCACCCTTACTACACACCATGCAAACACAAGGCAGCCTGAGTCACTAGTAATCCATTTTCCTTTTCCTTCTCAATCTAGGTTCAGACCTTGCAGAAGCACACCCAAAAGCCTGACCCAACCCCAAGTGGCCTCTGATATATTTCAAATAAAAATTCCTTTAGATTTGTTCTGACAGATCTGAACACTGAACATCAACTCCTCTGCAGATGTAAGGAACAGGAATTCCCCAAGTCAAGAGTGCCCAAAGCAACCTTCCTCTCACATGCAGCCAGGTAAACTCACTGCTAGTTATGGTAGGACCAAATTTGACTTGCCAGATGGCCCCTGCCCCCACTCATTTAAAATTCTGTGGAGGCTCTTCACAAAAAAAACCCCTTCAGAAGAGCAGTGCATGATGCCCCAGCCTTGGGTTGTCACCTGCATCTTATTTCTACTTAACCTCTTAAATAACATTGGAATTCACTTTGTCCCCTGATGGGCACCGTAATGAGAACCACCCGTCAATCACGGCTCCATTAGCCTGGACAGACTTTCACTTCCTGAACCAATTTATTGGATTCCCAGAGGCGAATGGACCTTCCTCCTTTTGAGCTGGGTTTTTTTGGGGGCAGCTATTCAGCGGGAGCAGGTCTCCCTTCTGTTCCTGCTGAGCAGCCATTGTTTCCCCTGTTTGCTCATGAAAACAGTTTCCTGAGTTGACCCACCTCTCCTTGTCCCAGGCAGGCTGAGTGTTTGCCAGAACCCCCTTCCCACTGCTCAGTTCACCGGCGCTACACAAAACCCACCAGCTGTTTCCAGCCACTGGGCCAGGGGGAAAAGCCAACCATTAACCCCTTCCCAACAAAACCCCTGGGAGGAGGAGGTCTGCTTGGCTTGGGTGGCCGGGCATCCTCATGACAGAGGATTCCAAGGTAGCTCCTTACTCAGGAAAGAAATATCTGCACTCATTTGGTGTGAAAATGGAACGGAATGTTGTTTTCCTCTCCCTTTCTCTTGGTGACACTCCAGCCCAAACTAAAAATCTTACTAACAGAGGCTAGAAACACTGTTGTTGAAACCTTCTCTTTAAAAGGAGTCCTCTTCATTTCCCTGAACGTGTGCAGTCCTTAGGAGGTTCATTTGCATTGTGCCTTCTCTCTTTTGATGACACAATTAAATGGATTTTATTGAAAAGTATTTCCCTTTCCCCCCCAGAAGGAATTTAAATGGTCAGTTAATCTTTCTGCTTCACAACAATCTACTGAGTAAATAAAAAGAGGGCTTAAGATTTTATAAACGACTCCTTTTGGCATTCTAACACTGGTCTCCAAGGCTAACACACAACTGTACCTGGGCATCAGCTGTCTGCCCTTTTAGTATAAATCAGTTTAACTTTTAGCCTGGGAAAGAAAAAAGATGGGAAGAAGCTGATGGTTATCCCCAGCCTTCTGTGGTTCTCCAGTCAATGGCAAATGGGGGGACTCGTTAGTGCCACAGTGATCCAATCAGGATGAAATTATGCAGTCATGTAAGGAATAATATCTATTAGGCTAATTTAATCAACGAATACTTTACAGATGAATTAGAATGCAGAATCCAATTATTTCCAACATTTGGACTGTCAGCCGCTGCAGTTTTGAAGTGGTGGAAGGGGAGAAGAGGAAGGTTTCAGGGTCCTTTGAAGATGAGGGTGGCTGAGCTGTGTTAGGAGCAGAAGAGCTCCCAACAGCAGAAACCTGCCAGCTCCCATCAGCACCCTCCGAGGGCTCACCCAGCTCCTCTCCTGGGGCACCTTCTGCTGGGACACTGTTATGGACAGCTGGATCTGCTGTCTCCAGGGCCTGATAATTACCATCACTTTAGGCTTACACCCTCGTTACAAGAGTGTTTTAAATTGGATTTTTAAGAGAAGATCTGCCCCTGGATGGATGTGGAATACCCTGGTGATGCCAGCTCCATTGGTTACATGTAGTAGTTGTTCCCCTTGAAAGGAAAGAGCTTGCTTTATGAGGCCAAATGAAGGGAAACGTCAAGTTGGGAAGTGTCAAGTCATTACTCCTGGAAGGGGAAATTAGTTTTAAATGCACCTTGACTCCAAGAGGGCAGAAGAGCTGAGGGCGGCAAGTACACACAAATCGTACCCTTGACCCAACACGACTCAACGGACATTTTGCTGATGCTTTGCCAAATCCCAGGAGGATCCTAACGCTATCCAGAAGACCACCATTCCTCCTCCACTCAGGAGGCTTTTGGATTGGGTCCTTGCCACAGAATAAAGATATAAAATGTCCCGTATCTGCATCCTCTCCGTGGAGAAGTTTCTCCCGAAGCCGCCAGAATTGGCATTTCCCAGGGAACTAACAGCAGCCACCCTCTGGCTGAGAAGAGCTGGTGAGAAGTTTCATCACCTTTCACAATTCATGGTGGGCTCAAGTCTCCTAGTACTTCTCCAGAACTAGTGAAACACTTTGCACGTCTACACCAGCCGGTCCCATCTCATGGGACGTGTGTGTAAGATGTTCACTATCAGAGCAGTTATTTCCATGCCTGAGGATGGCAAATGAGAACATTTCACTCAAGTCTACCACATACAAATGACCTCCTCCCCATCATTAATGGACAAGATGACCCTGAAAGTTATTACAAGCTTGTCCAGAACAAGGCTACAAGAAAGTGATTAAGTCTTTATCTCCTGGACTATCTTCCACAAAGAGCTGAAGGAGCTCCCTCCTGCAACTTAAGCTAAAGAAGCTCAAGCTCTTCTGTTGGCCGAGACATTTCCTTGAGCAATATTACGAGGGAACAGAAAACCTTGTGCTGGATGGAGATGCCCCATTAGTCTGCAAGGTCTGTGCTGCAATTCCCAACATACCTGTGACCCAAACATTTTTCTGCCCTGTCATCTGGAGTGGTTAATGGACTCTCTCATTGACTGGCTCTTGCTTATTTAAAAATGTAATGTTCTTCTGATGCCCAAATGATGCCTGTTTCATGTGATGGATTAGCCCAGGACACAGCAGTGACAATTTTCTGCAATCTGTGGAGTATCAAATTGTGATTACTTCAGGAGGAAAAAGTTAAAAGTTGTAAGTAAACTGTTTTGATTGATAAGGAGCAGAGGAATACTTCATGTAGTGGATCACTGGAAGCCTTGATGAATGCCTGGCAGGACGATGATGAGTCTCCCCAGAAGACACGCAATAGCTCTGGGAAGATTTAAGACATTTATTGCTCAAATAAAACAAAACCAAGTGAGATGAGGAGATGAAGTAGTACAGGGTGACTGCAATCTGCTGATCAAGACCAAGTGCAATCCTGATTTTTTGCAGAGCAAAACCAAACCAATTTCCAGCTTGGCTGTAGAACACTGATGGTTAATTTCGAGGAACTGAGGGTCATTTCAGAGTCAGGTCTTCTAGGCTGGTAGTTGTTCCACATTTGGGGGGTAAATTACTTGGCAGTACCTTTTGAAGATCAAGATACAGGATCCCCATGGACCCAATTTCCAGCCCTGAGAACATCAACCTGCAGCTGAGAAAGGAGAGTTCCCAGCAGGGTGATCTGGCTGCTACCTGCTGAAGTTTTTAGGCACTGCTGCCTAGCAGAAGCACTAGCTGCTGCTCCAAAGCCAGGTGTGGAGCTTCTCTGAAGAGACAGGCTGCTCTCCTGTCAATTACAAATCCCTCTCATTCAGGGCTCTGATGGCAACAACATGTCAACAATCTCCTTGTGATGGGAGAAGCAGATGTGACCCCTCCACTCGGAAACAGTTGCTGAACACCAGCTTTGTGAAAAAGCCCTAAAGCTCTCCCTCACTGCGAGCCAGGAAGGGACTTTGTCTTGAAAGGATCTTCCCAAAACACTTCAGACTGAGGGAATCTTCTGAGAGATACAAGGAAGAAAAACCAGGCAGCAGTAAAGAGCCTGATGCACTTGAAGGGAGGGCTGCAAAAGCCACAGTGAGCTACATGGCAGAGAGAACAGAAGTTTTTATTTGCCATTTACTACAACTGGGTGGGGCTGGTAGATGTTTTGGGCAGAAGAGTCTGAAAGGAGGCTCTGTGACCCAGGATGATGAAAACACTTGTCTTGAGCAGGGTTTATCTATCTGGGAAGAAGTGGGGGAGCCTCCAGCTAACCCATCAGCCTTCTCCTGCTGGCAGACAGATGCACCGATGAGAAACAACAGCTTTGCAACGGGTATGAAACCCAAGTGCAGTGAAACAGCTGCCGAATGGGGTTGAAAAAGCTGACCCAGAGCTCCCACTATTCTGGCCATTTCCAGCTTATCTACTCCAAGAACCCAGATTTGGGGTGGTGGCATCACCAGCAGCTTTGCTGGAACTCCAAAGAGGATAAAGATCCTGGTGAGGATGTTTACAACTGGATTTGCAGGCTGAGAACATAGAATCATAGAATCATAGAATCATAGAATCCTAGGGGTTGGAAGGGACCTCGAAAGATCATCTAGTCCAACCCCCCTGCCAGAGCAGGGTCACCTAGAGTACATCACACAGGAAGGCGTCCAGGCGGGTTTTGAATGTCTCCATGGTGGCTTTGGAGGATGCTTTGGTATTCCAGATGCAGGACCCAACCATGGGGTCTGTTATTGCTGACCATCAAAACAGACCAAGCAAGAGCCAAGACTATGGATCTGCTGTCCTACCTGGAAAATGCTTGGACATACCAGGGCTCTTAGGCTGGGCCATCACATCCCAAATCACTTGCTGATAATGTTCAGGATGAGATTCTTCAGCTGTAAGTAATCAACCCACTTTGTCTACTGTAAAAGGTTCTTCCATCCTCAAAAAATAATCATTGCTGCTTATTCTGGGATTCAAACCATGTAACAGACCTAACTGGTTATTCTGTATGGCTTTTATAGAGGGGGGAAAAAAGCTTTCTATTATTGTTGTGATCTGGCAATTAAAATGCATGTTTTAATTTCTTGTCTGCATCAGGGAAGTGTGTATTTTCCACCCAGCAGAAGCCAGACAGCTCCCCCAAACAGCCAGAGGGAGGTTGAGCAAGTTTCTGAGCATTTGATTTTTGTTGTAGCTCCTGGGTCAGACCAGAAAGGATGGACCACTGAGACCTGCCAGGTCAGACCCTAAATCCCACCGTGGTGGGGAACTGATCCCAGTCCTGCTTGAAGTAGTCCCAGCAATCCCTCTGCTTGCTTGCAGTCCATCTTTTGGGCATGGCTTCCACTTCTGAGGAATTCAGTAACCTGGCAGCTACCTCCAACCCTGCCTGGATGCTCCAAAAACAGCTCTTGCTCCCTTAGAGATCAAGTGGGCAGCAGCCCCTTAACAGGAACTGGTCTATGAGCTACCACCACATGTCTAATTAATGACCCTGCCAGTCGCAGCTGGAAGAGCTGAGCTGGGGGTGATTAATTAAATTAGCTGGCAGAGGAAATTACAGTGGAAAAGCCAAAGTTTGATTGCTCCATAATTAACCGCAGTGCAAATAATATCTGCATCTCTAACTTGCAGTGATGAGATCAGAAGCCAATTGAATTTGGCACTGATTGAAGCTGTAAATATCCTGTGGTGAAAAATGATAGGTTTGTTCTGAAGGGAAAACTTGCAGAAATGGACATCCAGTGGCTGCAGGAGGGGAGCAGGGGACAGGGGAGGGGAGAGGGCTGGAATTGGAACGTGCTTTCAGCTCATTTCTGTCATTATCTGGACTGATGGGAGGACTCAACATGAAAGAGGAGGCAATATTTTAAAAATCTGCTAGAGCTGCTGAAGGCTGAGAGATTCCTTGGCAGTGATTGAGTGACTCTAGAAAGAGAAACCATTCAGCCCCTTGCCTTGCTCCCATCATCATGTGCTTACTAGCGGTGGGACTTGATGCTTTCCCTGGGAGATGCCTGCACAGTTTGAGGTAACCACTCCAAACTCCTCCTCTCAACCTCATTCCCTGCTCCAAGGAGCACTTCCTTGAACTACTAGAACCTATTTTTCCAAGGAGTGGATCACCTCCAAATGCCTCCAGAGCCTTCCATCCCACAGAATCACAGAATCTTAGGGGTTGGAAGGGACCTCGAAAGATCATCTAGTCCAACCCCCCTGCCAGAGCAGGGTCACCCAGAGCACATCACACAGGAATGTGTCCAGGTGGGTTTGGAATGTCTGCAGCCAAGGAGACTCCACAACCTCTCTGGGCAGCCTATCCCAGAGCTCTGTCACTCTCACAGGAAAGAAGTGTTTTCTGATATTCACATGGAACCTCCTATGCTCCAGTTTGCACCCATTGCCCCTTGTCCTATCACTGGACATCACTGAACAAAGCCTGGCTCTGTCCTCCTGACACTCGCCCTTAACATATTTGTAAACTTTGATGAGGTCACCCCTCAGGCTCCTCCAAGCTAAAGAGACTCAGCTCCCTCAGCCTTTCCTCATGAGGGAGATGTTCCACTCCATCATCTTTGTGGCTCTGTGCTGGACTCTATCCAGCAGTTCCCTGTCCTTCCTGAACTGTGGGGCCCAGAACTGGACACAATATTCCAGATGTGGCCTCACCAGGGAAGAACAGAGGGGGAGGAGAACCTCCCTTGACCTACTAACCACACCCTTTCTAATGCACCCCAGGATGCCATTGGTCTTCTTGACAACAAGAGTCCCCCACAATTATTATAATTTCCTTGACCCCCTTAAGCATCTTCTCCTGAAGATCCTCACTGAAGACCTGAAATCCTTCTTACAGCTCCTCTCCAAAAGCCCTTTTCACTTTGGGTCTTGGTTACCACATGCACCGACCTGGACCCCCGTGTCAAGCTGACACACTGAGACTCTCACCCCAATTTCAGAGCTGAAAGCTCTGGCTTAAAGAAGCTCAGGTTTTTAATGGATGCCTGAGATCAACACCCTCCCTCAGTGAGCCAACTTTTCTTTCCATGCCTTGCAAACCATTACCCCAGGTACTCTTGGAGAAAAATTGCATATTCCAGAAAATACTTCATTTTTTGTTAAGCAATGGAACTTGTTTCCCTGGATGTTGAACTAACACAGCATCACCTTTGGTGTTGGGCATTTTTTGGAGGGTATTTCCTTGCACAGCTGAGACAGCCTTTCAGACTTCTCTGCAGCAGAGCTGCCATCAGTCACACCAAAGTGACACTGTGCATTTCCCAGGGCCCTGGGGAAGCAGAGGTTATCCAGCCTCCAAAGATGTTTCCTGCAGGCACCAGCCAAGCTGTGTGCCAAGTACCTGCTGCTGTAGCAATCCTGGGGCTGACCCACAAGGGCCTTCACAAAGAATGAGTTTCCAAAGGACATGAATTAGAGAGAAAGGTAATTAAGATATGTTCCCCTTCCCCAATTTTAAATTCTCCATTGGCTTTAATTAACTTGCCCTAGAGCAATAAGCCAAGCAATGAGGTTGGTGAACTCTTAAAAGTATAAAGCAAGTTGTCCCTGCACAGCTCCTACCCCATTTACATTCCCAGCTAGGAGATATTCTCTTTTTCTCCTCCTTTTAATATTAACGTGGTTCTTTAACATGTAAACTCAGCAATATTTTACAGTCTGGCTCCAGGGAGAAAACCCTGTATCTGTCTGCAAATTCAAGCAATCTCAGGGATCTGTTTGGTGCCTGGTCTGAGCTGTGGGAGCTGCACAAGTGGCCAGGGCAGATCTGGTCTGGTAATGCTCAGGCACACACATGTTATTATCCAAGGATTAGAAGCTGCAAATTTGAGCTTCTTGAGATGAGAAAGGAAAAATTTTTCCCTTCTGGATATTACCCCAAGCTGGAGGCTGAAGATACCCTTCAGTTTTAGTACCTTGTGACACAATCCTACTCTTCCTGCTTGTGAAGGAAGTCTTAAGACTGTTAATTGAGGTTAGTCTTTAATTGTGCATGCACTCTCAGGTTTCCAAGCCTGGCTGGTGCTGTGGAGAAGTGAAAACACAACCAAAACATCCCTTAGAAATTCTGACCAGGATGAAACCAGGCAAATTTAAATCTTTCTGGACAAAAAAAAAAAAAAAAAAAGAAAAGTTAGCCTGGAGATTTCTAGGCCATGACATAATCATCTGTTCAGCATGAAGACTTTTTGAAGCACATCTCATCTGTACCTTTTGAGGCTTACCAATTATTGAGATGGCTTTTCCTCACTCCTGGCCCTCCCTGCAGCCTGCCACAAAAAATGCTTCAGTGATACGACTTTGCACTGTCTGCACAATCTAGTTAATAGGCACAGTAAGGAACTGCATTTCCCTCTAATTCCTACCCTGGGAAGGCTCCCATTCCTCACCTGTGTTCACCTCCAGCATGTTTCAGCCTGCTATTTAATTACTTGAAAGCTGGAGTGATGGGGGTCTCGTTTCCTAGTTACTCTTTCAGGGGGTGGCTGCTGCCCAGCACCCCCACATCTGAAAATGCAGCAGCAAACACCCCGTGGCAAACGGAGAGCTGTGGGGAAAATGCATCTGGGCCAACGTGTGTATCAAGTTTCAGAGCAGTCAAAAGCTAGCACCACCTTTTCACTGCTGTCCTTTTCATTTAGTTACCATCCTGAAGTCTTCTCTCCCCAGTCCTTTGCCACAGGCTCCCAGCTCCCTGCAGAGCCAGAAACAAAGCTGGGGCTTAAACAAAGGGGGGAAAAAAAAAATCACAAAAGAGAGAAAGTTGGTCAGAGTTACTGTTGTGGAGCCCTGAAGGTTCTGTAGGCATGACCAAAGCAAAGGGATGCTGCTCCTTCGGAAGGAAGGAGGGAAGGAAGGAGGGAAGGAAGGAGGGAAGGAAGGAAGGAAGGAAGGAAGGAAGGAAGGAAGGAAGGAAGGAAGGAAGGAAGGAAGGAAGGAAGGAAGGAAGGAAGGAAGGAAGGAGGGAAGGAAGGAGGGAAGGAAGGAAGGAAGGAAGGAAGGAAGGAAGGAAGGAAGGAAGGAAGGAAGGAAGGAAGGAAGGAAGGAAGGAAGGAAGGAAGGAAGGAAGGAAGGAAGGAAGGAAGGAAGGAAGGAAGGAAGGAAGGAAGGAAGGAAGGAAGGAAGGAAGGAAGGAAGGAAGGAGGGAAGGAAGGAGGGAAGGAAGGAAGGAAGGAAGGAAGGAAGGAAGGAAGGAAGGAAGGAAGGAAGGAAGGAAGGAAGGAAGGAAGGAAGGAAGGAAGGAAGGAAGGAAGGAAGGAAGGAAGGAAGGAAGGAAGGCTCCCAACAGCACTAGGGACCACCACCAAAAGTCTCTTGCCCATCCAACAACTGGTCCACAACATCCCATGGCAGTTAAGCCCAGAATATAGGCAATGTGGGTCCATGCTCCCACCCCACCAGCAACTATCCTCACATTCAACCACAACTGGTTTACCTATCAGCAGAAAAGGTGTGTAGAAATGTTAAACACAATTTCTACACTGCAGCTTCAGCAGCACAATCCACTGGCTTTCGAGTAACTGCTCTTATGTCATGAGGAGCAACCAATTTGAATGATGTGTTTAGTTAAACAACTTGGTGTTTGCTGAGACCTGCCGTGCAGAGAGACAGCCATGACCTCAGGGCAGGGGAAATGAAAAGAATAGGTTCAACACCCAAGTACACAGAAAAGCTTCAAATCAAATGATTTACATAAGATCTCTTCCTAACATAACAGGTATTTTTTAATACTCTGGGTACTGCCCTTGCCAGCTCAGCTCCTCAGCAGCAGCAGGTTCTTGACACACAGCACTTCCCAAAGCCAAACACATCCCACAGATGAGTCCTCAGATCTGACCCGAGGGACCTCGTCATAGCTGACACTTGCCATTTGGCATTTTTTTCCCCTCTATTGCTTTTTTTGGGGCCTTTTTATTATCCCAAGTTTCAGCCCTGCAAATGCCTGAATTTCAACAGCAACACAAGTGCTAAATGCTTTTCCCTTTGGAAAGCACTGATAACATAGCTGCAATTAAAGACAGTGAGGGCAGAGATCACTTTCACGAGGCTGCTCAATCCTTTAAACAGTACATTTAACTTGCTTTTAGCTGGCCAGATTTAAGATGAAAGTCTCCATTATCAGTTCCTCAGGTGTTGTGGAGCAGCAGGTACGTGCACGCACACATACACTGACCACCAAGGAGCTTAATTTCAGTGTAAATGACCCAAAAATGGTTTCAAGTAAGCTTTAGCTGATGCAAATGTAGCCCCCTGCAAAGGTTCTGTTGCAAGTTCCATCATTTATGTGGTTTTGAACAAGGAGTTGTTCCTGGAGTCACAGAAGTATCTGTTGTCCTCTGAGGAAAAACCCAGCCCATTTGATAAATGCTCCTTCTGGAAAATAAGGAGCACGTGAGGTTAAGTTTCTGATGGTGGGGTTTTGTTTTAATACTTATTTACACCATGTTTGCCCCATCTCAGAGTTCTGGCTGCACTGGACTGTGCTCCGAAGTCAGGTAATTTTATCTTAGCTACGGTCCGCACCATAACAAACCTCTCACAATTAGCAGAGTTGCATCTCCAAGCCATGCAGCCAATTCCAAGCTTGGGAAGGCAGTGATTTTTCCTATTATTTTTATTTTAAAGATCAGCAGTCCATCTGCTACCTAATTCCCAGTGCTTCTCATTTGAAATGAGTCTCTTGGTTTTCATCAGCTCTTCCATTCCTCTGTTGTAGCTCCACAGCCAGACCTTGGCCCAAGCAGTTTCTAATGAACACTGCAATGGTTCCCTCTCTAAGTTCTGCATTGGCCTTTTCAAGCAGCTCATGACCAAGCAGATGTGAAGACCCTTCAGTCTTCAAATCTGAGATGCTCTCTAGCTCTGATAGGTGTTCGGGAGAGAACTAACACAAAACAAGAAATAATCAGTCTGAATATCAACTGAACATGAAGTTTGATCCTGCAGTGTCTAGAGACCTTCAGAAGAGACACTTAACCAACAGACTGGTTCTTATTCTGGCAAACATAAAATCTCTTTTCTGGCAGCTGATTATTGACCTGTCAATACTGTTTTTGCAGTAAATCTCCCCACTGTCTCACTCAGACAACAGAAAGAAACCCTCCTTGCTCAAATCCTGAACTTGAACCCTAGATCTTCCCAAAGTGCAACAGCTCACCAACATCCTTTTCAGGCAATTTCAGCTTAACTTGGTGCTTTTCAGTGTGATAGCCAAATACACACCAAAACAGAAACAAAAATGGTGAAGAACCTCAGCAGAATAAAGGTAACTTGAGTTGATTGTACCTCCAAGGTACATCATTTCGGTCTCCATTACCTGTCCTACTGCAGAACCCTCAAGAGGCAAGATGTGCTCAAGCAGTTCTGATGTGTCAGGTTAGCACACTCAAGGGTGTCCTTTTTCAAGTCTTCTGGGTGTATCCAAAGTGGGTTTCTAATTTTTCCATCAACATTGAAAACTACCTTCAAAAACAAGGGGTGTTTTCCACAGCTCCTGGGGATGACACGTTACAAAAGAAACCCACCAATCGTCACTGGACTTGTAAAAAAAAAAAGGCAAAGAGCTGCTAAAACATGGACTGTTGCCTTCTTCTTCCTCTGTTGTGTGACAGCAAAGCTCCCTCCCTCCTCTTTCAAGGCCCTTTAAAGGCCCTTCCCCTCTTTCTGGTTCAGTATTTGAAGCTTGACCATTGCTTCTGGCCTTCATTGTTGTCACCACACCCATAAAATCTGGGATTGAGGCAGAATCTTGGTGGCTGAGCAAGGAGGTATCTTAGCTAGCAGGTATGGAGACCAGGCTGAAAGACACTGCTCTCCTCCCTCCTCTTCAAAAGCACTTTTCAAAGGGTGAACAACAACTGATGTCTGGATAGTCTAACACCTGAGAGATGCCTGAGAAAATGAGAAGACAAAAGCGAGTAGGATTTCTTTGGCACCTCTCTTCAAAAACTCCAGACTACACCAAGCAGTACTTGGGCAAACTCTCCAGAAAGATGAAAACGAGACTCTATAAACCCAGTGTAGCTGGAAATCTCTTCTGACCATGGGCCATATGAGTCCATAACTCCATCAGAACACATCTGTGTTCCGTGGGAGGGGTGAACAGAGAGAGAAACATGTCAGGTCCATATAAGCAAATAAATTAAATACACAGATAACTTAAGAAAAGTAGCACCTATGGTATTTAGATTGAAAAAAACAACAACAGAATAAAACAAAAGTGTGACTTTTACACCTCTGCTTTTTACCAAATGCTCTAAATGGCATTCAGGAGGAGAAAGAACTGCTTCTCCTTTGGAGTTTTACAGGCCATGAGGAGAATCCCAGTACTAGGAACAGTTGCAACTAGGCTTCTGTTTCCAAAGAGCTAGAGTTTTTATCACAGATGGATTTGCACCTAAGAAACATGCAACTGAATCAGGGAGCATTTTGTCTCAGGCGCTCTTTAACCTGGACTATCAGGGTGGAGGGTTTTTTTTTTGTTGTTGTTATTTGTACCCATCCAGGCTCCTGTGGTTTATAGGATCAGCTCTGGGATGACAAGGTCTGCCAAGCAGCTACAAGGACAATAAAACACTGCTAACCTTCATCTGGAGCTTCTGAGGCCTCCAAATGGCCTCCAATCCCCACCAGCAGCCACCCAAGCTGACATTTCATTTGCCTCACTTAGTTATTCTTATGAGATGCATTTCCTGGAAGCTGCTGGTAAGTGACAAATTTTATTTTTTTTTTAAATTTAATTTTAAAACAATTACAATTACTCTAATCTGAAAGCCTGCAATCTAGCATGTCAGAATTGGTTCATTTCTACAGCCATGCAGGGAAAGGTTTCAGTTTCCTGGCAGCAATGAATCAGTCTTTTTATTTATGGGTGCGTTTGAAAACGCAATACTCTCGTAACTAATAATTTATACATTTTCCTCATTATCTTGATGAAATATCTGCTGTCCAAAACAGAGCTAATAGAACTGCAGCTCACTGGGAGATGGGTTCAGTGCAGCTCAGCCACCAGGAGTTACAACTCTCAGGGTTTGTTGGTGAGGTGTTTTTTTTGCCCCGCCCCCTTTCTTCCTAATTCCTTCCCCAAGCTGATAGGACTCGCTGAAATATTTCAAGTGGACTCCCAAGTTCCCCAGCAGCTGCTGGGTGGGCAGAAGCCCCAGCTGTCTCAACTTCACTGGCAGTAAATGTCATTCTTGCACAGGGCCTGCATGCCTGGAGAACCCAAAGGCACATCTTGGGCCATCACATCCCATCAGGGTCCCCGACAAGATGTGAAAAGCGAAATGGAAAACGTCAACAAAGGGCAGGGGCGGTGAGGAGCGTCGGGACGCCCGCTGACAAGCCCCGCACGGTGACTGAGATGGGCTTGGAGTTGCAATTAGTGGCACTGTCATTTTCGGGCGCTCCTGCCAATTAATTAAGCCTGTCAAATGGAAAAAAACAGCAGCATTCACATGATAATTTATATCGGGAGAGACTAGCCCGGCCAAGCTGCCGCCAACAACATTCCCTCCGAGCGCTTCAAAAAAAAGAAAGAATAAAATAAAAATATAAAGAAGTAGAAAGTGTGGGGGGGGGGGAGGGGGGGGAGAAAGAAAGTTAAACTGTCCTTGTTATAATTGTTAACTCTGATCACTCAAGTAGAAGACGGGCTGATTAAAACTCCAAACGAGCCCCTAGCTCGCTTAAATCTCAGAGTCCGGAATGATAGAATCAGAGGAGTTTATTCATACCATTAAGCCCCAGAGAACTTAATTGAAAGAAGAGCATAGCCTGGACCTTGACAAGCGGGAGGTCACAGTAATTGCTGCCGGACATATTTAACATTAAGATAATCAGGCCATTAATTACCCTTTGGATCATTAAATCAGCCAGTTGCAAAATGAAATTTCTGCCTCTATTACTCACTTGAGAGACCACAGGGGTGGCTTTTAATTTATCAGTGAGCTTGAGATACAAAGGACCAGGCTTGGGGAGGAAGGAGAGGGGGAGAAAGGGGGGTGTGTGGGGGGGTTTGCTTCAGCAGAGGCAGGAATATCAATCCGCCATGCTTGGTGATTGTGGCAAATTAACTAGGTAAGATAACCTCAGCTTCTAAAGGCAGAAGCTGGGGGTATGTAAATAGATGAGGGCAGACAGGGAGATCAGAGCCTGCACACCACTTAGCAGGATAATAAAGGAAATCATCCTTGATTATCAGTGCTAATTTGGACACTGCCGGTAGCTTGTTATGCGTGTTCTGAGTAGCATTTAATTAATTCAATTGCTTGTTAATGAGGGAAGTGACATGTGGGGAGCAGATGCCACCCAACTGCAGATGGGTTCTGGTCAGCCCTTCACAATAAAATCTTCTTTTTTGAGATGGATTTATTTATTTATTTATAAACCCCCACCCTTCCCCCAGCCCTGGGCTGGGCAAGGTGTCAAGCATGGAGCAGCGTTCAAAAGGCACAGAACACTGACCTCGTCAGGCCAAGAACTGCCAAGAACCCAACCCTGACAGCCACGAAGACAGGCAGACTGATCTCCCCTCAGGCCTTCTGCCAGGAGCCCCAGCCCAACAGGACTGAGCCAGCAAGCTGATGATGGCCAAAAGGAGAACCAAGTGAGAGAGATGACATGAAGCAGCCTTACCAGATGCAGGATGCCATTTTGAGATCCTAACTACTCCATTTCCCTGGGTTCACCCTTTACCTGCACCCTCTATAATGAAGGAATCATTATTTTTACACCAAAAGGAGGCCCAGTTTTCATTTTTGCTCCCCAGTTATCCCCCAGCAACTAGTGCAAGCTCAGCCTTGCCTTTAAACAGGGAGCCAGGCTTGAGCTCCAGACTGGAAACGTCTGCTAAATATAGTCGAGCTGCATAATGTTTTTCCTGACACCATTAAATTCAGTTCATTAGCGAGTGAGGGATCCAACTGGATCTGAAGGCTTCAGGTGAAAGTCAATGCCTGACACTGCCAGCTCCTCACTCCAGACTTCTCAGGCAGCATTCAGAACCTCTCTGTTTCCTCCTAACCTCTGGTACCCAGGATAAACAGGGTGACTACTACACAAACACACAACCTGAGCAAAACTGCAGCAGATGCTCCCACCTCCAAGCTCCATTTAAGAGCTGCTGCTGCAAACTAACCCTGAGCTTCTACTAACTGCGCATCCCTCACTTTACAAGTATGTTTTAATGGAGATGGAGGTTCTTTCTCTTTAGTAATATTCTCAGAAAGATGTGGAGATGGTGAAGCCCTTTAGGGTTTGCATGTAGGTAATGCAAAATTCAGCACTCCTTGAGCAAGAGAACATGCAGCATGGCTGGGATGGTGCCTGGGCACCATGGTGCCCTCTCTCCTCTTGGCCAGCAGCTTCCAGCAGGTGGAGGTGGCCTCGTTGCTGCTATGTCCCAGCACCCCCAATGAGACCGAGATGGAGCACAGAGAAAGACGGTGAGGCTCAGGGAGCAGACAATCACCTCCTGGAGTGGGCAGAAGGATGGTGACATCTCATTTCGAAAAGGCCAACATCTTAGGAAGCTGATGGTGGCCAAGCAAGTCTGCAAACCAAAAGGCACATGGACAAGAACTTTCTTCTCCACATGGTGAAGAAAGCAACGCATGTGAGGTGTGTTCAGAAGAAAGCTAAATATCTGGTAGAGAACAAGGTATCAGTGCAGAAGACCCTGGCAAACCACACACAAGACTCCCGAAGGTGACCTCACCACATCCCTGACATTCCTCCACAGAGCAGTCCTGTCCCTGCCCCACCAGGCTACTCCTGAGTCACACCACTCCAAATCAATGCTTAAGAGTGTGCTTAAACAGCATCAATAGCAATTAGAGGGGAAAATCCTGATCTCATCCCCAGACCCAGTTAATTGTCGCAACATTGATTTACTCTCATTTGACTTCTCACTCCAAATTAAATCCCCATTATTGAAGGCGGGGGAGGGGTGCTGCCAAACTCTCCCCACTCACCCCCTCCCCTCCAAGGCAATAAATGTAATATTGAACACACCTGAAAGAAACAAACAAAAAAAAGGCAGTTGTTGCAGGATCCATAATGAAGGATCTTCTTCCTTTTTTCTCCTTTTTTTCCCCCATTCCCTTCCTGCGAGTAATTAAAAGATGCTTTTCCTGACTAATGATCCCCCTGTTCAGAAATGGGAAGTCGATACTCCTTCACCAGCAGTCAGCTTCAATTTGTCACGGGGCTCCCCAAGTTTGAGCAGCAGCTCTCAGGGCTGCTGGTAATTGCTGGAACCAATTACCAGCCTTCCAGAGCTGACCTCATCAAGGAGCTCGGGCCACCCGGGCTGGGAGGCCAGCTGGTCCCCTCTCCCTTCTACATGCATCTATTTGCCCATGCTGGGGTCTTCTGCTCCTTCTCCAGCTCCTGGTGCTCATGGGGAGCTGGTGTTTATTCCTCTTTCCTCCCCAGAGTCACACCAACACCTTCAGTCTGAGCTTTGCCTCAAGCTCCAAGCTGCTTCTCTGGGGATCCCATGGCTCCCACAACCCCTGCTGCCTTCTCCACGGATGCTGGAGGCCAGCCAAGGTGTTGCCTTTGATCTACAGGTACCCAACAACCTGGAGGATCTGCTGATTTCATCAGCTGCCTCTCGGGCTTGATATGACCTCGCAGACATGGACATCAAAGGACATACCTGAGCAATGCATCCTTGATGAAAGGAACAGCAGTAACGTCTTTTGCTGCCAAGCTTGTGGGCTTGGAGTTCCCACCCTCCAACCTGAGAGCCTTTCTGACCTTCAAAATACACTTCCAGGTTTATCTTTTTCAGGGAAGAGTTCTGAGTGAATTTGAGTGGACTAGGAAAAGACAGCAGGGTGATATATTTGATGTGGTTTAAGTTGGAGAAAGTTCTTATTTTTCAGTGTCGGAAATTACAGAAATGAAAATGCAAGCTGTGCTCAAAGCCTGGCATAGCTCTGGTTTTAGAAACGGTGGAATTTTCCTGAGGAAGACTCTTGAAGCATGCTGGGCCCAGAGCAGCCATTAGGCAACCCCTCCTGCAAAGCACTGGTCTTCCATCCATCCCTCTACTCAACAGGAACACATGGGATTCCACTGGAGAGATCCAGTGATGGTTGCAAACTTCTCCCAAGCTGAAGGGACTGCTTTTGAAGCCACGTCAAGACTTCCAGGCTCCTTTAGCCCAGCATGTGAGTGCTCCTCAAGCCTCCCAGCCAAAGAGAGTCGGTATCTATGGAGCAGTCAATAACCCTTATTTTTGCCCTTAGAAAGCCTGTAGGTTTTCACTGATGGCTTCACCTCCCAACAGAAAGACACAACGTGAGATGGTGAAACCCAAGTATGTCTGATCCCCTCTACAAGTGCCTGCTAGCAGAGGGTCCACCATTGTGCTGACAACTTGGGGGGTGGTACAGTGGAGACAGAAGAGTTGAGAGACATGCCTATCATAAAGAAACAGGTGAGAAGGTTGTATTTATCTAAGGTCTTCTGCTGCTTTGTGCTAAGCCTCTGAATCAGCTGGGGGAATGGTTAAGAAATCTTCTGCTCTTGTGTTTCCAACACTGTTTGCAGGCATGGCCTGAAGGTCTGAGCAAACATGGAAAGCCATGGAGGGTGGATTAAGGGGTAATGGTTTTAAACTGAAAGAGGGGAGATTTAGGTTAGACATCTGAAAGAAATTCTTCACCATGAGGGCAGGAAGGCACTGGCCCAGGTTGCCCAGAGAGGCTGTGGCTGCCCCCTCCCTGGAGGTGTTCCAAGGCCAGGTTGGATGGGGCTTGGAGCAACCTGGTCTGGTGGGAGGTGTTCCTGCCCATACAGGGAGGTTGGAACCTGATGATCTTTAAGGTCCCTTCCAACCTGAACCACTCTATGATTCTATGATTAATGAAAAGATGTAGTGGAACTGACAATGGGAGCAGATGTAGTAAGTCTGGGTGCAGAAGGGAAAGGGGATACGAACAAGTTCAGGAGAAACTTGGAGGAGACCATGGGAGTCTTTCCCTCTCCCATCTGATGGGATTCTGGTGAGAACTCAGCAAAGCAGGAACATGTTGAGTGCATGAACCTCTGCATATCACTGCTTTTAGACTACAGCTGGAGTGCTGATCTGCATGAGGACAGGGCGGTTCTACAGAGAGACTTGGATAGATTAGATCGTTGGGCTAATGTCAATGGTCTGGGCTTCAACAAGGCCAAGTGCTGGGTCCTGCACTTGGGCCACAGCAACCCCAGGCAATGCTCCAGGCTTGGGGAAGTGTGGCTGGAAAGTGTCTGGCAGGAAAGGACCTGGGGTTCTCACTGACAAGTGGCTGAACATGAGCCAGTGTGTGCCCAGGTGGCCAAGAAAGCCAATGGCATCCTGGTCTGGATTAGAAATAGTGTGACCAGCAGAAGTAGAGAGGTGATTGTCCCCCTGTGCTCAGCACTGGTGAGGCCACAGCTGGAGTGTTGTGTCCAGTTTTGGGCACCTCAATTCCAGGAGAGCTATCAAGGTGCTGGAGCGAGTGCAGAGGAGGGCAACAAAGCTGGTGAAAAGCCTAGAGAATAAATCTGAAGAAGGAGCTGGGAATGTTTAGTTTGAGGAAGAGGAGGCTGAGGGGAGACCTCACCAGTCTCTACAACTACCTGAAAGGTCATTGTAGAGAGGCTGGTGCTGGTCTCTTCTCACAGGTCATTAGCGACAGAACAAGAGGGAAGGGCTTCAAGCTGCACCAGGGCAGGTTTAGACTGGACATTAGGAAAAAAATTTTTCACAGAAAGTGTGGTCAGACACTGGAACAGGCTGCCCAGGGAGGTGTTAGAGTCACCATCCCTGGATGTCTTTAAGGGTTGTTTGGATGTGGTGTTGGTGGAGATGGTTTACGGGAGAACTTTGTAGAGCAGGGATGATGCTTGGACTCGGTGATCCCACAGGTCTTTTCCAACCTAAATAGTTCTATGACTTTATGACTTTCTTACCTCTTTCTGCAAGTCCCTCAACTTCTGCTTCTTCCCCCTTCAGTCCCTCAACAACAGAAGACGGGGGTTTGTTTAACCCCACTTTAGGTCCAGTCTTGCTGCTTCAGGCAGGATTCCCCAGATAAAAGTGCAAACAGCAGCAAGAAACCAGAATGCATGACTCAGAGCTAAAGAACTGGAACTTATCTTCTGCCCACATCTTGGACAGAAGGGTTATGACACTAGGAGAGACCAAGGTACAGAAGGAGGCACATGCTTCCAAAGAGCAGGTAGTTAAGTGGAAAATATCCCTTCAATCCTCACTGCAAATAGTGGGAAAAACAGCAGTGGCAAAGAAAGGTTTCAACTGCTTGGAGGGAAAACTTTCACATAACCTTCCATCTGTTCTTCCTAAGAGCTCTTCTATCACACGAGTGTGCACTTGGACATCTGAGGGAAATGCAGATTCAGAAAATGAGTCTTCATACCTTTTGTTCTAGAGTCCAGGGAAAAAAAGTGCAGTTATGTCACTGGTGGCTCTGTTGTCACCATGGTCACTTGTAGAGTTTGCATTATAGTATCTTTATTAGATGTATGCTAACAGAGTATTCACAAAAATCTGAGTCTATGCCTTTTCCTTTTAAAAGCAGCTAGGATGGAGGCATATCTCCAGCTCACCTTGGCAGCAAGCAGCAACACAGACTTGTAGGTACAACAACACAAGATCTCTGGATTCAAGTGACACTGATGGCTGAAAGCAGCAATTTCCAGCTACCTGCTGAAATCATTACATTAGCTGCCTAATAACAGACACTCAAACAGCAGAACTACAGTTTACAGAGGAAAAAACTCTCTGTGCTGGTCTCCCTGAACATTTTCCTGTGCATAGTCCTTCATCTAAGTAGCCTGATTAATGTACTGGCTTCATTCTCGAAGATGAACCAAAGGTGGCACCACAAATTCATTTTTCAGTGCTAACGAAATGATGCCACAAGAAACAGTCGATTTTATTACAGACAACAGCACAGATTGACTCCTCCCCTGCAGGAGGTGGCCCAGGTCTATCTATGCTCCCAGGTTCTACTTCCACCTGACCCGGCACGGAAACACGCACGATCCAGAGATAACGTGAACACAATGTCACTCCCCCTCAGGTGATTTCTCTGCCTGGGAGCTCAACCCCATCATGCTACTTGCTGCCTGGGGACCCAGCAGTTCTTGGGCTGCAGGCTGCCCCTCTGCAGCTCCCCCTGAGACAAGGACAAGGCACTTCAGAAGACCCCTTCAAAGGTTGGCCCAGCTGAGCACGGTAGTCCAGAAGGTCCTCCTCCTGCCTGACCTCCCCTCTGCTGAAACACAGCCTGCCAGGTCACTCTGCTCCCCCCAGGCCAATTCCTTGGTTAGAACTAGCAGCTCTTCCACCCCAAATCAGGGAAGTACTTTCAAGCCATCTCTCTTTGGCACTGATCAGATGCCCTAACCATAAAAACCCTTCAGCTTTTGGCAGGCCCACATGTGGCAGAAAGATGATTTTTCACTGTGCTGAGCTATGACTGGTAGGTAAGGTCCTGCTCTCACAGGAAACGCCCCCAGAACCTGATGACTTCCCATGTATCACATAAAAAAATGAAAGCAAGTCCAGCATGAGGAGGACTTTCAACATGCACAATGAGAACCCAAAGACCTGCCAGCCAGGTACAAAATTCTTGAACTACCAAAGGCCGATTATTAATCACAAAGTGATAGTCCAAGAGCCAGGATCTTTGTGGCTGACAGAAACAAAGGAACACATTACAGGGTAATTTAGATTGAGGAACAACCAGGCAAGAGGTTTCCAACTGAAGAAAAAACACTGTAGAGCTGCTGAGGAAACCTTCACAAAAGTGAAAAAGCAACGGGGTCGCTCAACTTTTGACACCTCCCCCCTTTGACACATGTTGTTCTGGGCATGCAGTGAAGACAGAAATAAGTAATGATTTCTACCAGGCTTATTGTGAGGGAGAACTTCAAAAGTCCATGTTGTAAAGCACTGTAACACCCCACCACCCCTGACTGCAACACCAAATGGAGGGTTTCTTGGCCAAGTGCGGTATAACACGGTGCCTGCTCTGTGCTGGGTGAGATGGAGTAGGGGAGAGCCTACCTTGTGGAATCTGAGGAAGGTTTCATGTGGCCTTGGCTGCTCTCCTCCCAGACACTGTTGGCGAGCTCGTTCCCGATGGAAGACATCACCTTGATGAGCTCTATGGGCCAGTCGTCCAGGTCGAGCGAGCGCACCCGCGAGAGGTGGGTGCCAAGGTTTCGGTGGATACCTGAGCATTCGATACAGATGAGGGCTCCCAGATTCAAGCTGGCCCAGTCAGGGTCTGCAGGAGAAGGGACACAAGCAGTGAGCTCAACACCCAACCAAACTACCTAGTGAATGTTTGTGGCCAAAGAACTTGGCTCTGGGGAGAAAAGTGCAGGTGTCCTGTCCAAAAAGCACAGTGAGGAGGATTTCCAGACTGCCAGTTTTGCTCTGTGGAGATACTAACCCCTCTCAAGGATTAAAAAAAAATCAGCCGAGAAGGGTCTCAAAAGATTTGATTGCTGGGAGTGGTAGGTAAGGTCCTGTTCTCACAGCCAACACCCCCCCCCCCCAGCACCTTATGGTTTCACATTTTCACATAAAAAAAAAGTGAATCCATGATGATGAGGACTTTTAACATCCATGATGAGAACCCAAAGAGTTGGCTGGCTTTCCTGAGATTGAGATTTCTCCATCTCAATCATGCCACCTTCAGTCAAAAGAAAAATATGAGTTAGAGAGGAAAGAATAAACAAAGGCGACAAAGGCAGAGGCAGCTGGTGAGCAAGCCCCTCCCTGGGGATCTAGAGCCACTTGTAGCCAATTTCAAGGGAAAAAAGGATCTAGATTTGGAAGAATCTGCCTCTCTCCAACAAATATTCATTTTAATAAACACAATGAAAGACGTATGGGAGGGATTTTTGGTGGCTTTTTGTCTCCTCCTGTCAGATCTTTTCTTCCCACCTTCTTCTGGGCCTCCCAAACAATCAGTGGGCTATCACACCTGCCAAGCAGGAAGATGGTGATTAATTGAGAGGGAAGGCAATTTTTATTCAAATCTAAATAAAATCTGGAGCTGATAGAAAAGGAATTTCTAGTGACGCCTTCCATTTGGGGAAATTTAACCCAAAGATTCATTTCTACTTTATGTAACTTTCTTAGTTCTTTGCCATGTCATGTTTGGACAAAAGATCTGAAAGGAAAGCAGATAATTTTGGTTGCAAAGTCCCACATTTCATGGAAGGCACTGATTGACATTTTTCAGTCAGTCCTTGGAAATCCAAACATATCCCCAGTCAGAACAATCCCCTACCTTATTTCACCGGAGCAGAAAAAGAGAACTTTTGTTTCAAAACCTCCATCCACACCAAGTTTTAGTCTATTTTTAGCCTACTCAGCAGGCGCTGCAGAGCTCCAAAAAATAAGCTGAGACCAAACTCCTGACATGTTTTCCAAGCAGGACAACCATGACCAACTCCTTTCCTGCACATTTCTTCAGGTCACCTCCCCCACGTTCAGTGTCTTGCCAGTGGGGGAACCAGTGGGATATTCAAAACACACTACAAACCTGAAATATGAATTTGCCAGTAAAAGCTCAAACACAGCAGATACTCATTGAAAATCTACAACCCATGACTGGAATGAAATCTCTGTCCCTGACCTCAACGGACAAATGCAAGAAACCCAAAGAAGCACAAACTCAGAAGGAAGGAAGAGAAAAACTACTGATTGATATTCTTCCAATTATTCTAGGACTAGATCCCTCACTGCCAAACATCTCTGTGCTTTTGAAGCACATCTAGTGTATCTTTCCATGAATAATTTGTTTAAATACTCCCCCACATCCAGCTGACAGTGCTGAAGTAGCCCATCAAAGTGACAACCTCAAAGTTACATGACATTTTGTCAAGAGAGTATTTTAAATTTCAAACACCTGACAAGCCACAGCCTGGTGTGAAGGGGACAAACTAGGAAAGGGGAATGTTGAACCCATTATAGACATCCAGTGAAAACCAGACTTGTTGACCTTGGTTACATCTGGAGAATGTGGAGCAAGACAAGGATCTAATGAGGAGCTTGGACAAGTGGCAGCACTCAAGGTATTCTGGGAAAAACTGCCATGATGTCACTCATGACATCTCTTTCAGTGTTTGCACCTGAAGACCTCAAAGGGATGTAAGCCAGATGACAGAAGTTGCTACCTACCAAGAATTAAGGCAAGTTATTAGAAACCACATGTTCAGGGACATCCCTGTTTGCAATTCACTGCTCCTGGCTCCATCTTCCTCTTCCCAGATGAGGGAATCCTTGTGCAGTTGAGCACTATTTTCAATCTCGTGCTTGAAATTTGTTATCACTGTTTTATATGGAAAAGAGGGGGGTGAAGGCATCTCCCAAGAGTTGCAGCAAAGGACATAAAAGCTTCTTTAGGAGTTTAAGGTTCTTCTTCTCTATTTTGAATGTAAGATTGAATCTTGTGATGGTTCTGTGGGGCTTGCCAGGGCCACCTGAATTAATACTTCAGTGTTTGGCTCTCAAATCTACCATAAAACAAGTTCCTAGACTTCTGGACTGGAAAACCTTGATGAGACTCTCCCTTTTAAAGCCCTCCCTGTCTTCTTCTGCAGCAGAAAAGACCTGATACTCCACGCCCTCCAGGTATCTTAAAAAGTGACTCATATCTACCCTCTGCTCTGCTCTTCATACACAAAGACTGAAAGAGCTGAAAGCTTTCAGGGCAGAAATTGGGATGGGTTTGCCTAGGTAATGTGGTCCAGTCAGAAGTCACCACTAGGACTCCCACACCCTGGGGAAAGGCAACACTAGTTTCCTTCTGCAACATGAAACCAGATCTTCTTGGGCAAGAAAAGTAGATGTGGTGCTGAGGGACATGGTTTCCTGGTGGCCTTGGCAGTGCTGGGTTAATGACTTGATGATCTTAAAGGTCTTTTCCAACCAGAACCACTTAATGATTCTATGAAAACTCCAGCACCTAAAGATCACTTTGCCTCATCCATTGCTCTGGGATGGGACTGCTGAAAAAAAAGGACTTGGAAAAACTTCAGCTTGAGATTGCCCAAGGGCCAGAAGGGGCACTCAGCTGTTGCTGGTGCTGCTTAACATCCAACAGGGCAGAAATTCCCAGGTGAAACAAAGTGCTGGGATGATGTGCTAAAAGGCAAGGAGCTCCAGAAAGAGGAAGAATGAGACTTCTGAAGTGGAAGATTGATGGCTGTTGAATAGAGCTGAAGGACAGTAACATCTTCTACTCCTTTGCTCCCAAACATACGGCTTGTGAAGATGCAAACTCCACAAGAGCCGGTGTTTGTGATGCTAAATGCCCCAGGGTGGGGGGGAGGGCTTGACCAGGAAAAGGCAGAAAGGGAGAAAAGGAGATAAAGCAGAGCCTGGCAGGAAAAGCAGCAGGCTGAAGTTCTGTGTTTGCATTTTAAGATACAACACTTTGGAAACAACTCAATTTTTATCAAGAGGAATGGTGGTGGCCTTAAAACTAGGCAGGCCAAATGGCAAGAGGAGTCAAAGAGGGTTTATATCATCCCCAGGCATACAAATCATTAAGAGGTTCCAGCTGAGATTCCAAAATCACCCCTTTCCTCCCGAAAAGGTACATAACAGAGTGTTGAATGTTGCCAAAAAGGGCAGTCCCATCCTGTTCTCTCCCAGCAACATGTTCTTGGCACGCCCCTGCTGCTGGCACCGTGCACGTGTGGCCAGCTTGACCCATGAAGCAATCTGGATGCAAAACAACCTGGCTGAAGGAAGAGAGAACTAAAGTGCTGCTTCTTGCACAATCATTTTTCTGATTAAACATCCAGTATGGACTGGAAAAAATCTTTGTTTTAGATTTTATTTTAAATGGGTTGGAATGGTTCACACCAGTAGTCAAAATCCTGAACAGCAAGTCTTAAAATATATATATATACACCCCAAAAAATGAGTATTTTTCCATTTTAAGCACATGTAAAAATCAGAAAAGTTCTGACTTTCAAATACCAAAGAAATAAAAATGCACAAGTTCTCAATCCTTGTGCTTCTACAACTAATTGCTTTTGAGCAAGAGTACTTTCTTTTCGCGGCTTTGCTGCAAACCCCTGGAACTAAAGAGCACCAGAATAATGACCTCAGCCAGGGTTAGTAAGGTGAACCACAGCTCAAAGTGTTCTTGAGAAGACCTTTCTGAACACTAAGTATATGTTTTAAACAACAAAAAAGGGAAAGAAACACAAAGGGGTGAAAAAAAAAATATCCCAAATCAGTTTTCTAGTATCCAGATATAATGAGCAATGACTTTGGTTTCTTCTGACAAGCAACCCTAAAAACACCAAACCAAAAAACCAACCAATTAAGCTCTACCTCTTTGAAAATATTACCATGGCACATGTGCCCTCTCCACCCAAAACAGGAGGAAAACAGAAGTAACTGATGTAAAACAGCAAGCTACTTTTTCCTTTTCTGGAAAGAAATGCTGAAATTTAGAGTGACCTGTGAAAAAACAGGGGAACATATGAGGCTGCATCTGACACAGCACCTACTAAAGATGAATTCACATCACAAAGTCTGAAAGCCAAGAAGACTCAAAACAACAGAGGGAGCCCAATACCAAGGAAGAAAAAGCCGGTGGTGGGTGTTCACCCAGGTCCTGGTAAAGAAAAAGTGGTCTGGTGAAGATTGTGTGAGGCCAGGTCATGGTACTTACTCTGTGCTTCACAGTCCACGCAGTGGGAGTTGCCTCTGATGTTCCTGATGGACTGAAGGGCCATGGCCTCGTTTTGACTGGTCAGGCGGGACTGTGAGATGGAAAGAGAAGCATAAGCAACAAAGAAGAACCCAAGACCACCAGATGACACAACTGCCAGCTGAACAAACGGCAAAACCCAAAGCTTGGACCAGGCTGGAATCAGTACCACTGAGGAACCTCAAGTTCTTGGATTGCCTCTTAAGAAATGCTGACCCTTTGGCAGCTCCAAGCACTGCAAGTCCAACTCAGGATTCCTCCCAGGGGTCTTTCCACCCTGTTCAGGAGCTCCCAGTGTTTTGGGGTCTCTAGCCTGGATTCCAACAAGTGGGGAGACCACACAGAGGAAAACTGAGCTTGAAAATCAACCCTGCCACTCACAGAATCATAGTGACAGTGTAGGTTTGCTTCTGCAGATAAACTAGATAAGAATATTATTTTATAAAATCTATTTCTGTTATTGATGATTATGCTTTTGCTAATGAAGACTAAGGGGTGGTTTGCAAAAGTAACTGAAACCTTTTAATCATCAAAAGGTCAGATTTAATCAGATGGCTCTCATTTACATTCTCTCCATGATCACCTGACAGTGACCTCTACTTGGACCTGGAGAGACTGTCACAATGTCCAAGAAGTTCAGCTCTACCCACCTAAACCTTCTTGTTGACTTGCTGAGAAGGAATTTTGTCACCTGTAGCAAGTGATGGACACTTTGTGATGAACTGATTTAAGCAGGATGAAGACCAGGTTTAAGTATGACCATGTGGAGATACATCCTCTTGATCCACCAGTGGGACATCTACTAAATCTCCCCAATTAACTACACTTGGCTATTCCAGCTAGTTCTTCTGACATGTTTGGAGACCTCAGTAATACTTCAGAGGAAATAAAAAAACAAACTCTGAGCATTGAATAAATAACCCCCAAAGCTCCACACACACACACATCGTATCAAAGTACACACATCATCTTATCAATGGATTCTCTCTTTCAAAAGAATATTTAATATACACAAAGGCCAATCTTCCCTGTGGGCACTGCATAGGAAATATTAGCAGGTACTCTTTATTCCCTTTTATACTAATAATTTATAGATGCTAGTGTGCAAATTTCCTTTATTGTGCTCCCTTAACACACACAGTTGAACATGTAAACCCAAGAAAGGCAACAAAACCCCCAAAGCAGTGATTTTTCTCTATCTCCGAATTAAATATTGGAAATAAATACAATTTTTACGCAAAATGGAGATTAAACTATATGATGATGATGATAATTACTGGTGTCTGATCTGCTCTGGTAGATCAGGGCAATCAAAGCAGGCCTTCATTTCAAAATACGAGTCTCCTTGCAATATAAGAAAGATATCTGTGAGGTGGATAATGTCAAAGGATCTTCAGGTCTGAACAATTCCTTTTCATTTCTCTCCCTCCAGTACTACTGTTCTGGTTTGTTTTGTTAGGTTTTTTGGTAGCAGGGAAAGGGCCCCAGGGGTGGCTCCAGTAAGAAGCTGAGAAGCTGCCCCTGCTCCAAACCAGCCAAGGAGCCATCAGAGGGACAATGGATGAACCTCTGCCATTAACATACGAAAGAATAAACATAACACCTGAGCAGAGAAGGGGGAGAAGAGCTGTGCTGGGGAGGCAAAGGGTGCTGGTGGTTGGTGAGGAAGAAGGGGAAGAAGGTGCCCAAGCAGAAGTTTCCCTGCAGCCCATGGCGAGATGGCAGCTGTGCCCCTGCACTCGTGGAGGAACGTGGTGGGACATTCCCTGAAGGTGCCAGGAGGGGTGAACTTGGCCACTGGACTTGGATTTTGTGGCCTGTGGATTTGCTGACTGTGGACTCTGATTGCTCAGCTTTGGAAGATCCTGGCGCAAAGGGAGTTTGTTCCCAAAGCACCTGGGACTCTGAGAAGCCCAGGCTGGAGCAGCTCTGGATCTGGTGGGAAGGACTCATGGAGGAGAGGTTGGTGGAGGCCTCTGCCATGGGAGGGACCCCGTGGGGAAGCAGGGCAGGACTGTGAGGAATCCTTCTTCCTGAGGAGGAAGGAGCAGCAGGAACCACCAGCCTGTGAACTGACTCTAAACCCCATCCCCATCCCCCTGTGCTGCTGGGGGGAAGGAGGGGGAGAAACCGGGAACAAAGGGATTTGGGTGGGAAGAAGGGAGGGGTGGGGTGACATGTGCAAGCCCTGCTCTGGGTGAGTCTGTGTCCTGTGGGTGTTTGATTAATGTGAAATTAAGCTATTATTTTTTCCCCAAGTTACGTCTGTTTTGCCCAGGACCTTAATCGGTGAAGACTGAGGTCCTTGTCTCAAGGTTTGTCCTTTGTCTCAAACCCAGGAGCTTTGTCCTCCTCATCCCAGAGTGTGTGGGGGGAGTTGAGTGAGCGGCTGTGGGGCTGTTCCTTTGTTGTTGTGTTGGGTCCAAAACCACGACAACTACTCCACATCTTGCTCTCCAGTTGTGAAGTGTTTGCAAACACAGAGACTCCGGAAGCAGAACTTCTGCCCTTCCAAAAATGAGCAATGGCTGAACAAGTCTCACTTTTTTACCTTCTGTTTCTTTATTTAGACAGAAAGGGAGAACAAAATACTTTTGTCATCCTATGAAAGTAGTGCAAGGTAGAGGCCTCATCTTAGGCCATGTCCTTCTTCCCCCAGAAACCTTTGATGAACTGCTTCTGGATGTGCTTTCTGTTACATTAGTTAAGGCACAAACCCATACAATGTTAAGTAGAAATTTGACTAAATGAGCTAGGTTTTGGATGGCTCCGCTCCTCTCCAAGACAGGCTTTTCTTGAAGTGCTTCCTGCAGACTGACCTGAAGCAAACCAGCAGTGACCATGCTGTACAACTTCCCAGCAGGGACTCCATGACCCGACCCCAAGTTTCAATCAAAATTTTAAGAGCAATATTGAAGGCAAAGAAGATCATCCAGGAGCTCCATCAGCTCCATTGCTGTAAAAAATGAACTGGCTACAGCACCAGCTGTCTCAAAGTATCTGAGAGATGGCTGCAGCTCCAGTGCTGCTCTGTGGTGTGCCTGACACCACACATCTCTGGGGGGACAGGCTTACAATTCAGAGTTATGGACTTTGCTTCTCTTTTAAAGCTCAACCAATTATTTTCAGTATTACTCTGAGCACCATACCTTGTTCTTGCTGCTCTCACATGACTGTAAACTGGCCAAGATCTGACTCTCTATGGCTTGTACCCAGGCGTCTCTTTCTTCATATGTGGTAGCTTCAAAGTGCCAAGTCTGGCCGGTGAGAGAGACAATGATAAACTCAAAGTTTTCTTCTTGTTCTGAAAAAAACAAAACAAAACAAAACCAGGCAATAAGAGGAGAAGTTTAAGGATATTGATAGCCAGGCCTAAGCAATTTTGCTTGAGCATTTCTGCAACGTCACAAGCAAATGCAGGTCCAGCCATTGGAGGTTAGAGGCTAAGATATAGCCAGGACTCTCCATCAGAAAACAACTTGTGGCTCCACTGCTGCTTCTCTCTCTCTTTTTCTGCAGATAAAGTATTGTTTTGGGTAAATATTCCTTTCCTGTGTATGTTTGGTGTCGAGTCTATACATGCCTCTAACACAAAGCATTACTTAGAGTTGAGCTGCTGTTGTGAAAACCAAAGTGTGTCACAAATCACTGAAAAGATGAATGCACTACAAAGAACTGACAACACAGAAAATTGGACAATTTACCCTCTCCCTTCAAGCAGTTGTTTACATGCATGGATGTATTAAAAGTGAGTATGTTAAATTTCTAGTCTCCAGCACAAACGCAGTGGGTTATAATACAGGCTTAAAATCAGTTCAACCTATTCAACATTCAGGTTCGACACGGGAGATGAGAAAATGATGTGAGGAGTTAGCAGAAAGGGTCACTGAAACAGCCCTGGGGCTCCTAGAGGATAAGGACAAGTATTCAGGCCAGAAGATTGCAGAGCAGGAAAATAGCCAGCAGAACTGAGCTAAATGGACCTATCCTCGTAACTACACATGGGACACCAAAGTCAAATTAAAAAAAATCAAGGAAGCTGAAACAGAGCAAGAGGAATTGGGAAGGGCAGGCATGAAGCATGAAAGGAACAGAAATAATAGAGCACAAAGTTCTGGTGAATATCAGCCATAATGGGCTTTAGAAAGAGCATTTGCACTCCCCTGTCTGCTAATGACTTATTATCTATTCAGAGCCATGAAACTCCTGCATTACCTTGTCACCCAGAAGCACACCAAGATAAGTGACAGATCCAGCTGTAAAGCCAGTGCTGCTGCTCACTGGCAGGCATCACCTCAGCCTGTGGGACAGCTGCTTTTCTTTGATGAACTCCATGCTAGCAAGGCCAGCACCTACACTGCTTTAATGAAGTCTCAAAAAAAGGTTACTTTGCACCTTGGGGTGAGAATAAACACGGAGGTGAAGGGTATTTCCAGGTGAATGAGCTGCATGAAGCTGCAGTTTTGCTAAAAAAATGAAACAAACCAGTGTGTGGGATATGTGGGACAAGAAAGAGAAGGGAAATGATGCCTCTGTACAGCTATGAGTACTTTTCACTTCAGCCACACAGTGCTAACAACAAACAGGCGGGATAAGCATCCAAAATGTTATAACTAACTATGGGAAAAAAACATCATTTATCAAACAGAGCCTCCAAGCGTTTCTGAGGAAGGTGTAAGAGGAAATACTCAACATGAAGGAAAATTATGCTCAGGCCCACGTGCTGTCTCCTGCAGGACACCCCAGTCATGGTCTTATACTAGGGGGGCAGTGGGGTGGCCTGGGGCAGTGGGGAGGGCACAGGCAGGAGCCTTCATCCACTGAACCAAACAGTGAACGATGGTGAAGGAAGAGAACAGGAAAATCTGAATCCCACCCGAAGCAGCCCCTGTAGAGGCCAATTTCAGAAATTCCTCAGGCTTTGGCTTTTCAGTGGCTTCTAAGCAGCCAAAATGTGTACTCCTAAGTCTCACCAAAGGAGGATTCCCAAATGCTGGCCATTAAACGTTCAGAACATGCTGTGGCAGGGATCCTGCCACACTAGGGCTTTCCAGGCCTCCCTCCATGTCCAGCACCTCCTGCCCGGCTGCCTCGGCCATTCCCTTCCCCACCCTCAGCTCTGCTCCAGACTGCATCAGATTTTCATACCGTTCCTGTGTGAGCCCAAGGCCCGGCAGCAGCTGAAGGAGGTGCCTGCTCGAGAAGACCGGCCTTTTGCCACCTCAAATTTAAAATGCCCCAAGTCTCCTCTCCAAGCAGTGAAGAGGCCCAGCGGGGAAGCAAAGACACAGAAGAACATGAGGAGATTTGTCTGGTGCACGTGGCAGGGGTGACTTCTCAATGCGTAACTACCTGGTATCTAACTCCTACTCAACCAGCACACAGGGGTAGCTTCAGAGAGCACCAGTCCTGAACCAGCTCATCCCAGGTGACAAGCAGCCGTGCCAGTTGTGTTCAGGAACACGTCTGCTGCCTGAACACACCAAATGCTCTTTGCTAAGCACAACTGGGAAAGAAAGCAGCAGCACCTGCCCCACGTCCCCCACAGGGCAGTGCTTACACCAGAAGGACGGCAAATGTGGAACATCCTTAACCACCCAGGAAAATCCAGGCAGCAGGATGAAATGGTTCAGTTTTACTCTTTGGCAAAATTACAGGTTGCGCTGTTTAAATCCCTCTGAGCCCAATCACAACATTTTATTAAAACAGTTTTCCACGTTTAACTGTTATTCATTGAAAGGTCCACGATAATAGTATCTTAGCACCATCAACCTGTCGAAATCAACCTGCCCAATTACTCCAAACTACATTAATAACACCGGATATTACACTAATTGTGTCCAGTTTCTATGCAGACGGGGTCCCGCGGGGCTAATTTTGCATCCTCAGGGGCAAGCAACTCAGCCATCAACTTGATTTCCCCAGGAATCCCTCCTCATTACACAAGTCCAGGCTGTCAAACTTTTTATTTTTTTTTAAAAAGGGTTAATGGGCCAATCAGTCATCAATTACTTCCTGGAAGGCCAGCAGGCAAAGGGTTAAAGTGCAAAGAACAGGCTGCAACCCATTTCCATTTGGAAGTTATTAGCAACAGGAGATGTCTATAATTTTGTTGATGTTGTTTGTCTTCCCCCCTTTTTTTGAAGTGGGAATGGGTGGTTGGGATGGGAAACGAGCTGATTCTGATGGTATAACTTACTTTGTTTTTTAGAGGAGCAGCGGAAGTGGGCAGGGAATGAGGGTATTTTAGGAAACCCACCACACCACTTCAAGAACCTGCATGGTACCCCTGCTGATGCTGCACATGCTGCTTTCACCACCCTCAGTAAAGTTGCTGCATTTATAACACTTCTTTTGCTCTGCCAAGAGATGGGCACTGCTGCAGCCCAGCCACTCAGAGGCAACAAGATACACAAGTTCTTGGAAGCAAAGGGCTGTGCAAGGGAAACCAACCACTTGGGCATGGTCTCACTGCATTCCTGCACCAACACCTGGGGTTACTGCTTGTAGGTTTAGAAAAAGACACTGAAAATAACTACAGGATACAATTAGTCTGTAACTTGTTCCAGGTAAGTCAATTAAGTCTCCTAAAATGTAGGGAAAACATGTCCAGAAGCAGTTACAGCTTTTGGTGTCCCCTACGAGTGGTTCTAAATGATGTGAATGTCTCAGCTCCTTCACAAATTTCACTCCCCACATCTTTTACTCTGAACATTAACAATGGCACAAACTGCCACCAACACTTTGCACCAGTGGTGGGTAACCACAAGCACAGCCTGAAGTCAACAGAAGACAGGGGGAGCCTTTCTGCTGGACACTCTCCAGGCAGAAGTAACACCCACCCCAAAAGTTTGCTTCTAAAGAAAATAACCCAAAATCTCTTTTTCCATGGGGAAAAAGCCAGACTTGCCAGGCTTAAGGCATTTCTCACAGGCATACAGGAATATTTTGCCAGAACTGGAAATAAAACTGCATCTCCTGGCTTCCAGCCACCCAGCTTCTTCCAGTAGGTGCCAGGTTGTGCCTTTGCCCCTTTGCCCAATGTGGTTGCCCTCAGAAGATCTGGTGCTGCTGCCAATTCCCAGCAACTCCTGGACCACGTCTGGTGGATGCTGCTGCTCCCGCAGGAAACAAGAAGTCAGGAAACAAATTCAGGAAACAAGAAGCCAAGTGCAGAACCAAAAGATCCTCAATGGCTTATTTCAAACACCCGTGAAGCATCTTCAAGAGCTGAGGCTACAGTATGAAACCCAGTCAAGCCTGCCTCCACTAATACCGAGACCTATTTAAACTCCCTTTTCATCACGCCCTCCTCCCACTCTCAAACATCTCTTCTGCTCAAGAACCCTCCTAATAACCCTTCAAAGTGTCAAAAGGATGAGAACAAAAACCTGCCCCAGCAATCAGCATTAGATGTTTACAACAATGCTACTTGTTTACAACAGAGACAAGTGCTAGTTACCTACTACAGAATGCTAACTGTCCTTACCTTCTGCCACTCGGTGTAAATTAATCCTTGAAGTTGGAAGAGAAGGATGTTTATTAGCAGCCTCAATTAAGGAAATATTTGTGCCACGTCCCACTGGGCATGACTATGCTAATACTTCTCTCGCCTTTCCAAACCCAGTGTCTAAATCTAATTAGTTTTGAAAATCAACCCTATCAGGACAAGACAGCTCTGCCAATGCTTGCCCACAGCTCTTGATAAAGGTTGTGTTCCACAGGAAGAATTTGTACCGTTTCATATTGCTACCCCTGAGTGGCAAACTGGAGATGGAAGGTTGGTTTCTAGCTCAAGGGACTGAGCCCCCCCGCCATATGTTCTTGGTGCTTTATTTGGATGCCAACACCACACAGTTTGAAGAGATCCATGAAGGAATTTTAAAATCCAGTCCGTGCAGTATGTGAGCCTACGCTAGTATTTTGCTTTTCCTAACATGGTTCACTTCTTAAATTCTCCCCAAATCCGTTGCTATAGGAATAAATAATCCCGTATTTTAACAGTAATGCTATGGTAACAGGTACGAGTGACTCCAGCTTGTCTTAAAAGTCAGAGCAGGGGCTGTTGTAAGTACAACACACTGATATTACATATTAGAGAATCAAAAGATTGCTTAAAGCCTGGCTGCCTACAGTGAGGAGGAGGTAGGATTTTCTCAGTTGTCAATGACTCCCTATGGAAAAAAAGCCCACAAAAGTTCAAGAGTTTTAGGGAAACTCTGAAATTAAGGGAAGTAAAATTTATTGCAATTATCCAAAACTGATGGAGGAAGAGTTGGGGACATAGCTGCATGACACCCTGTTTCTCTCTGCCCTCAGAAGTTAAGAGTCCAGCTGTGCTCTTACACCCTCTGTGAAAATCCCTTCCTCACTCCTGTGTGGCCAGGACAGACCCACCAGGAACACAGTTATTTTTGGTGTCACAGAACCACAAGAGAGGAGCTACACTGAAGGAGGACCCTCAGCTTAGCATGGTGCACAGCAGAAGGTGACCCACCACACTGAGCTCCATCCTTCTGCCACGCATCTATAGAGCAGCTGCAGATTTCTCATTCTCCATCAGAGACTGTGCTACCTGGAAGCATCCAGGATGCCTAAAAATGAATCACAAATTGTTAGAGAGGCTGCTTTCCAGATCAAGCTTTCAAAAATGGGACTGCAGGAGTATTTTTGGTCTGTAAAAAGGTGAAGTGCAACCGAGCGAGCATGCGCTCAGACCAAAGCAGGTTTGTTATTCTGGGCTGTCATTTCCTATCATCGTTCTCTTTTTTGAAGGCATAATTATCTAAACATGTGGCTTTTAATACTTACAGTGCTCATTAACTCGACATTTGCATGTCTCACTATTCCAGCTTTCACACAAAGGCTCAAGGTACCAGCTCAAAGCTGCAAAGGGATGGAGAACACTGACTGGTCCGTTTGGAGTGGGGATAATACTTAAAAAAAAAAAAAAAAAAAGCTACATCTGCCTAATTTCAGGATCCTGGTTTGATACGTCCCAAAACTCTTGGGGCCATGGCCATGAGGAATATGTTTCTGCTTATCCAAGGTGCCTTTGATACTTAGTTTGATCAGTAAGAGGAAGATTGCTCAAACTAGACAGGCTGTAAACAAATTTAAATCTTTATCTGTGAAACACAAGGGAAACTTAAACTTGTCTCCCTGTTGCAGCTCAGAACAGGTAGATATAAAACCACAAGCTTCTCAAGCAGAAAACCTGTCACAACAAACACTGAGTAGGAGAAGGATCTGGCTGGGAGAGAAAGAACAGCAAATAGATAGAAAATTACCAAGCATTAAAAAGTATCAAGCTAGTTTCCTATTAAATTAAAAACTAACCCAAAATGTATTAATGTCCAACACATCTTCTCTCATTTCCTATTTCACATGTCACACTTGAGAAGGTAACAAAAGGACCAGAGAGTTTGGTAACTGTTGCTCTGACAGGGAGCGATTTTACATTTACATGAAGAAATGAACCAAATTCTAATTTAAAAAAAAAAGCTTCCTTAACAACCTGCAGGAAAATCCCACTTTTGTTTCCCACGTCCACTCTGTTTGGCAGGGAGAGCGAAGCATCCGAGGGCAATCCGAGCAGTAATTGTGCACAAAAAGGACGGTGATATAAATCACCAAAGGTTAATGATCAGGATGTGAACAGAGGGACTTGTTTACAGAATGAGTGTGCAATTTAAAATTTACCAGAGATTTAATGCCACCGCTTGGCAATCACTAAAATCAACAGCCCAGAAAACAGTGACATTAAGAAAAATATTACAGTTCTAATAATTCTCAAATAAGTCAATTAGTGTGAGGGCATGAGCTCGCGATTACTTGACCCATTTGGTTGGCACTTAAGTGAAGGGGAAAAAAATATTCCCCCCTCCTTTACAGGGAGATTACTGAGTTGTGACCTATTTTGCATTCCCCATTTCCTATGCCATCCCTCTTACAAGCTGCTGGAGATGGTCAGGGGGGAGTTTTTTCCCCTCTCCCTGCCTGGCTTCCAAGTAATTCTGACCTTTGACATTTGTAATAATAATGAAAAAAAAAGGAAACCAGAAGGAAGTTTATAATTGTGTTGTTCAAATGAAGGTGGTGGGGAAATATAAAATGCAGTGTGCTGTTCTATACAAGGCATGATGGCTGTCTTGGGTGGGAAAAAAGCAATGTAAGTCAATTTGTGAACTTTGGCACCAGGTGACCTTTCGAAATACAACAATATACGGAATTTACAAGCAAGAGCAGCACATGCAAATGACCCGGCACTGTCTCGCCTTTGGATTAGAGCTGCAAAGAGCATTATGGAGAAGGCTTGCACAAAACAAATTAAGACTGTTACTTAAATGTCACGGCACACTATTGTATTTGGCTACAGATCATTACACCTGATACTAACACTTTTAAAAACTGTAATAACTTGGGAAAGATTACATTGAGTGCCCGCGTGTAGAAAGGGAAAAAATATATATATAGAAATAAATAAATAAAATAAAAGGGTTCCTGAAGTAATTTAAACATCACCACTCCACGACTAGAGGGAAAGGTCAAAATTTAAGTAAGCTGAAAGGAACATGAATGGCAAAATAAAACGCAGAAACAAAAAAGGATGAAAAGACCAACTGGAATGACTCCGTAAACACGAGATGGAAGCACACATGCTTTGGGCAACCTGGGTGTCCATGCCCGCACTGGGAAAGGGAGAGAGGGCAATTCTTTGGAAAAGGGGGTGTAAAAAAAGAGGGGTGAGAGAGATGTTGATCTACAAGGGGTGGGTTTGTTACCTTCAGTGTTGGTGCTGCTGCTGCTGTATATATTTCGCAGGCTACCAACACGGTTTAGTTTCCAAGCTTTGCGTTTGGCTGCGTCCAGAGAGCAGAAGGGGAAGAAAAAACAAACAAGAGAATAAAAATAAAGAAAAAGGAGGCGGGGGGGGGAAGAAAATAAATGAAAAAGGGGAGAAAAAGAAACATCAAAATAGCATGTGAAGTAAAATACAAGCACCAGCCTGTTAACATGTGAAGATGCACACAGGACCATACGGCCTCTCCAATCCATGGATGACACAGAAAGCCTCTCCCTGAGAGGGATCTTGTTTCTACAGTGTGACATGGTTTGACAAGATTGAATGGATCTGCTATTGGAAGAGACAAAAACAGACCAGTGGAAGGAAAAAAAAAAGTATGTAGGCAGCATTTGTACAGAGGATACACGACTAGAGGAAACAGCTACTGGGAAATGTGATTTGATTGAGCAACAGAACACAGCTCCAAAAGCCTCTATCAATCACTCAGTGCCTGTAGTTCACCTTTAAACCACATCATCCTCTTTGCAAGTTGAGGTGATGATGCAATGGCAGGTTATTTGTAGCATTAAGCTTAGAGAATGATTTTGGTTGGGGAGATCCTGATGCAACTGATGTTTGTGGTCCTCCCTTGCCCCCCAGGCAAACCACTGCCAAGTCAGACTGCTTCTTTGGGACACCAACAAACGTATATTCTTTATACAAGAGGCAACACCCTTGCTGGTTTAGAATTGCCTCGAACTTTGAGATTCCCAGTTGCTGTTTGACAATTAGCAGAAAAGAGTACTCCAGAAAATCTGGAGTAAGGCCATTCTCCCCCTCACCACAGATGCTCCTCAGCCATTAAGGACAACGTGAACATTGCACAACACAGCGAGTACTGACACCCAACCACTCTAAAATGTTCTTCCTGTGATTCTAAGATAACTTTCTAAATGCCCTGTGAAATTCAGAGCAAACAGTTGCTTCCACAGAAGAGGAACAGTGACCTGAAGTAATTCCGGTCTTCAAGAAAAAGCTTGATTTTCAGCTAAAGAGCTAAGGCTGGAGGAGAGAGATGCCTGAACACCCTAGACTCTTGAGCTATATACTGCTCTAATAAAGTAAGTTGCAGGCTTTAATGCTAGGTACTCCAAGGAAGGACTGGCTGGCTGAGTGTGTCCTTTGTCTCAACCCATGAGCTTTGTCCTCATCCCAGTGCGTGTGTGTGTGTGTGAGTAGAGTTGAGTGAGCGGCCATGGGGCTGTTCCTTTGTTGTCATGTTGGGCCCAAACCACGACACCACTACAACAAAACGGCAGCAACAGCTTGTGGCTTCAGCTGCAGCTCCAGGGGGGCATCTGCAGACACCAACAAGCTTCCCTTTGCTGCTGCCTTGGAGCTGAACTGTGCTCAGCTAACATACGTGCTGGACATAAAATAAGCTGGCTTCTGTGTTTCAGGGGTGCGCATTTTCAAGTGAGAACAGGTCTGTTGGTACACGAAGAAGAAAACTAGCCTTTTGTTAAGATACAGAGTGACTGGGAATCAATTACACTTAATCACTCCCCATTACCACGTATCTTTGTATTTGTTCAGGCAGTAACTCCACATCTGTGAGCAACCCCTGGCAGAAATAATTTCTGTGTTTGCTTTCTTTAATAGGAATGCAATCCCTTCTGTGCTAATCAATCTGCTTTTCCTGTCTGGTTTTGATTGGCTAGGCTTTGTAGTAAATATGTTTACCCCCCCTACGATCACATGCTATCATTTCTAAAAGCAATAGATGCTTTTTTTCCACACACTTAGCCACGAGTGACCTGAGGATGCATCTGTTTGAAACCTGGCAAGTTTTCTGAAGATGCTTAAGATCATCTGTGCAACAACACATCAGATTAACCCCCTTCAACTCGCTCAAATTCATCTCTTTTATACCTTGCTAAGCATAAATATGCTTTTACTCTCAGAAGAGTCTTAATATTTACAGTCTCACCCTAAAAATCTTCCTCCACCGCTTAAATGAGCAACTACAGACGCGTTCACGTCACCTCTGGTCTCCACAAGACGGAGTTCTTTGTTGATGAGATAAATAGTCCTCAGATAGCTGATTAAAAAATGATGTAGCCGTTTGGTGGTGTGTCCAAGCCTTGTCAGCCATGTTGGATGGGAAAGTGTGCATGAATTACATCCCTGGAGTGTGCTGAACACTGCTGATTAAATGAGGCACGCCACAGCCCTCAGCAGCAATTATCAGAAATAATAGGATCTTTGCACCCACGCTGGAGGAAGGGGGCTGGGACGGAGCCCACACTCGTTTCACGTAACACCTCCTCATCGCCTGCACAACATAAATAACACTGGCCATTCACCTCAGATGGCTGTTTATTTATTCTTATTGTGCAACAATTAAAGACTCGGAAGATGTATGAGAAAAAGGCTCCTGCAGCACAGGCCGGGGAAGCTTTGCCATCTAACACCTGGGTAACATCTGCCTAGAAAAACAGGGGGATCCAAGAGCTGAATGAGAGACAAACGTGAGGGGTATTTAAGGATCAACTTCAGGACCCCGTAGGTGCCAAAGGATCGTGCACATCAGTCCTCTCCCTGTTCTTTCTCAGCTCCTCACATCCATCTGGGGATGGGAAACTGTGGATTACAGATTTTCCCTTCTTGCTGGTCACAAACAGTCCTGTGCTCAACAAGACCAGGAATGAAATAATTTCATTAAGGTGCAACCCAGGAGTGTCTTACACCATGTAAATTTGTTTCTGTGACTGTGAAGGGGCTTGAAATTGTCTGGTTTACAGTTTCCCACACCCCTACATGAAGGCATCAATGAAAAAAATACCTTAAAAAGGGCTAAAAAGAAAAAAAAAAAAGAGCATGCTTATCTAATAGATGACATTTAGAACGTAAAAAAATCTGAATCCGCTGTGTTTCTAGATCTGGCCAACATTAAAATAAAAATAAGCTACAAAGTATAAGTAAGGACCTGACTTTTCTCTAATTCCTCACAAATGCATACAGCATATCTATTAAATCAGATTTCCAAAAGAAAACCTCTTTAAGCACGTGAATGTGACTCTAAACTTCCTAGCCATTTCTGCGTAGCATGTTGGTGTTACCAGGACACAAATCACAGCAGACCAAAAAAATGGAGCCAAAATACAGAAAGTTTAACTGCTGTCTGTTATTCCATAACCATTAATAGTAATAACCCTCAGTACATAATTTTTGGACACCAGAACACTCTGAAAAACAAGCTGCTGGGCATCAAAAGGAATGAAAACAAGTGCTGAGTTACAACTCAGCCCAGCCCAAACACAAGTAAAACATTAATCCTGATAGAAAAACCCCTTCTCCTCTGAAACTGAAATCCTTGCCAGTGCTCTATTTGAAACCCACAAAACACTCTAAAAGTAATACTTCAAATCCCATTAATAGTTAATTACATTTGGCTTAGATTCAGCTTTGAACGTTTCAAATCCAGGAAAAAAAATGAAAACACATTCATACTCCTGCTCGTGACAGGGAAAAAGTTATTTTAATAAAACATTTCTAAAAAATGTTTCTAATTGTTTTGGTTTTTTTTCCCCTGCAATATTTCTCCACTGAAACTTTTGCAGCAGGTAAAGGACCCACTAAACTATTTCAGTGCATTCCCAATACACTATAAACATCCAAGATTCAAATTGACACAAGTATATGTTAATTGGCAACATTTTTCTCAGGTTTTCATTATCTGAAGCAGAAAATTATGGGTCTTTTATACACAGACAAAAATCCTTTTCAACCACCTAGAAAAATTGTCTTTTAATAAAAGCTTTAAATTATACTATCATATTTCAAAGGCAACGAACAGTTAAAGCAGCTAATCAAAGGTATAATTATTTAATGACTACTACTCATGCTATCTAGCAGGGCTGTAATTGCTTGGCTGTGATCACTAGACCACCAGCTTCAATACTGGAAAACAAGTCCTTTGCTTGTAGCATTTGATCGACCAATTCCTAAGGTTAGTTTCTCCAATTGGGCTGAGTGATTACGGAATGAAGAGAATCGCTTTGTCACCCTGACTACTACTTTTTTGATACACTTTTGTACTAAAAAAACCCAACAACCCAACACAATAATAATAGTGATAATAATAATATTAATAATAATAATAATAATAAAAACCTGCAGAGGAAAACAAAATATTTCAGTGACAAAATGTGATTTGTCAAAATCATCATTGATTTTTTTCCCTTCCAAAGCCCCATCAGGGCTTTCTGTAAACCCCAATGGCCCCACCTCAAAGGGGGAAAACCAACCCAAACTGTACTGATTGAAAAGGTTGTTTTTATCTTCACAGTATTTTTATATATACCCTCCATCTTAATCTACTTCAAAGAGTTGGAGTTTATATTGTTTCCATCATGTCTTTACAATTGAAAATGTGGGAACATCACCTGGCATCATCCTGTATTAATCACCATCCAGAAGTTATGCAAGTGCACAGTGCCCACTGGGTTTGGTTTTTGATTAATAACAAAGCATCCATGGAAAAGCTGCTTGTGTCTTTGTATCTTAGCACCAAATGCTAAATATAAATTACAGCTGTTAGACTTCTTCCGTGGTGCTCAATTTCTTTTCTTCTAGACAATTAGATTTGATCCAAGGTATTGGACCCTCTGGAATTTCAAAGAGATTTGAATTCCTATCCGACTAACTAGTCACCATCTTAATTTCAAGATCAGTCTGGTGTTTGTAATGAGTATTATTGGAGCTCAAATGATGCCACTCAAACCCAGCCATGGTGAGGGATCCACCCTTCTCAACTCCACACCTTGTATTCCAGTATGACTCCAGGATGGAATGGGACACCAAACAAGACTTCTTAACGACTGGAATAACATTTGTGACAACAAACCCTGTTTCATGTGGAAAAAAATGAGGAGAAATTTATTAGCTGAAAGAGTGGTCAAGCATTGGAACAGGCTGCCCCAGGGCACTGACAGAGTCACCATTCCTGGAGGAGTCCATGTGGATGTGACACTTCAGGACATGGTTTAATTGGCATGGAGGTGTGGGGTTGACAGATGGACTTGATCATCTTAGAGGTCTTCTCCAACCTTAATGATTCGATGTGTCATCAAAACCCCTTGGCCCTTGAACTTCTTATTGGCAAGGCTACCACTGTATGATGTAAAATGCACTATCACTGAATCCAACTCAGCACCTGGGACCCAAAGGAAAGGTAGATTAGAGGAGCAAGAGTGGGACAGACGGGGGCTGGGTGACATTCACCACCAGCCTCCCTTCTTTCGGCTGTTTAGACACAGCACTGACTCAGTGAGAAGAGACAGTGCTTCCTTGCTTACCCCATGGAGAACTACTACTTGTACGGCAGGATGGATTTATTCTTGCTTCGACCATCAGTTTTATCTATGGGCAGGGAGGGGACAATCCTGCTTGTTACAGGCCACTACCGAGGAGCATTTAAATCCTGCATTTAAGTGCAGGGGGCTGGAAATTCCCCTTTGCTTTTTCAGGAAATCCCTCTTCCAATGTATATGAGGCGTCAGAGAGGAAATACTGACTGAAGACAAAATAGGCTACAATAGAGTGCTATCATTGGGCTGAATTAAAACCAAAAAGAGCACCCTTATTTTCTCACATGGGAGAAAAACCCCAACTTGTTTGAAGAGCAAAAATATTGACGTATGAAGCAGGATGGGAAGGTGCTCCCTGCACGATCAGCGTGCTTCACAGCAACTTCTGTCCAGTTATCTTCCCAGAAACAAAACAAAGCAGGCAGTAGGAACACTTCTGTGATTCTTACAGTTCCTATTCCTTTGAGATTTGTTGTGGATATAGATGATGAAGAGCTAGATTTTTCCAAAGGCTTGGGAATATTGCTCATCTTGGATTTATTTTGTTCAGCATTTTAGAAAATGACCTTAAAATAAGAGACTACCCTCGCTGTAACCAAAGAAGGGATGTATCTTGTCTATAGAAGTCTTTTCAGATAACGTAATTTTAGAATCACCGACTGGTTTAGGTTAGGAGACACCTTAAAGGCTCATCTAGTTCCAACCCCCTGCATGGGCAGAGACACCTCCCACCAGCCCAGGCTGCTCCAAGCCCCATCCAACCTGCCCTTCAACACTGCCAGGGATGGAGCAGCCACAGCTTCCCTGAGCAGCCTGGGCCAGGGTCTCACCACCCTCACAGGAAAGAATTTCTTGCTAGATGAGGTGTTACAGTAACTTTGTTAGTTCCATCTTCTACTTTGAAATTTAAAACAATTATAAAATTGAACAGAAACCACAATCTCCATTCCTACCATCTCTCATCTTTCTCACCTTTAATCCATCCCATTCACTACTGCAAATAAGAACTTGAATTGAAAGCACAGCAGCACAGGCACTTTCCTCTTCTGAAGAAGCCATGGGATCTGCTCCCAAGGATCATTAGATAGCAGAACTTTAATGCACAGGCAGGGGAGCTTCACTGGAGGATCCAAACCCCCTCAACAACAGAAGCCAGTGCAAGCCATGCAAAGAACAACTTGTGTTAAAGGTGTTCCAAATGGTTCCAAAACACCATTTTGGAAAAGACTCTTTGTAAGGCATTGGAGCAACAGGTTTACAGGGGGTGTTTCCACCCCACAATGCAGGCTCAGGAGCCATATGCCCTCCAGGGCCAGGCTCTCTCCAGGAGCACACACACACTCCAACCCTTCTGTTTGTTTTGGGAATCGTGTCCGTACGTGGGCAGGCAGAGCACTACCTCCCATCAGAGCTATCTGTACCGGAATTCTCTGTTAATGTCCCATCACCTGTAAAAATAAGCATCAGACAATCTGCCAGTATTTGGTGTTCAACAGTTTGGTGTCTTATTCTGCTTGTGGTGCAGCTTCCCATGTTAGGTTAGGGATTCCTCACTGGAGAGATTCCAGTTGGAGAGATCTATCCTGTCAAGGTCTTTTCCTACAAAGTACTCAGCCACCTGTAATGATTATTTCTAGATAAACCTGAAGGCTTGTGCTAGAACAGGAAGGTCACTTCCTGTGGGAAGGGAAGATCTCCTTTTGCCTGAGCTTCTACACAGGCCTGCACTGACACAGTCATCTTCTGACTTTCAGTTTCTTCTCCTGGTGCCATGAGGAAACACAGGCCCTACACTGAAAACATGGGTCCTACATTGCAAGGAGGACAACCTGAGGCATGGAGGCTTTGCTGGGGCTGTGAATTAAGTAGGTAGTTCCTACCTAGTAGCACCAAAACATCTGTGCTCGGGTGTCCTCGCAGGAAATCCATTCATTTGCATTTCAGGCCTCTCCAATGCCTGCAAATGCAAATCATTAGCACAAAGCTCCTGCCTCAAAGAGGGCAATGGGACAGAGAACCTTGGGCCTTTCAGAAGTAGCTCATGGATGAACTAGCTGAACTGCCAAAACTCACTGCTCAAACAGCAGTTACTACCATGACCTAAGATGGACCTGAAGGTGTAAGACTCTTTAGGCAGGTAGGTCTTAACCCAGGTCTCTTCCTACAGAGAAAGTATCAAGACTCTTCTGTGTTAAATTTGAGGTGGGAATAGAAAAATTCTTTCCAATGGCAGATTCAACATTTGGTCTCTTCTCCACAGGCTGCATCTGGATTTCTAAGGGCAGGAAGCTACTCTTACCTACGTCTTGGATGGGGCTCCTTAGACTTACTGGAAGTTTTCACTGGAACCGAACCAGAGGAAAATGTAAAATTCATAAATTGAGGACATTCTTGACGTGCTATTACCCAACATCTGCCCAGACACATCTGAACAAATCCAACAAGATCAGGGTTAGCCTCCCTGGCTGCTTTCACATGAAGGTTATCATTCCTGTGATATGATTTGTTTCAAAAGCGGTGGTTGCAGCACAATCCCCGGGGAGACACCATGAGCAGCTTCAGAACCTTCGTTCTGAAGCTGGGAAAAGGAGGATGCAATTTTACATTTGCATCTTTTAAATCCTGCCTGTTTTGTCAGGGCACTCACAAACACTACGGGGCCGTGTGACAAGGCAACACCAGGAGGCTCAACAAATGAAGAGCCTGGTGTCTAAGTTGTGTGCCTTCACCAAAACACCGAGCGACGGCTGCATTCTGCCTGGAAAGAGAAATATTAAACCCTGCATTTACATCAGACACGAGTGTCAAAGGCTCCTTTCCCAGCCAGAGCTCCCAGTTGTTAACTACTAAATGGCTAAATGACAATGGCTGTTACTAATCGCTTATTGAATAATGGAAGTGACACAACTGATAAAAGGTTTCAATCCTGGAAAAAAATGATTTATAGTATTTCACTCTACTGGCACTGTTATTTGTATGACAAATGGTTGGACAGACACCAGTTAATCTCTGCACACCTCCGACTCTGATGTGGCAGCTTCTGCTGGAGCAGCCAAATAATCAAGAGCAGCTAACAATACAGGCACGCTGTCGTGAGGGGCTGAATGCTGGTGTTTTATCAAGGCTGAGCCCCAAATCAATTTACAGGATTTTTTTTTTTTTAATTTTTTTTTTTATTCCAGCTGGGGGAGGGAGAACACAGAGGGAAAGAGGAGGAGGATGACAAAAACGGGAGCGGCAGCTTGCAACCAGGCAGGTCGACCACGCTGCCCCAGCACGGAAATGAAATCATCAATACAACGAAGGCATTAATGACTTCAGAAAGCTCAGCAGAGTCTATAGATTTTTCGTGATGGCAAAATCCAACCTGCAGCATCACATGGAGCTGTCAAGACTGCTGTGCTTCTGCATTCCAACCCGCCGTGTGCCCCATGCCACAAATCCCATTGTCCCCTCGGATGGGAGAGAGGGATGAGTTTCTGAGGCAGCGTGAGACAGGATCTGCCCCCCTCCTGCTTGAGAAATGAATGAAATTTTCCATTTATAAGCAGTCCATCAAGAGCGGCTTTATCTCATTGGTTGTATAGGTCTCATCCTACTTCCTGCAGAAGTCAAACCTGTTTTACCAAGTCCGTCTTTCAAGAGCAGCAAACCCCTTGGAGCACTGGGCGTCCCACAGGTCACCTGCTCCTGCCTCATTTTTCAGCTCTGTACCCACAAGCTGTAATTTTTCCTATTTGAAAAACTGTGTCTGCTTCTAGCTAATGAGGAAAACCAGCTTAATGAAAGAAAATAAAAAAACCACGCAGAGACAGAATACAAGGGATTGCATCCAAAACGTCCAACTTTGCCAGTTGAGCAAAGTGAAGGACCAAGATTTTTATATTCACGTGACACATTTGGACTGGAAGGTACCTCACTGTAACCCACACCTTGAAAATTTCTTAATATAGCCGCACAGAGTCCCATCAGACCTCTAAGCACGTTCACATACCTTAGCAGTAGTAAGGTAACTTCTTTATGTCATTGAAAAAGTTAAGTATAAAATAACCAGCATATTCCAAGCCAACTAAACCCCCCAGCTTTCACATGACTGCCAACGGGTCAAGTCCACCATATCTAAGGGTTACCCACCATCTGAAGTGCCCCTTTAGATTCCAGCTGACAGACAAGTTTTCATTTGGTTTTCCTGTTTGCAGAAACAGGCCTTAATGCAGCACAGCACTTTGCAAAGTTGCCATTATTTTTAGGCTGTAGGAGGCTGGTGCTGCTGTATCTTGCTCACCTGCATTCAAACCATGAAGAAGAAAATTTTAGCACATTTTCATCATAAGGCCTAAAACATCCCTGGAGAGGCAACATCTTACAGGCTGCACTCCCACTAACAGGACTAATGAGGATGGAGAAGACCAACATTCCAGGAAGGGAGGAAAAAGCATTTGTGATAAAGTAGCATTAAAATTGCTCAGCTTTTTATCACTTGACTATCTCCTGCATGAGCTTTAGACTACTCTGTTACTTCCTCTGCCAACGGAAATTATTTTCTGATCATATCACAGATCAGCCTTCCCATTGTTTGGCACAAGATCAATATGAGGTTAAACAACACAGATTTTTCAGGATTCCATCCCCTCTTTTCAGCTACAAGTATAATAACCATTTTTCCAGTTTTCTGACTGCTACAAGACCCCTTCAAAAGGTTTTGACATTTGATTAGAAAGCTCTTAAGTCAACTTTGTAGTGCTCCCGACCACAGCTAAGCTGGTTGTGCAGATATAAATAGCAATTAACTAATAAATAAATACACTAACACTCTAGATGATGTTTAGATGTTTAGAAGAAGTACAAACTTAAGGTAAAGTGAATTCTTATTCTTTCCAACGATGGAAGATTTGTCTTGTCTTGTCCTTCAGAATCTCACCTTGGAGCACATGCCATATTGCCCAGGTGGAGTGGGACTAATGACAATTATTTCCCCAGACATCATAAGGAACCAGCATGGCCCCTCTGTAGCCTTCTAACCCATCCATCAGCCCCTGAAAGAAAGCAGAGACTCTCTCCCTTCCACGTGGAGTCAACCTGCAGGCAGTCACAGTAACCGATGGCACGCGGAAAAAAATGACATGTAATAGCAGGAGATGGCTGCCAAAACAGGACACAGTCAGGCCTAGCAAAGGCTGATGGACTGGCAGATTCCTTCTTTTAATGGACACGTGAGCACAAGGAAAGGACTGCTTGCTTGCCAGGCAAGATCCAATGGGTTTGGTGAAGAAACAAAGGATGAAAAGCCAAACAAAACCAAGGTGCTACTGTAGGTAAGACAAAGCCTGCTCGGGAGAAAATCAGAGCCACCAACCAGAGGCTGACCTGCTGGATTCCCTCCAGAGCCATAAAACACCTTTTCCCCAGGTAAGCCATGTCACCCAGAGGACATAAAATCCTTAAAAATGCTGTAAGCAATACAGTCAGCTTCTGGTTGAGATGGGAACATGCTGCATGTCCTGAAAACTCCTGAGTGCTGATTTAAGCTCACAGGTTGGCATAACTGGCCAAGAGGACAACCTCACCCCACTGACTGATCTAGCACAGGCCTGGCTGGGATGCAGCTCCACCCAAGAAGTGGAGGGGAAATGATGAAACCTGGCCCGAGAGACATACAGCTGAGATATAAACAGAGATTTAAAGGGAAATTTTCCTAGTAAATCTCTCAGCCTTTCCACAGCTCTCATTTTGACCCAGTCCATTCCTCCCTTGCAGAAGTGGCTGGACTCCTGACTTATATAAGCACCACGGGGGTTGCTCAGTGTTTGGCAGGGCCTTTACTTGCAGATAAAAATCTTTACCTCCTCTTTCTCCAAAGCTTTTTAAGAGGAAAAAAAAAAAACAAAAACAACAACAACAATAATAATGATGCTAAAATAAAAATTTGGATTTGTCAATCAAAACCTCAGGCTGCAACACCCTGCGCTGGCTGATGTTGGACTGATAAGGCTCAGAAAAATGAGGAGCTGGTAGGGACAAAGAGCTAGGAGGTGACAATCCCTCCATGCTGAACGTGGCATTGCCCTTGAAATGACAAAACCCTTCTGTACCTCGCAGGGTCTCCGTGACCTACTTTGCTCCGGAAGGATAACTGGAACGAACACGAATCCTCTCCCCTTAACGCGCCACAGAGTTAAGTTTCTTGTATATTCAACGTCCTCCTACAAGCAGGACCAAAGCACAGAACGATTTTCACAAGCAGAGGCTCAAAGAGACCAACGCTCTGGCTCCTGTGCTGCTCAGAAAGTCATTGTGGATTTTATTCCAGCTCTGTTCAGGCTCTGGGGGACAGTTTATCTCAATCTTTTCTTCTTTTTTCAGAAGTCTTGCAGGTTAAACTTGGGGCCTAACAACCTTGGCAGCGGCCCTTTTCATGTTTTAGACGAGCCATTGAGTAGCATTACGACAAATTATGGGGCCTGATGATATGTAACAAGAACATCTCGTACAGTCAAAGGCTGTGGTGGAAATAAAAAGCCTGAAAGACATATTTCTGGCCAAAAAAAAAAAAAAGGAAAAATTTCCCTCTTCCTTAGTATTAGGAATTGCAAATGGTGAAATACTTCAATTATACATGAAAGCTGGGTCTCCTTGCACCACCACTGTGTCCATTGAAGACAGCATGCAGAAGACACATATGGTGTGACAAACTCTTTTGCTGGTGGAACTCCACAGTCACCATGTGCAAACCTGACTCAGAAGCAAAGGTGTAATGACAAACTCTTCTCCGCCGTGGTTGCCATCATTCTTCATTAAGGAAATAATCTGGATGAAATTAATGTTCCTACCTGAGTCCATCCACCTCTGCATTATCAGCTGAAAGCAACAGTCCACCAGCTGGGAGGCCAACCAGCTGGTGAAAAAGCTGTTGGGATATTTTCCAGGCAGAAAAGCACCAGAGTTCATTATTAATAGATTTATCATCAAGGAGTTCATTATTAATCACTATTTACTAATATTTTCAAAGTGTCATCAGCTGCTCACCTGGGAATAGTTTTGTAATAATAGCCATCAAATAAAAACCCCTATAAACTATATTGATATTTTTAGTACTAAATGCAGCAGATAACTATCACTATGGTTAAGAAAAAAACAAATCCCTACTCCAAATCCCCTCCATAGCTATTTTTTCATCTCAGACTAGCTCTGAACTCATCTCGTACTCTTCAGTTTGAAATAAACCAGAGTACTGCACTGAAAACCTTTGCTATGTATCCACCTGACACCAAAGTTTACCTTCTCACTTCACATCAGGGACCAAAAGGTTATCAATAAGCAACGGTGACCTAATTATTAATAGGAGTTTTGCTTGAGCAAACTGGTATCTCACTGCATTTCTGGGAGAAAAAGAATATAGTTGACAAACAACTAAAAATGAATTGATTTTTCACGTTCTCCTTGTAATCACAATGGATCCTCACACGAGGTTCTTTAAATCATCTGGCGAGCATTAATCTACTTTTTACCTTCTTTTTAAATACATTAAGCAGATATTAATCTATGCTTTGGTACAATTAGTTTAGTTCTAATGTAATTAACACTGAGGCCTCTTAAGTATTCTGTGAAACTAGGTACATGGTCCCTAGCAAGTGGGGATTTTCTGAAAACAATGCTCCAGAAATCCTTGGTGACATTTAAAAAATCCTGATTGTGGCTATTTCCCACTGCTGGGCACCTGGTTTTAGGATGAAAATGTACATGATTGTTATTTACAGCATTTCACTGGAATCTCTCATTTGAGGCCCGAACTACAAAAATATCGTGTATTTAAACACACTTGAATTCTCACAGCATTGTTTCTAACCAGAAGATTCCTCTCAAAATACTGTCTTCCATCTCTATAATTACCTCTACTGCTTTATATATGGCTCTGCAGGTGCCTATTTAATTAGTCAGTAGCTAATTAACTGCAAAGCCTGTTGTGAAGCCCCAAGAGCACAGATAAACAAGAGACAAGGGAAAAGGTAAACATTTTTGGGCTGAGCTACATTGCAATGGGAACTCTCCAGTGACCCCTTCCTGCCAAAAAACTTGGAAGGATGGAGCTGAAGGGAAAATGGTACTGGAAACAGAAATAATGGTAAGGGCCAAAAGAGCAAAGTTTCATCCATTTTCCTGCAGCATGCAGACCCCCAGACTGGGGTGGGCTTGAAGGGACCTTAAAAGCTCATCTAGTTCCACCTCCCTGCATGGGCAGGGACACCTCCCACCAGCCCAGGTTGCTCCAAGCCCCATCCAACCTGCCGTTGAGCACTTCCAGGGATGGGGCAGCCACAGCTTCCCTGGGCAGCCTGGGCCAGGGTCTCACCACCCTCACTGTGTAACATTTCATCCTTGCATCCAATCAAAATCCACCCTCTTTCAGTTGAAAACCATTGCCCCTTGTCCTGTCACTACAGTGTATCCCTCAACCAAGCAAGATCCAAACAGTACCAAGGAAAATTAAGTTATTACTGAATTAACACTTTGGGGTGTGAGACATCTCCAGAGACTGCAGAAATGTTTTTAAAAACCAGTAAGGAGCAGGAACATGTGTATTAGGGTAAGTATTGTATTATTTCCTTCACTATATCCACCTTTCTGAGCTCAGACTGCTGTGACATTCCTGTGGCAAACAGCATGTCTCACCATAAAATTGGAATTGTTTGGTATTTTTTGAAAAATGTGGTTTATAACTGACCATTCACAGCCCACTGACGGGCAGCCACCCAACCCAGAAGCAATTCTGTGTGTGACAATGATGATCTTAAGCCAATTGTAATAGGGTTGCTTCCAATTTTAAGGTTAAATAAATCATGAACTGTACTTTTCTGCAGAAACATGCTGTGAAGGCATTTGAGTTCTCCAGAAATGGGATGGATCACTCTGGTGTTTTGTTTACTACTACTAAGTATTACATGGGCTGAAAAGCACTTAGGATCATCACAAAAGCATTTATGATCATCACAAACCAGTCACCAGCACTAACAATTTTCAAATGATGACTTAAAAACCCAGATGTCCTTTTTTTTTTTTTTTTTCTTTTTTCCTAATTCCCCTTGAAATACTGACTCAAATGATGATTGCACAGGCACTGAAGCCCCAAAAGGAGGAGCCTGGGAAAGGAGAATTAAAAGAGAGCTGGAATAGTCTTCGAGGGAGCTGCCAATTCCTTGTCAAATGAAGCAGAGTCAGAAATACTCCAGCCTGGCTTTGCAATCCATCACCACCAACTGCAGCTTCCTCCTCAAATCACACGGATGGATTCCAAGCACAGGGAAGGAGGTGCAAAGGAGTCAAAGTCAAGTCAATGCCATGTCAGCTTGAAAACCCCATGAAGATTATGTGTGTGTGGCTGTAGAGGCTGCCAAGTGCCAAACAACCTCTTCTCAGAGGTACCCTGGACACCAGAGCATACCAGGTGAGAACCATTCTATCAAACGTTTTTTTTTAAAACACACTTGGGTATCTCCCACATCTCAGCATCCCATTCTAATGGGAAATCTGCCAGGCTACGACTGAGCCTCACAGGAGTTGCTGATGTCACTGCATACATCCTGCTGTTAAGACATCATGAAATGCTAGCAAGGTATCTTCTGCTGCTGAGGAATCTGTCCCTTCATTGTCTCCTCCCAGCCCTTAGATAAACAACCTTCAGGTAAAGCAGAGCAGAGCTGGCAGCAGGCTCTGCCACCTGTGTCCACCACTCAGAGAAAGTCAACACAGTCAAAGATGTGGAATTTCTTCCCCTTAAAAGCTTACCTTTCTAAGGTGTTTACCTCCTTGATGGAGACAAATATGGACAATTAAGAGCTGACTGTGAGCCTTCCAGTTTATTACAACTTGGGCACTCAAAGTTTGGTAGAAAATCCCCCCATGCAAGAAGCACCAAAGCCCCTCCCAGCCTGAAGGACTTGTCCTTCAGAGCAGGCAGGAGAAGGCTGAGGAGCTCATTGCAATCCTGGCTGCTGGTACAGGGAGCACACACACAGGGGAGCAAATCCACAGATTTAAAGAAGCTTCTCTTCTAGAGAAGGAAAAAAAAGATTCTCAGGTCTTGTGGGGTGTCTAGAAGTAGTCAATCATTACTACAAAATAAAACACATTCATCGGCTCCAACTAGGATATGAAATTCCAGGCAATAGCTGAACCTGAAAACATTGGGAGAAAAGCCAACTGCTTTGTTTCAAAGAGCAAAAACCCACCAAGACTGACTGGCTTTTTTTGCTCTAAATTCTGGTTTGGCCCTTGAACAGTAAGCAAGAACTGATCTTAAAGAACAGAAGAAATAAAAATAATACAAGCTGCTTTTTAAGAGGTAGGACTGGCCAGCACAGGGTTAGTTTTAGGAAAAAGTCTCCCACAATCCAACTGAAGGGACACACTAGAAGAGGGGTAAAGTCCATCAGGAAGGTTTTACTTGTGAGTTTAAGGAGTGACTGAGCTTTGCCTTCAGATTTTGCCCATTTAAGCAACCCTGTAAATTCTGTTGGACCTTGGAGGAAGCAGCCCTGTGAGGGAGACATTTAGTGGCAGAAACGGCTTCAGAAAAGGCTGGGTGCCTGCCCTGGCTTTTTGCAGGACTGCTTTATTATTTCAGCCAGCAGCAGGCAGGTAGAGCAGAATCACACTGACAAGCAGCAATAAAAATGAGGGGTGCTGCTGGAGTATTTTGACTGCATCCTTTCACTGCCATTCACAGCATCTTCCAAGCACGGGAAACACAAGCTCTTCATTCGACACACGGCTAATACATTGTACTTCAGCCTCCTCCAAGTCCTCCTCCTACCTCTCCAAGCTCTACACGCATCCAAAAATTGGATATTGTAGGATGTTGAAATGTGAGAAACAAGACTGGAAGCACTGGAACAAGCAGCATTGCTTGAGACTAAGTTTTCCTTATGCAGTGGTTCAGGTTTGATATGCAAGCCTTTCAGGACTTTCTTCTCATTTTAGGAGGAATCTGAACTAAGAAAGATGTGACGTTTTTATAGGCAAGAAATTAACAGACGCCTCAACCAGCCTCTGAGCCAAGGGAATCTAAACCAAGGGCCCAGCTACTGACCCTTTGCTTCTTTTGAAGCAAGTAGATTTATCCTCATTATGGGATGAAAACAGCACTTGCTTTACTTGGGAACATCATCTTTGTGGCCACTTGCAGCTAAACCTAAGGCTCCCTGGAACAGGTGCCAAAAAAGACAAGTTCTCACAGCCCGAAGGTTAAACTGGATTAATTCTGAACACCTAGAAACAGATCTGCTGTAATTCAACATGTGCTCAACGTGTGTGCTCAGCAGCAACTGAAAGTGAAATATCTCAAATATTATCAAACGTTACATCATTAAATACAAATTAGATGGAAACACAGGAAAGCTAAAAATTGACTAGGAGTTCAGCTACTCTAAATGGCTAATATGTCCATTTTTCACCTGAAGCCCTCTCCAATACAGTTTTGCCATTAAGCAAAAACCTAAAGAAAGGTAATCAATTCCAACTAAAAAGCACTTCTCCCGGAATGACTGCACTTCAAACCCCGGGCTGGCTGCCAGCCCCCCCCAGACAACAGCTATCAATGTTTCTGGGACTAGCACAGGAGCACGAGGGGCCATGCATAATTGACTAGAAGATGGGCTAAAACTGTGCCCAATCAGTGTGTGATCAAAACCGCGTGGAATATTCAGCGCCACTTGATTACACGGAGGCGCGTCCTTTCGCTCTCCTCCTGAAATCTCTTCAAGGTCCAGAGTACTGTAATAAGATCATTACTGTCAAGCGGTACGAATCGCAGGCAATGAGTCTTGGGATAGGAAGTCATACTTCACAAGCTCCTCTGCTCTCTTTTTTTTCTCCCTCTCCCTCTTTTTTTTCCCCTGCATTTTACTGCGTGTTGAGGCAGCGAGGCGACGAGGTGACAGATAATGATCACATCGCTGTGTGGCAACTAGAAAGGCACTTTTAAGAAAGAGCACAAGAGAAATCAGCTCAAGAGAAACTCCAACTTTTTTTTTTTGCCTTTTTTTTTTTCCCCCTCAAAAATTAAATAGAATTAAACTGTGCAGTGTTCTCCTTTCATGAATTAGGACCTAATGTCATTTAATTTAATCATCTGATAGATTTCCATATTATTCCAAAGCCTATTACCTCACAGACAAACGGCCAATTTTCTCCATTTCACGCTCACAAAGGAAACCTTTATTAATTTCTTCTTCCCCCCCCCCCTTTTTTTTTTTGAGAGGGGGAAGTGGTGGGAAATGTCAATGATGAGGCCTGCTGAAGTTTTCTTTTCACCTACTCCTTTCACTGGAGTTGCAGGCTACGTATAATGCATAACATCTATCACAAGGAACCCATTTCTGTAAAGAGAAAGGTGGAGGGATTGAAAGCAGGAGATGAAAGCAGAGTATGAAACAAACATGCAGCAAACTCTCCACTCACATCATGCACAGCACGTGTATCTGCAGCACAGACTTCAGAAGGAAAGATAACAAGTATCTGCTCAGTGAATTTGACAGTTAATTTAAGGCATCTACTTGATTAAAACTTAGCAAAACAATACAGGTTTGAAATGACTAACTGCTCAGGAGCTGGAAATCAAAAGATGTCTACAGCACTGCTACAGGGTTGTCTTAGAAGTGCCTGACATCAATACCACGGAGCATCCAAACTGGAGTGACTCCAGAGCCGCATTTTTTCACACAGAGGAGGCTGCTGTGATTGGATAAGAGTCCAGTGCTTAAGGGCAAGAAAAACCCAGCCCAGATAAGAACATCCACTTATATCCACAGCATCGACATCCATGGAAGATTAAATACCATTCCACAGTTCTCTGCACCTGGCATTTCAGTCTCAAGAACCTTTGGAGGAACCTTCTCAGGATCAGGCAGGAAGTCCAGCTCCACACTTCACTGCATGTCATGCTGCATTAACACAGACTCCCATGGGCTCTACCACCAAGCAAGGCTTACAGCACTGGCCAAGGCACACGTTGCTGATACTGCAGCTGGTGGCCCAGGAAAGGCTGAAACCTCATGCTCAGTTCACCCCAACCTACCCTTTGAAGATCACCACATGATGAGGTTAACGACTCTTAAAAAAAAATCAGTGTGTCAATCTCAGCATTAACATTTGGAAGAACCAAAATCACAAAGGGAAAATCACCATCTCTTCAAAGAAAAGAACTTGAAATTGCTCAGGCTTTTGCACTGTACCCACTTTTCTTAAAGAAAATTTCCTGGGAGAAATATTTGTATATTCAACAACTCATTTAGTAAAATTATTCATACATGTGGCCACCTTCCTCAGTTTTGGTTTGGACCTGCTTTACAAAAGGTGCCACAAACATTTTAACAAAGCCATTAAAAGGAGAGAGTAGAAATACTTCTCGATCTATAGGTTGTTACTAAATCCTAAAGCCTACAACAGCTGGAGGAAAATCCCACCAGCACTAAAAAGGAGGGAAAGAAGGATTTGGTTGCAGCTACCAAAATGTGAAGAGTCAGTCTCTGTACAGTAAAACTACCAATTAAAAGCCCCACAACTAATTTATTTCTAGATTCTGTTCTGTGTGGAGCACTTGATGACGAGTTCTTTTTAGCATAATGCCAAGAGTGTGGTTTGTAACACCAGGGTAGCTCAGACCTGCTGACACATTCCCCCTTGAATTCCAGGTTTCAGCTGTGCCTGGCAGACCTCCCCAGCCAAGCTACTGCCATTAATCTCACATCACATATTATGGATAATAAAAAAAGCCTGTAATCAACTGGGATCCCATCAACCCTCCCCTCCAAGCTGCCCTGTGCCTCCTAAGGCAAACATCAGCTTAGCAAAGCATGTGGTAGAGAAGCAGAGCACACCAACAGCCACCACAGGCTGGGGGATGAGGTCCACCTGGCCTGCTGTGCTTCCACCAGCAGCTCGTGGGAGACACCTACAAACAGGCAGAACAGGAACTACAACCTGTCCCCTGCTACGCCTTCCAGAACTGACCATGGTTTGGGGATTTCCTGAGAGAGGTTGTAGTCTTTATTTTAAGAGACCTTCATGGATTTTTCTTCTTCATGTTTGTCTAACCTAGTGGTTCTGTTTTAGCTGCTTAAGGTTGTCCGAAGGGGATTACTTCGACTTCCCTCTTTGAAGGCAGCTTCTTCCCAATGTACCTCCGGAGCTCAGTTCCAAGAAGCTGATGAGTCCAAGCACACAGAAAACTGAGGACAGGGCATCCTTCAAATACTAAGTCTTCCTTCTGCACCAAAACAGTCTGTTCCTTTACATTGTGACACCTTGACTCCGGAGTTCAGTTTCACGGTGAACAGGAGAACTAAGTTGTACTTAACCCAATTACCTTACTTTAAGTCTTTTCATCTAATAAAGCTTTGTAACACATAATAATGGCATTTTATTCTTAAGATATTTTAATTTAGGTACAGAGATTCATAATGAAGTGACACAGTCTTACACTCTGGAAAAACTGGCAAGGAACTTTTGAAGTAGACACTGTTACTTTTAGCTTCTGTAGCAGGATTAGTATCTTACAAGTACTTCTTGCTATCCTGTAAACACCATCTTGTGATCAGGAACCTTTTCCACAACCCAGGCCTGTGTCTCAGGCTGACAGCATAGTTCTAAAGACACTAATTCCCTGAGGCCAGGAAAATGCTAAGGCGGCACTTTTCATTCAACTATAAAGCTCCTTAAAACATCTTACATTTTCCAAAAAAACAGGTCAAATCCCAGCACAGCACTTGCACTGGGGACACACAGTCCTCCCTTCTGCAGTCTGCAGAGCACAGTGTCCCGAGACTGAGACCAATTTCTAGAGAAATGTAGGAAGACCCAAGCAGGTGCTACCTTTCTCAGGATATCCAGGGGTGCTGGTGTGTACAGCCACCACCAGTTCCACCTGGGACTCCTCCCTTCCAGAATCCCCTTTCCTGCTGACCACCACTGTGACACTTTTCCTTTCAAGCAGGTAGGTGGAACTTGCAGCCTCTTCCGACCCTGAGCTAACAGTGGTTTTAAAGAGAATAAGGAATCTTTCAACTTGTTTAGCCTGCAATGAAGTGGGTTAAAACAATAGATGAGCTTCACCTCCCTCGTCTCCTCATCATCAACATAAATGTCTTTCAGCAGCAAACCTTTCAAGTCAGAGAGGCTGCGACGACCGTGGCTGAAGCTTTCCCAACAAGTGACCTTTATGCCTTGGCTGAAAGCGACTCTCTGAAGACTGGATCTCCATTTTATTAATTTCTGCCCTCCTGTTTCCCAGGTGCACAGCAATTGGCCAGCTCTCTATCTCCTGGGAGGCACTGAATGGAGTTACTGCTGAGCAGTGGAATGACAACCCAAGAGTGTTGTGACACTGGACAGGTGACCACCTCCCAGACCCCTGCAGTACGCCTCAATCACCACAAGCTCTTGGCTCTACAGACAACAAATCTGGTCACACAGGGCGGATAACTGAAGTTCCCATGCAGGCAGAAAAAAATACAGCTAGATATTTTGCTCACTTTGTTTCTTTTCTTGTCACCTAAGCTCTGTTTTTATGAAATCTTGATCCACAAAGCAGCTAGATAACAGCTGGATCAGGAAAGGCTTATGACTCTCCCATGATAATCCTCCAACCAAGGATGTCTACACTACCAACCACACTCCTAAAGTCTTTCTAAAACCAATCTTGCTGAACTCCAGATCAACTGATGAATAGCAAAGCAGAACTTGGGGGTTTTTTTGGTGTGTGCAGTATGCAATTCAGCAAAATGCTATTTGCTGACATTTCTGAACTGTTTAACACACAGGACAAATGATATGGGGATCAACAAACAGCTCATGAGCAGAAGTCAGCAGGAGCCCTAAATTAATTACAAAACTATTACTCCTCTGAATGACTTGGGTCTGTATTTTGGATTTTCATTTTTTGTTCCTAAATTATTTCCACACCCATTTTTGGGTTTTTTTTCAGTTATAATTAACTGATGTATCCCCAGCCCAGGCTGTGGACACAGGTAAGGGTGCTGGGATGGGCTTTGCAGCTGGCATGGGGCTAGATGGATGAACAGGTTTGAAACAAGCTAGATTAAATGCACTCTTATTAAGGCACACACCTACCACAGGGATATCTGGAGTGGAATGATGGAGACTGTTGCCTAATTCCACACAGCACTGTGGCTTTATTTCATTTGTGCATGTTTGTTCATCTCACAGGATCAAATTCCTGCATTCTCACCAAAATTAAAAACACCTTCCCAAGAATCCTTCCATACCTGCTCCTACAAGGCAGCAGGTTGTCATTGATAACAGAGTTCCAGGGACTGGGCAAAATCTCCAGGATGAGAAAATTGATTACCAGGAATAACTTTTGTGGAGACCCTACAATGCTTATCTGCCTGTACAGAGAAGTACACTTAATTATCCTGCAACAGACATGAAAGAGCTTTTACTAGAAGAACATTTGGTGGCAGTTTAGTGCTGTGCTCAGGCAACACAATCCATACAGAGACCTTCACATCTAACAGATTTGATTCCAAAGGTTGCAAACTCTTTAATAGGTGAGTAGTTTTGCCCTTGCTGCAGCTGCAGGTCAAGAGATTAGATTTCATATCCTCCTTACAGAGAAAAGGGAGTGACAGTGCTGTGACTTTTTGTGCTGGAAAGGTTTTGGAACATGCTGTCCTCTGACAATGTCAGAAGGTTTTTTCCAGACCATAAAAAGCCAAAAAAAAAAAAAAAAGAAAAGAAAGTAAAAATATATTCCTTCATCATGGTCCTTAATTCAACTAAGTATCAGCATCAACAATGTCAAGTCTATCTGTCAAATGAAAACTTTACTCTCTCACAAACACTGCAGCTCATTGTTTGAATCTGTTTCATGGAACTGTCTCAGTGGAACTTCCACTGAATTTCCTCAATTCCCAACAGATTTTTAAAATATCTGTTTAAAGAAACTTTTCAGCTCAGTCTGGCCACAGCACACTTGCTAGAAGCATGCACCTCAGGAAATGTATGCTAAAACTGTCTGGAGAAGACTGTGCACAGCCATGCAGAGAGCCAAACATGCTTAAATCATTCCAGCATGCAAATCACAAGGATGCTTGAGGGATTAGACTTAGGAGAGCTCAGGGTTAGAAGCTGCAGGTAAAATGCACACAGGGTTTTCATGCATCACACACGGCACAATCAGGGAACAGCTGGACTGCTTCCCATTTACACAAAATAGCCATTTTTCAGGTGTTACACAGACTGCAGAGACTGATGCTAAGAACTGCATCTCCCTGACTGCCTTTGTCATCCAGCTTTTGGGATGGCTCAAAGATGCCAAGATGCCTTGGGAATAAACCAGCGTTTCCCTTGGCTTTATGCACCTCATCCCACCCTCCTGGACTCAACTCCACACGCAGCAGAGAAACCAGATGAAAGCAGGGAAATTTTTGCTTCTTGCTAAAACCGTAAGAGAGAAGTCTGCCTGAAACCTCTTTTTCCATCCCCAGAAAACAAACTTATTTTCATTTCAAACTTAACTATAGCTCATCTTCAGTGCTCCCCGAGATTCAGAACAGGACGTTAACAGCATGACAACACATGCTTGTGGAGAATACAAGCTTTTGAAAGACGTTTCACTTCACCCCAGGAAAATAAAAAATGCAGTTTCTCAGTAACCTGAGGTTCAACCTCAGCTACAGGCCTGAAAGTGCACACCTTGAGTTGGGGGCTAGACTGCATGGACCAGAACAGACCAGGGAAAAGCTGTTACTTCCACCAGGGGCAGAGAAGAAATATCTTTGTGTCAAGAAAACAGTTCTGAAAAGAAACATAAAAGGTCTTTCCTTGTCCTTCAACAGTTCTTTAGAAACCAGAGATGAAGAAGAATGTGGACTCGCAGAGGAAACACAGTTTGGAATGTCTACGGAGTCACTAAGCACTTCTATTACTCTCTCACCAACTCCTGTTGGCCCAGTTGGCCAGAGCCCTTAGTCAATGCAGCACGTGCAGAGGGTGGATGAGCTTGACCTGACATGGAAATGCGTTTGGCTTCTACAGCTCCTCACACCTCCGAGCTGGGTTGAGGGCAGGCAGGTTCCCGCTGGCACAGCCGCCAAGTCTTAAAACAAGAGTAAGAAAAAAATAAACACTGGGAAAGCTCTTTCTGTGAAGAGTACGTCCAAGAAAGCTTTTTAATTCTTCTCCTTGTTTTCAAGCTGAAAACCCTTCCCATTATCAGTAGGTGTTCCAGAGAATGCAGCAACACAAGGGAACTAAAACAGATGGGGCTCTGAGCAGCGATTCTGCTTTGAAAGCGGCGCTGGGTCATCCCGCTCCGAGCAAGTTTAGACGGCGTGGTGGGAGGAACACTGCTGGCTGCTGGCACCTTGCCTAATGTAAGCAGTCCTGCTGTTACCCTCAAAAACACTGAGCCATTTTTTTCAGTGACAAGTTCTGTACCAAGAACTCAAAAACTTCTCTCTGGGTTTCACTGCACTGGAAAAATGTCATGAGAATCTCATTTTCCAAAATAGAAACCGAAATTTAATTTCCAAGCAGCTGCAGCACGGTTGCTTTAGTGTTTTTGTTGCTGAGAAAACCCAGTAGAAAGATAAACCAAGGAGGATGAAAGAATCGTTCCCAGAAAGAGAGGGCTGTGCATGTGCAGATAGTGTGGAGAAAGAAGAATCAGCATGACCTTTATGGAAGGGCATAAAAGAGATGAGCATCAGTCCTTGGAATTAGTGAATCATCCTGGGCTCACTAGTGTCCATCATCGTGATATCTGAATACTTGGGCAGAGGTCAATGATCAAAGCAGGCACGTTCAAGGAGAAAAAAAGACCACAAAGGGCAGTAAAAATGCTAGTTTGCTGAAGACCAGATTTAAACCTCACTGAACACCTCAGCTTTGCTACAGACAAAAAATGAAGGAACCCAGAATATCTGTTTGAAAGCTGATGCTTGAAATGTGCCTGGACCCAAAGGAAGGCACCACAAAATCCAGAATTACCCAAATCATGTAACTCTGATCCATTGTAACTGTCTGAGAATAGCTATTGCAGGAGGATCCTCCTCCTCCTTTCCACAGAGAGTTCAGAATTTCCAGAAGGCAGGAAGATACAGTTCTCCCATGATTATCACCACAGCCTTCTGCAGCTTTTTATTTTCAATAAGGCACCTGCTGCAATCTCAAACCCTTGATCAAAGCTGCCAAGGCAAAGCATGCGTCTCTCAGAACATGCATGTCTCTTCCTTGTACTGTTTAATGTGGATTTGTGGTCTTCAAAACTGTAGTAATCCTCTGTGGGTTTAAATCTATGCTTGTCGCAAGTGTGGAGGAAGCAAAATCAAAAAGGGAATCTTTTAGGTCACTGAACAGATTTGTAGCCAAGTGCTGGAGAACAAGGAAATAAGCCTTTTCCTGAGGAAAAGCTGAATTACTTAACTGAAAATGGCTTTGAATTGCAAGATAGATGTGAAAACGCTGCATTCAACTACTTGGAGAAAAACCCCTCAGAGCCTGAAGCACCTCAGAAACACACCCTCCATCACAGCAGGCTGGCTGGTGACACAGGTTGTCCCAGGACTGGAGTTATTCCCATCACTCAGCACCACAGGATCAGCACTACCACCAAGCACACCAAACCTAACTCCTGGCTTGCCTCAACACAAGTAGCAGAAAATACAGCCAGAGCCTGCAAGTGCCACGTGCCGGGATTTAGAAAAAGCAACCCCCAGCCTTTAGCCTTAGTTAGTCTTGCTAGAAAGTACTTAATGGGAATCTGCAATCACTACGTTTTCTGAGATGCCCTTCTTCAAAAAGGACAGAGAACTTGAGCACGCTTCATTGCTTTCTCCTTCAGCTTCTGCTGACAGACGAGGCTGATTGTCCTAACTGTCAGCCATCTCCTCCCAAGCCTGCTAAGGATTCAAGGGCCAGGAAGATTAGTGGTCTGCTGAAGGATGCCCAGAGTTCCCCTCACACATGCTGAGAACGCTGTATAAAAAGTTGCAGTTCTGTTCTGGTGGCCAATTGCTGGTTTTCACTGGGCCGTGCTTTCGAAGAGATGTCACAAAAACAAATACTTGAACAAGCACTCTGGGCCATGCAAGCCAGACAACTGGGAGCCCCAGGCCAGAAGGGAGTGCCCCACTCAGAAGGCACGTGAGAAGAGGCAGGTCAAAGCAAGCTGATGGGCTAATGCAAGATAGGAAGATGGTGAGAGCAGGTGTTAGCACCCACTGCAGCTTTCAAGGCTCTCTGTGTGTCACTTGGTGCTGCGTGCCAGCCAGCTTTCATCTTTCTGGAAGCATATTTATCCTGCTTACATGAAAGGGGACAGTTTTGTATAGCTGTTGCAAAAAAATTTCAGACTAGCACAATATGATGCTGAAGACAAGGGGGAAAAGAGAAGGATGTAGGCACCTACTGCCTGCCCAAATCAGAAGAGGGATTTTAGAAACAAGAGGCACCACAACTACAAATCCCCCATGGCTTGCTGCAGCCCAGGACCACACAGGCTCCAGCTCCAGTGACTTGTGAAAATAATCTCCCCAGGAGAAAGAAAACATACATGTATTAACTACTTAGAAAGAGATTTTCAAAGGCTCTTGATATCCAGCTGGTCTTGATTCATATTGACTTCAACAAAATAGTCTCGGACCAATGGTGAGCGCTCTGAAAAACCCCCTCTATAACTTGCCATGGAGATAGGAAAACAAGTGGTGTAAAAGGGATTGTTAAAAAAAAAAAAAAAGATGACAAATTAAAAATGAAAGGTTAAAATAAAAGTTGGCTTCAGGCCATAAACTAGGGGGAAACTAACAGTAAAGATAGTTAAACGACTGTAAAGAGAACACAACAGGAGCTATGATGAAAAAAAGCTGACGGCTTTTAAAAAGGGATTTGTATAGATAGCTGAGGAAATAAATTCCACATGTGACAGAAGAGCAATTGAGAAATTAAATAAATGGAAAATAAGGATGACTAAGTAGTAGTTACCATGCCCCTTCTCAGTTGTATACTATTATCACATCTATTTTTAATGTCTCTTCAGCTGTCTGCAATTGTCATCCTTTTTTTAAGAACTTGTTCCAATGCTCTTTGATACTGAATTAGCTGTTTTTCACTCTCCAGTGCTTACGACCACATCTTTTCTTACACAACACTCCCCCTTTCCAGCCATGTTATTCCATTGTCTCTGTTTTTTCATCTCTCCTTATGTGTTGACTCCCCAGTTTCTGAGCTTGCCAACTTGCTCATCTTTTTCTTCTGGAGCTCTTTTGGTTGAATCCTAGCATGTTTCTTTTCTTCTTTTCTAAAGATACAAGTATGTTTTAAATCATATCTGGCTACTGTACACATTGTTACCCTTTCAGAAGGGCACTGAACAGCTACAGTCTTCACCTTGGAAATAGTAAGCTAAACTAAGGGAAAAAAAGAAGTTCTTTCTGGCTTTTGCTTTCCGGTTCTTAAAAAAAGAACCCAAACATTTAAACTCTCCCCTTTTCCTTTTTAACCTCAAAGAACTCAATCTGTGCACGAGCAGCTGAATATTCAAACAATAACAGGCATTAGAAGCATTTGTGATTCTAGAGCTCAGGATGTGCCTAAGCAGAAGAGATAACATCAGATTTAGTAAGACTGAAAAAATGCACAAGTTCTTACATGATTTCTGGGCTACTGAGTGAACCTGACTTCTTTTTAACCTTCTTCCAAGTGTGCCTGTACTCTACGGCTAAATATCCTCCACCTCCATATTAACTTGGGAGACTTTAGGATTTATGAAAAAAATCGTTTTCAAATGCTTCAGACAGTCAAATTCACCATTGTGTGATGCCTCAGACCATTTGCCTTCATCATTAAAAGACCAGTCTTTAATTTCTCTACTTCAGTACAACTCTCTTGACCTTCTGTATGCAAAGCCAACGGTGTAGCTGAGTTGTACTTAACACTGCTCTTTGGAGCAGGGTTTTCAAAATTCAGACTTCCACCTTACCTTCAGCTGTGCCCGAGATCCCATCAGCTTTGAAGTTGCTGGTGCTTTTCTTCCTACGGTGCTTCTTTCTGTTGGCGTGAGGTGAAGGAGGTGGATCGAGCTTGGGGCTTGTTGTACTGGATATACTGGGACTTGAGCACACAGAATCTCCTAATCCGGTATCTGCAGTTTAGGGGGAGGGGGGGAAGAAGGAAAAATAAAAATACTGCATAATTCAAATTAATGATTGCTAGAATCCAAGCTAGAACCCTTGCTATCTATTAGCAGCCGACTTCTTAAGCCCACTGACTTCCAAAGGCTATGGGAGAGCTTCTTAACAACATCCACCACTTTTTCAAAGAGGTCCAAAAAAGCAACTTGTCTGAAGTTCTGATTCCAGCCATATTAAGTCAACAGGACTCTGCATCAATTTTAGAAGCAGGCCAGCTGGAACACACAAAAAACAATGGGAAATCACTTTATTACTCCCAATTGCTGTTTCTTACCAAGATCTTACTGCTCCTCAAATTAACTCATGTCACGCTAGGACATTTTAATACATAACAGAACAGAAATACCCCAACACCCCTTGAAGACTCACTGCTTTCATTAATATTATAATACATAACAGAACAGAAATACCCCAACACCCCTTGAAGACTCACTGCTTTCATTAATATTAAAGACAGACACGCAGGGAAAAGGTGCTGATGGCAATAAAGGAGGGGAAATAAGGTAACTACTGTGTGCCTGGTACAATTAATAGTGTGGAATAAAGGGTCACTTATTACTGGCTCCCAGTGACAAAAAAAAATAATAAAATCCCATGTTCAGTGTGTTCACTTTTCCACCACATTGGCTAGCGTAGGATAACATGCAACTATTTTAAGAACTAATGCCAGAGTCATTTTCTCCCCTCTCCCACCAATTAGCTCGCTTAGCCCAATAAAAATTAAAGGTTGATGACACCTCCTCACAAGCAGAGACCCACAATCTGTTCCCTGGCCCACGTAATGGCTGGGGATAGATGAACTGCTGCTTTTTCAGTAGTGCTGCTTTTTTTCAGTCAAGAAACAACCAACTGCTGTATTTCAGAAAAGTTCAGCAAATGAGGATGTACTTGAAATTACTCCATGTGAGTCTTTTCACATAGCAAATACTTAAGGAACCTTAAATCCCTACTTTTCCCCAAGGTTGGCAATATATTTTCAGTTGACCTGCAATTGATCTTTTGGTTATGATTAGTACAAAATGCATTTCTGCTTTGCTTGGTTTTGGTTTTAATCATAAAATTTAACAGAACATCCTACACTTGACTTCAAGTGCTTGCTCCCATGCAAAGTGAAGCTGTTTCCAAAACCTTGGGTTTTGTCTCATATTGCATGTAAGATGAATAAATATTTTAGAAAAATATCAAGCCAAGACTATGTACAAGGTAGCTTTTGATTTTTTGAGTAGTTAAATCTCTACACAACTGCCTGTTTGACAAAGAAACAGTTTTTTTCTTCCCTAATACAGTTTACTCACTAATTACCCAGATGCAAGTTAGCTACTGCATGTCTTAAATATTTACCTCCAGTTTGAGACTTAAGGTTTCCTATGTTGGGTACTGAAAAGGAAGAAAAATCCCCCACCAAAAATCCCCTCCTTTGCAGCAACGACATGAAAATTGCTGTGTTGAGACAGGCCATAACGCAGCCAGGTGCTGGCGAGGAAGGGGCCTGGCTGTGGCAGCAAGGCCTGCCACGGAGCACCAAAAATGCATCTTGTTGATTTTCACATGCCTGTGAAAATCCAGAAAACTAATAAATATCATGGAAACAAATTCCAGAGAGCACACGAGCCAGGAAGGCTTGCTCACATCTAACGTAATTTCTCAAAATGCTTCGGTCTTTCCCCTCAGAAAATACGAGGCAAGCAGCACAGGGACAGGCATCATCTTCAGCTTTCACTGTAGAAAGAATTATCCCATTTTACTCAAAGGGACAAAAAACCCCCCCATAATCCAGGAAAAGCCAGCTCTGCTGCACTCTCCCCTCCTCTCCGAATATCAGTGAGGCCAAGGCACATGCCAAAGCCACCAGTCCCCAAGGCAGGCCCAGGAGGAACATGTCCCTCGCCGCCTGCCACTCCAGGTTCAACCACCGTGCCCTGATCCTGCAAAACGGTGACGCATCCCCACCCTGCCACACCACCACAGGAAGGATGTCAGCAGGGTCCTTGTTAGAAAACGGGAAGGTAGATCTGTACGCTGGCTGTGGCTCAGCCTCATGTCGAGGCTATAAATTGCACTGACAAAACCTGCTCACCAGCACTGAAAAATGAGGAGTGTGCAGTTCGGCCACGCACATCGGAGAGCTGAAGAATTAACCTCCTGTGGTAAACCCCCAAGATCGCAGCCCTTTCCAGGTAATAACCTGCTGTCCTTGGGTCAAGCTGCTCGGAAGTGAAGAGCCCGAAGCCTTCCCTCCCCCTCAACCAGCAAAGAAACACGAGTCGCTCGTAAACGGGTGTCGAGCCGATATTGTTGGTGTATTAATGCCCTGTATTCCGGGTTTCGGAGACCACCCTTTGAAGATGGAAGTTATTTAACATTCTCCCAGTTTAAAATATGAGCAATCAGAAGGCGCTAGGCTTGCACGCTGTGCTTTCCCATTTCCCACTACTTCTCCTGCCTGACAAGGTATTCTTCAAATTGAAAAGAGGGCTCCTGAAAGCCCGGCTTCGGAAAACTGTAAATGAGTTCAGGCTTCAGCCCGCTGAATGCAATTTCATACTCCTGACTGAATACAAATAATGCATTTTATTTTGTATCAATTACCACGCCTGAGAACAGACGACCACTGCCGGCGCTATTAAATATAAAGGGGGGGGGGGGGGGGGCGTTTTGAAAGAAAAAAAGGCAAGGAAAAAGGCACGCCAAATTAAAAAAGCAAGCGCCTCATTACTCCACATCTAAACCAGCTTTGACAGAGGCACTGGAACTCATATGATGCGTCTGACTGGGCTGGGATGGGCTGTTTTGCAGCCATCCCGCACGTTCAATGTCAGCCATTAGTTCTTCCCAATCGGGCATCAATGTTCAACGCACACCCGAAAAAATATATAATACTAGTAATAATAATAACAATCTGCAGCCTCTCCGAGCTTCAATACTTGAAGTATGAGTCAAAGAAGCAGTTTCACTTTTCACTCGGGAAGCTGACAAGCATGACTAGAGGGGGAATAAAATAACATTCAGCTCGCATAAATATCAAGCGGGCTGCTTGAGACTGATGGGCCAAGAATGTATTCTTAGCCATCATTCTGGCAGACAGGCCCAAGGACACTCATAACTTATTTTACAATCATTTAGTTTCAGCTCAAGTGGAAAACGTGACAACTTATCTCTGCTGACAAGATGCCATATCGAACCTTACAATTAACTCTCCCACGATTATCTGCCCAGCCCATCATTAGCTTTGCAGTTTTTGATGGACTGTACAGGCAGCTTTCCTTGATGATGGTCATCATTTGCAGGGTGTATATCTATATTATCCAACATTAAGGACAAAACTCTCCCCTTGCCACGTCGCTGGGGTTGTCCTGACCAGCAGATCCTCATTCTGGAACTGCTGGGCCACATTTCTCAGTCATGTGCTGCTGAAAACTGACTTCTCCTCCAAAAGGGAGCACCACTGTGCCTCAGCCCACACTGGCTGCTGCCTGCAACCTGCAGGAGTGAGCTGGAGATGCCCATGCCCTCTCCAAGCAAGCAGCCTTCCTCCCTGCTCTCTCTCCCCAGTGCAATTTGAAGTCCTCTGAGCTGTGAGAGCTGGCATGTTCACCTCTGCATGCTCACATTAGTCTGTCAAGGAGGTGAGTGGGACTGCATTAATTTCACAGGCATGTTTGGTTACTTTCTGTACCAACAAGAAAATGTGTTTCTCACTGAAAGTTGAGCTTCTGGCTTTGCAGGGTCATGACCTAATGCCCAGCTTACACCAAGGAACTGGAGAGCTGCACAAACCAGTATGACAAAGTCCTGGTGCTCATTTCAGAAAAAGCAGTAAACCAATTCCTAATTCAGAGAATAATGAGGGTAAGTTTGTACCTATGCAAGTTACTTGAGATCATTTAAAAATATGCAGTGGCTCACTCCATGCCCAGGAGCAACAGGTGACACTTGGTAACCAAATCCTTTAAGTTATCAAGAGACAGGAGATTAAAAAACCCAACCACTCTGAGGTGCATGACACACAGGGTAAGCCAAGGATTCTGTTTACTCAAGTCTGACTCTTGTTTGCTAGAAATTACAAAACAAACCAAAAAAGCCAACATAGCTTCTATACCAGTGAGTAAGTCCCATGCCTGCCTCTCTCCTGGACGCATTCTGTAATTATGGTCATAAGAGAAATTCCTTGCAACTATGACAAATTCTGCTAGGAGAAACAAGAGGCAGAAGAGTGTGTTGTCTACAGCTACAGCTCAGAATTAATGAGACAGAACATTAAATGAGAAAAGAAATCAACCAGTCCTTCTCACAAGAGTCTCAAGGGCTGTGCTTTAATTTGCCATTTGAAACATGTACATGTGATAACCTCTTGCAGTCTGTAAAAGGTAACATCCTGCACTAGTCTCATTTCTTCTCTCTTCACAGTTCCAGTCTCTGTAAGCTGCATGCACTCCACAAGAGGATGTCAAAGACAACTCCATTTGTGTTCTCTAAGGACATTGTGAGAACCCTCCTGGATTTGAAAAGGGTCAGAGATCCAGTTCAAACCCAGCCTGGGTTTCCTCAGTGCCCTTAGCACAGCACAAGTGACCTGCACCCCAAGCTCCCAAGTATCTCCAGATCATGCCTGATGTTCAGACTGTAGCCATTTCTCCTTCCCCACCTGCAGCAGAGCAGCAGCATATACCAGCACAGGACCCAAGGGGGCAAAGAAAATGGGGGACAAAAAGGAGATACGAGTGTCCCGAGCCAGGATAAAATGGCTGGGGGTGCACAAAGCATGAGGAAAAGAGACAACATGCAAGGTGCAGGAATAGCACAGCACGAAGGCTGAGACACAAAAATGAAAGAGCGGAGCTTCATCTTTGGCCCACGGTTCCTGTTCTCTCTCTCTCACACACAACCCTCTCTCCTGTGTAACCATCTGCAGCGGAAACAAGGATGTTCTGACCTCTTCTATCTTGGTGCCTTTTGATTTATTTCGTATTTTTGTCAAATCACCTATTTACAAAAACTTGAAACAAACTCAACAGGTAACACTATTCACCACAGACCAAAGTCGAGCTTGATCTGGTTTACATTTTTCTTGCATCTTCTTGTTAAAATTTTCCAACGGGCTTTCAAAGTGAAATTAGACTTTTTTGTCAAGCCCAGCTCCCCAACGTGGCCTTATTCTCAAGTGGCTGGAGATTGATTAATTTGGGTTTTTGATTTGTCCAAGTGACAAGCAGCCAGACGTTACAAAAGCGGGGCCGGTGAATGGGATCAATTAAAGAGCAGAAGCAGCAACACAATTAATAGCACCAGGTTCAAGGGGGAAAAGAAAGCACTGATGACGAAAACAACAGCAACAGCTCTGCCTGCAGCAGGAATCTTTGCCACCACCCAAGGAAGGCTGAAACCAAAGAGGGTGCTTCAGAACTCTTACTATGCCATTAGTGCTGAAATGAAATAAGGCAAAGATGTCAGTAGCTGGTAGACTGAATAATAAAAAAATAGCTGGACACTTTCATCTTCTACACATGTGTTTTAAATAGAGGCGAAAAAAGCAATCCTTTTATTTAAACAGGGGAAGCAATAGACTAAAACCATCTGTAGTTGTATTTCAGACCCATTTCCCCAAGCTGAGATTTTTCTGGCTGTGCAATCCAATGCTCTACAGCTTCCCTTTACAGCTATTACCATAAATGTTCTATCAAGTTCTTTATATTCCTCCTCTGCCTCAAACTGAAGTTAAAGGGATGCTGCAACTGCACAATGACTGCAGAAGGCTGGAGTCAGGCACAGAGGTATGGGACTGACATTAAAATCCTGTCAAAACTGCACCTTGCCAGAAGTCTGCAGATGATGATAATCACTCGTGACTGAGGGAGAAGGGGTGGCAGGAGATGACAGCCAGCAGAAAACAAAGAGGTAAATATTTTTCAAGTACACAGAGCTCACACCTTCACCAGGAACCAGGCACATCCGGTCATAGTTCAGCTGAATTCAGCTTGGCCACTTGAGCTATCGAGGGCTTAAATTAACCTGCTGCACGGAACAAAATTAAAAGGAAGCTCTGAGCAGAACTGGGGGATGGAGATGAAAGAGCCTCAGGAGTATTCTCTTTCCACGGCGTCTACCATTTTTCCAGCCTTGTGCCTAGAGCCTGTAAATCACAAAGCTCTCCTGTCATGCACTGAAAGCCCCACTGAATGCCCAAGTTACTGCCTCCTTCCCTCTAATAGCAATTTCAATTAAATAAGAAAACCAGAGCTGCCTTCTTGACAAAAAAAAAAAAAAAAGAAAAAGAAAAAAAAAATAGATCCCCCTGCTTTTGGAGGGTCTGGCTTTTGATAGGTGGTAGCACACCTCCAGCAAAGCAGAGCTGAAGGCATGTGTGGCATGACAGGATCGCTCCCTCTTGGCAGCCTAATAAGCCACTTTGTGATGAGCAAGGGACATCACCCACTGGTGTGGGGGAAGAGAGGCAGTCTCATGCCAGCAAGGCACCGAGATGGGAAGGACCAGCTTCAGTACTTGGGAGATAGTCAGGCCCTTGTTAGGATCTCCCTTATCTAAAGGAGAGACAAAATTACCTCCAAGTCATTTCCTACTCACATGCAATGTCTGGCCATTGTAAAGGAAGAATGAAAGCAAAAATGCAATATAGTTTTAAAAATCCCCACAAAAAATACATTGCTCACTACACTTTACCTCCTAAGGAGCCACATACTACAGTGCCAACGAAACACCATCCCGCTCCCTAGAAATCCAAGTATTGCTGGCAAAAGAGAAGCAACCGTATCCTAGTAACTCCCTTTCAAAGCCAGCTCATGAAGCGAGCTCGTTGCATCACAGAAGGAATTTACCATCTGAGATAAGGAGAGGTTTCTCCCTGAGTGACCCTCCTATGTTGCAGGAGGGTGACAAGCAGAGTAGAGACTCTGCATTTCAGAGGGCCTGCAAGCCTCCAACATGGACTGGGAAGGGGACACTAAACTCTCCTTTGCACATCCTGCCTAAAGCAGGGTAGGGCAGGGATATGACAAACTGCCTCCCGAGCTATCACAGTTTGCTAATGTCTCTGATCCCCCATTACACATTTGCCTGAATGCCCTGTGGAAAATCAGGCAGGACAAGTTGTTTGAATTACATAAAGACAACAAACTAGCAAGAGATGCAAGTCTCAGATGTTTCAGGATGCCACCAGATCCCAAAGCAAACTAACTTCATGGCTCTCACTGAACAGGTCTACAGTCTAAATGTATAAAAAATTCCTCTGGCCCAACATTTTCACTGGGCAGCATCTGATCTGTTGAGAAGATGTGATCTTACAGGTGTTGCCCTGAATTGCTACAAATGGGGTGTGTGATGCTATGGGCATTGTTTCTCCTGGTCACCAACTGGGTATGGAATGGAGAGGTGAGGAATATTGCAAAAGGCAGCTAATTATGGTTACTGATTTCAGGTAACTAGTACTTAGCCACCCCATGCGGGAGAAGGAAGATGGATAATGGTTTCAGGGACGGTACCTCTTGGTTCAATTCCAGGTCAAGTGTTGGTTAGTCTAGCCCCACTTTTGAAGACAGGAGGATAACCAGGCACCTCAAGAATAGTTACCTACTGTGCGTCGAGACCATCCCAAGTAATGGTGATTTGCAGAAAAATAAACACTTGGAGCACCACTAAAGGAATGCATCTTGGATGAGCAAGCTACATCATGATCAAATACATACACGACTATGTGACAAATGCTAATTTGTATCCTTGGTCAAAAGGATATGCATAATAAATTCACCTTAATTACACAGAGAGGGTCAGAGCTCCACGCTGATCTAACAACCAGCATTGTCCTCTAACTGCAAAAACCCCTCATTTAACATTATTTTGCTTTTAGGTCTCAAGGCACTCAGAAAATAATGAACCCACACTGTACTGAATCATTTCCTACTAAAATATTTACTTTGTGTTTCAAGCTAGGCAAAATAAGGCAGAAAGGAAGAAGTTACTCTCTTCAAAGAAATGCTCAGAGCTGGAAGAGCCACGACTTGTCTCTGCTTTTGTGCTTTAACCTTCAGTCTGTAGAACCTGTGGATAACTTCAAGCATCAAACCCACTTGCTGGTAATTGAGAAGAGGTTAGGAAACTCTCCACTGCCAGTCCATATGACTTCAGTAACGAGCCCTAACACCAGTGCTTTGGAAAAAAAAAAATCGAGAGACTTTCACTATTAACATTTTCCAATTAAAGCTGAATAACTGCTGTATACCACAGGCAGTTAATTGCATCAAGCTAGGCAGGAAAAGGCTTTCCTGGTAACGCATGCCATGAGCACCAGTCAGAATGGAAAAGAAAGAATGGAAGCAACAACATGGATGCTCTTATCAAAAGCAAAACTAAACATTTCCCTAATGCAGAATCCTACAGCTGAAAAGTGAAGATCTTGACATAAAGCTCTATCTTTGCTGTCTTTTATAGGTGTCAGAGGACAAACTGTCACGGACAACCTTTTTTTTCATGATTTTTAAATTTAATTGAGCACTTTCCAGTTCTTTCCAGCTCTTCTGGGGGTTTAGATAACCCAACCCCTTCTCTTGCTCTCACAAAATCTATGCACCAGCAAAGCCACTTGCTTGTAAACTGGATACTGCTCCTGGCCCTGGGTGGCACACACGGGGGCTGAATTAAGGGGTGAGGAGATCAAGTGTTCCATCTGAAGGGCCAGAGACTTGAAAGGAGATGCTGCCCCACCTGTGGGAAGGCCGGGGCTCAGCTCCAGCTACCCCAACAATTGGCAGGTTGTGAGGGAGCTGTGGATCGGATTTAACCCGGGGGCTTCTTTCACCCCCTGAGCTGGAGATGCTGTGAAGAAGCTTTGAAGTGTTGGATTCCAAGGGAAAGGTATCCACAACACCCTGGTACCCCACACTCTGTGATCTGTACTGGAAAGAAACCCAGCCTGCAAGCAGACATGCTTGATGGGACAAGCTCTCTCATGTTAATTGGAACAGAAGCTTCATTAAGTTGGAGAAAAAATACAAGCATGGTGTGTGCTTCCTGCACACACTTTGGCCAGATCCTGGCAAAACAAAGCCCTGTGCATCTGGACATACATTGAACAAGAACCTCATTATTACAAGCATCCATGTGAACTTCCAAAGTACAGCCATAAAAAGAAGAAATTCTGCAACTGGGAATCACTCCATTCGTAGCTATACACATCTTACTTGCTCAACTTAAGGGTTTAAAACTTTACTAAACTCTATCTAAATTTAAAATGTATTATGCTGTAAATGTGGACTACTAAAAATTAAGATAAAAAGATTAAGAAAACCCAAAGTGTACTGATCCGGGAAGTTAACTCCTTTCCCTGCTTCAGTCTTACTTTCAAGGTCCTTAAATATGGAAAGCATTTGGCTTATGAAATTTTTAAGCTGTATTATTTGAATTAGAAGAATCTCTAAAGTGTCACACTAATTTTTGCAGGATGATGTCTTTCCTGTAGGATGACTTAGGACTGTGTCTCACTGAATTTATGTTATTATCTGTAAACATGCTTTTATTTTTCAAAGCTAGTAAGCTCCCATAGCATATTGTGGGAATCTGGCTGGTGTCCTTACTGCCTTGCAACTGTAATTGATCAAGATCCATCACTCCTGAATGCATGCAGGTATCCTCACATCAAGTGCAGCTCTTCAGCTTTTAATAGCTGTGCCAGAAGATCTGTCCTTCTGCTGCTGCTGCTGAACACGGTCGATGTGTTGATGCCTCAGCCACTACTGAAGCAGTCTAAGACCACAGGTCACATTTACTTCAGAAACAGAACCACAGCTGAAGCTCTATCTCAAACTATCTGGTGACTGACCTGCCAAGGAACATCAAAGAAAAGCTCATTCCAAACTGCAAACAGATATCTAAGATTAAAGCAAACTACTTAAAATAAAAACAACAACAACAAAAATAATTAAAAAAAATTTGAAAGATTAAACCATCTTTTTAAACAAATGAGGGTGCAGGCCAGTCCTCCTGATGACAAACCTGCTTTGTACAGGGGCACAGACACAGTCAATATTAACCCATCCTGACAGATACTAATATAGCAACACAGACAGAATGTATTTTACAGACTTCTAAGCACTGTATCTGTCAAATGTCAAGCATGGGAGCTACAGAGCCAGCTTGCACCTGAAGTTAGACAAGGAGACAGCTGTGGAGATACAGAGAGAGATACTTTAAAACACAACCCGAATGTAAAAGTGCCCCATTTTCAGTGCCAGCAGTGCTGGGTACCCCCTTTCCTCACTTCCTAAGCACTGACTTTGGGCGGTGGCTGAATTCGGCGAGCAGGGCAGCGCAGCCCTAGCCCTGTGCCTGACAGGTCAGGGAGGGAGCAGCTCCCCAGGACCTGAGACAGAAAATGCACTATTCTCACTGTCCTCTCAGGCTAAAGTTTATGCTCCATAATAAAAATATAGTGCTTTGGCTTCAGTTTGGTATTTTTCTTTTCTCATGAGTGGGGACAAACTGGGAAGGTGTGACAACCAGGCCCAGCTACAGGCAGAAAAGCCACTGATTTACTGAACAATCAAGTCAGTAACCAGAAAAAAAATTCATCTTTTTCCCCCAGGACAAGGAACATGCTATATGTTTTCCTATTTCAGTTTAAATTTTAAGCAAAACTAAAATGCAAAATATTCATTTAAGCATCCATAAGTCAAGGAAAAAACCCAAAGCTTTATAGTCGCACTTGAAAAGTTAATTTGGTCCCATAAACAATTTACTGACAGACATTTGGCACTTCAGGCTGTTAACAAGATTGAGATGAGCACGAGGTTGCCCATGTCAAATTATCTGAAGATGAAAACTCACACTTCTTGCCAGTTTGGAACCAAATGCAGCAACTGCTGAATTGCAACAATTCTTTAAACAGGGGGAGGGAGGAGGCAGAAAGAAGAGGAGCTGAAGAAAACCAGATGGGTTTCTGGAGAGCTAAAGAAGAATTCTTCAGTGTGAGGGTGGTGAGACACTGGCACGGGTTGCCCAGAGGAGCTGTGGCTGCCCCATCCCTGGAAGTGCTCCAGGCCAGGCCAGGGTGGGCACTAAGGGCACTAAGCAAACCAGCAGTGTTGGAACCCACAGAGGTTACAGAGACTTTTGCTCCCGATGATTTTTTTTTTTTTTTTCCAGCATGGTATGTTGAGCAGAATTTGAGGAACATCTCACACATAGATTTTCTTCACCTATATGATAGGACATGTTTTTCCCCTTGTTTTGGCAACAATCATGTGCTCAGAGAACACAAGGTATTTTGTGAAACTGGAAGGAACCTTCCCAAGAAAGGCAACCTTAAACTTTCCCATTCCATTGAGATTCGGATGCTCTACAAACCAGAAACCTAACCCCAGAAACCAGTATGAAACACCCCCACTTCAAGGGCCTTATTTAAGTACCATCCTCCTCTTGATCATGCTGCAATGGAAACGTGATGACTGACACAACTATGAGAATATGACAGCAGAACACCTAGCTGCAAATGTCATGCCTCTGCCTCACATGTGGTGAGGATCCAGGAGGAGATACACAACGCTCAGGGACAGCATAATTTGCACAAGTGAAAACTGCTGAAACTACAGACTGAACATGGTGGTGCTGGCAGATTGCCTGGGCAATTTGGCAAAATTCATTCATTGTGAAAATAAAATATATTCCTGTCCCCTTTTCTCAGGCAAGAGGAACACCAACTCATAATCTGCTTTGAAACCAAGCATGAAGGTTGAGACCAGTTTCTTATTATAAGGACCTTATTTGTTGCCCCACACAGCCCTGCATGTCTGGGGTTGTTCTGGGGAAACACAGGTTGTAGAACTGCAGAAATTAAAATCAGAAATGAAATGTGAAGTTCTGCAGCTTCTGCATTACCAGCCACCATGAAGGTGCTACAGCAACTCTGAGCTAACACCAGATTCCTATTGCCTCTCACCACACGGGTGGGAGCTCAGCTACCCAGGACATTGTTGCAGAAGATGGTTCAATGTTTTGGGTTGACTGGGCTATTTCAGGGAAGAGCTTGTCAAAAAGATCAACTATATTTTAATATTGGAAGTTTTGGAGTATGCAATCTCATGTTGAAAGGGGATAATTTCCCAGAAACTGCTAAAAAATAGTCTTTCATAATCCAGGTTTCCTCAAGGTATGTCAGGCTGCTTAGAAAGCAAAAGTAGTAATAAGTTGCTGCTAGTTGAGTTTACCCTGACAGTTTCCCTCTGGAGGTACTTCCAGAAGCAATTTGGCTGTTGATCACAAAAGGCTGTGAAAAGTAGATGAATTTCCCTTTCCCTTCCTATTGTTAAAGACAATATAAACTACTTGCACAAATACTGTCTTATACATGGCTATTTTATAATACTAAATATTAGCAACTGCAGGGAACCTCAGAGTAGCTCTAGAGCAGCTAGGAAAAAAAAAAAAAGTGACTTTCTATTTGCTTCTCAGGAATTCCTACTTTAAAAAAAGTATGAAAAAGGTCTTTTAACCTAAACCATCTATATACAAAACACAATTCCGAAATTCTACTAATCTAATTCTACTAATGATCTAATTTTCCCTACTCAAGATGTTGGCTGCTGAACTGGAACAACTCTAAACAATGTTTTCTGGTTTAGTTTTGAAATGGAAGTGCTGTCCCTGTCAGAAACGAGTTGAACCATTTTCTTTTTCCATGTACAGCATAAGACTCCACCATTTCATCACTCCAAGTGCTCATGATCAGGAAAGGAAGGCAAGTTGCAAGGTCTGCATATAATATAAACACTCCACTGACCTCTCCTACCCCATGGTGCAGTGAGAACTCAATTTCACATTAATAAACCCTAACACCAAACTGTTAGAAACTCAGAAGACACCAGGTATTACAACTTACATAAATTACAGCCGAGATCAAATGGCCCGTACAAGCAATTGTACAGTGATAAAGCTTAAGTGGAGGATATTTAAACAGATATTTGATTTACTGCAGAGTTTTATATCATGCTAGAATTCAAATGACAAATTACAAGTCCAGAGGAAAGAAATCCCTGTCCCATGCAACCTACTGTTTGCAAGGCTGTTTCATAACAGCTTCATGTCTTGGCTGTAAGAAAGAAAGCCTTCCTCTAGTATTTTCAGCACACAGCCTTAGAAGCCAGGTGATAAAACCTGACATTTAAAAAGAGAAGGAACAAGCCGCTACTTCATCTCCAGGAGGCAAATAACCTCCTCAGTCTTCTGTGAGCCAAGGCTCATGAACCTCAGTTTTGCAAGCTACCAGAGCTGGCGGTGATTTTCCTCAGCTCCTCACAACAACCCTGCTTTTCCTAGCTAAGGAAATTTGCAGGAGAAAAACAATGTATAGAACACAGTAAGAGCTGAACGTGCCGAGAAGGAACCATGTGGATGCACATTCTTGAACCAAGCAAACACCTGAACAGGCTACAAAAGGCTCCCCTTGGACCAGGCAACCCTCTTACTGCCACCCATGAGCACCTATGGATAATCCCAGGTGAAGAAAATGATCCATCAAGGAAAAGACTGATCACAGAAAAACCTGCAGGGTTCCAACGGATCCAGGGAAACCTCCTGGCCAATGGGTGCCGCAGCAGTAATTGTTCTAAATCTATCAATCAAGCCAAGCTGCTCCTTCATTGACTGCAAACACCAATTTCTTTCATGGAGGATTATAAGTTGATGTTCACAGTTTCTCTACTGCCATTAGGGTGATAAACAGTTTAAACTACATCAGGATCTGACATGTAGATCAATTCTGGGTCCATAAAGAATCTACACAAGAGGTTCCCGGACAGGGATTTACTGCCCCCAGTTTTTATTCTCCCTTGCTGCTAAAATTACTTCTGTCAAGTACTTACAAGAGTAAGGAAAAAAATGTTAAAAGTATTAATTTTTCATGTGCTACTGGAATAGCCTTTTATAATTTCTGAGTTTTTAAGGCAAATCTGTTACTGCATTTAAAATTATGCTGCACAGCAGGTGGTACTGAGCTAAATAGTGAGCCGGTCACACGAGCTACTCACTATCAAGCAGGCAGCAATTTGAAACACTGAACTAAGCTGTCTAGATTTTCTCCGAGGGCAGTCACAGGCTTCATGTTACCAGTGCCAAATTATATTAGACATTTAATTTTAAACCTCAGGTACTTAAATGTAAAACCTTACAACAGTAATAGTCATAAAGCAGTGGGGCATTCCATTTCAGAGAATGGATTTTTCTATTTTTCCCCTTTAATTTAACCAGCACCTCCTGTTTTGTGGCTCTGCCCACTACAAAGTAATTTATCTAATTAGGAGATGTTCACAGCTGCTTGAAAGACAGAAGCCCCAGGAAACCAAAGGTCTGGTTTGGAAGACTTTGAAAAGTTCTCCAGAGCCACACAAAGTATTAATTTAATGTGAAAAAAAGGTGCAGAGAAAAATTGAATCCCAATATGTTATTTTGTCTACAATAAAACCATGTGACAATAAGCAGGCATATTCTCCAGTACACTGGCATTTGAATTCCAAAAGATGCTTAGCTTCTCACCATACCTGCTGCTTTCACAGTATTATCTTTTTATGACTAAAATTCAAAAATCTTTTAATGGAGGAAAAAAAAACCCTGAAATTAAAAAGGTTTTTTCATGCGTCAACTTGCCAGCATAAAGGACACATCCATGAGCTTGCTGAAAGATGATACACTGACAGCAATGAATTATTCTTGAGGTTTTGTAGCAGTTTTATGGCCATACATCTGCTTCTGCTGACCCTTGGTTGCCTCAAGCTCACTGTTAGTCTCATTTTAGTAAAAAACCCCACAACTTTCATTGTTTTTTGGTGGTTGGGTTTTTTTTCTTAATTAGAACCCCTGCAAGAAAGGATTCGAGTCAGGCTTATTCAGAAATATCCACCAGTCATCTGCATGTTTTGAGTAACTATTTCTCAGCTAATTCTAGCTGTCGTCTCTTCTGATCCAGAAGTAATCTCATATGAACACCAAGTCAGACGAAGGTGCTACACATATTGGAGAGCAGAGCTCATATGGGAGCAAAAGTTCCCTTCCCCAGGAATGGAAAATGCTGATTTTCCTCAGCTCCTCACAACAACCCTGCTTTTCCTAGCTAAGGAAATTTGCAGGAGAAAAACAATGTATAGAGGAGGAACCATGTGGATGCACATTCTTGAACCAAACAAACACCTGAACAGGCTACAAAAGGCTCCCCTTGGACCAGGCAACCCTCTTACTGCCCACCCATGAGCAACTATGGATAATCCCAGGTGAAAAAAATGTAGCTGAAGTCCAGCAATATCTCCAAAGTTGAAACAGCACTGGGAAGCCAAGGGGAAGGGAAGAGGCAGGAGTTCAGGTTATATTTTTATTTTTCTACATATTTTGGAGATTTTCCTCTACTGCAGCCTCAGTTGTCACACCTGGGGCTAAGGAGCAAGGGGATGGTATCTGCTGCCCTGTCTCTAGGTATGTCAAGGACCAGAGACTGCATCTTGGTTTTCACTCGCCTTCCTTCCAAGCACAAACACACAATGTTCTCCAACTTTTCTTTGAAGAGCTGCAGCATAAAAGCAGGGCACAAAAAGTCTAAGCATTGGTATAACCTTTTAAAAGGGAAATTAGTACTGGGGTGGATTAAAATGGTGAAGGAACTGGGGAAAAGGAAAAGGAATTTCTGGCCTTCAACTGTGAAACCAGTTCATTGGAAAGGTAGATTGCCCAGAAAGACTAAGCCGTCCCCACAGGAGAGGGGAGCTTGGTGGACACAGAAGGGAACAGCATTTAATCCTGCTGCTGTGCAGGATCTCTGCCTGTCACCAAGGCTGAAACACCAGGTGCTTCCTGTACCATTTTGCTGTGAATACTGAAGATGTTGCCCAACACTTTAGAGCTCCAGACACAAACGTGCTTCAGCAGCTATGAACCTGAGAGTTAACCCCACTCAGAGCTAACGTGGCACTGAAAAGCTGCCCACAGCTGCTTAAAAACCCTAAGACAGTATCAGGGCTATGCTCAGATTCAAACCTTAAGGATACGTACACATACAGAGAGATATCGAACATATGAAATACTTTATTTATACTCATGTAATTATCTCTATTTTAGGGGCAGCCATCAGAAACAGCTTTCCTTCCCCCTTTTCCTATCCTGTGCATGTTTCTCCTTGTTATCCATACTCCCAATTTCTTCTCAGTTCACTCTTCTCCTTCACGTGCTCATCTCTACTTCCCCTCTCTTCCATGAACCCTCCATGGTTTCTCCCACTGCCTATCACATGTCCTGCTCCTGGACACATGTGCTTCTCCAGTATGACTCACCTCTACAGCAACCCACAACAGAAGCACCCCAGACTCAGCCCACCCACCATGGCTGCCCCAAGGATGCTCTCCTTTGCAGGTCAGCTAGAGGTGGACACCATCAGATCTCCGTCCCTCCCAGGCACTACATCCAGGCCAGATTAACCATTTCATTATCAAATACCAGGCATACCCTTTAAAAACAACCCCTGTCTCACTTTTACAATCTAAAACCTTGCAAAGCACCACCTGGAATAGTGTTTGCTGCTTTGAATGCTGCTGAAGGCTCCACAGAGAGCACATGAGGACTGTGCCAGGAGTGTGCATATGTTAAAGGAAGAACAGAGCTGAGAAGGGACTGCTGATGACAAGAGCTGCAGGATCATTTACTGCTAATACCCACCACACGGAGCGAGGAAACAAGAATATCAAGTGAACAACCTACGTTATGTACCTGAAATTAAAATTAAGCAGCATTGTAATTACATTAGCTCTTCCTGCTGGA